>NC_087549.1:116489173-116795764 GCF_036250125.1 Pseudopipra pipra
TTACAAGGCAGAACAAAACAAGTTTTCCAGAGATAACCCTGCTCCCATTAGCTAAAAAAAAAAAAAAACAAAAACAAAAACAAAACAAACCCCCCCCCCCAAAAAAAACCCAAAAAACCCCAAACACTTGAGGACAAGATCAAAGCAACAGCAGAAGACTTTCTGACATTACGTGGACATTCCAACAGCAGCGTGCACTACAAGAATGGCTGTGATACTTGTAACTTGGTAGATCTAAACGTCGTGAAAGCCCTACCCTCACTCCTCTATCTTACTGTTTTCCAAGCTAATGCATTCTTCTCTGGCACTGAAAATTCAGAAGTTAACTGTGAAAGAGTATCTTTCTAATGTGATTGCTTTTATCCTGCAACACAATAACTGAATATTGATGACACAATAACTCACTCAATTACTCAAACACCAATAAAACACATTCTAACAATGACTTCCGCATTCATGGTGTCATTGTAGCAAGTGACTTGAGTACACACAGGTAATTTTTGTCCCATGAGTTTGACCTGAATCCTAACGAAATTAACTGCTAGAAGAAAACAAGCCAGTACAAGTCACCAGTTTTCAAAGCATGCTGCAAAACCTGCTGAAAAAGTCAACACGTGCTTCCCCTAGAAGACAGAAAGGAGGAAGGCCAGAAAGCTCCTGGAAATCTAAAATGGACCTCATTGTGCTTTGATAGTGATGGAATAAATAAATTAAAAAAAAAAATAAGAGTTAGCAAAAGACAGAGATCTAAATATAAAATCCTGCCAACACCCATTATCCTCAAAACATATTTTAGGTCATGATAGGACTTCTACCTGTGGGTTCATCTAAGGACCACAGGCAGAAATAATTCAAGAAATATGAAAAGAAAATAATTCAAGAAAAATGAAATATGCAAAAAATAAAGCTGCTTCTCAGCTATTATTTTCCTCACAAGTATTGTCTTATTTTAAATTTATTGTTAATACAGTATGTTAGCAGTTGTCCTTAATAAGCACTGCATACCTCAAAGAAAACTGCATACACTGACAAAGATGCTTCTAGTTTTGCACAACACATGGCTTTTTTATACGGTATGTTCTCACTTGAAAACTACTCCCTCACAAAATGAAAATTCAGCAGAATCTCTAATAGCTTTCATATTTCAGTCTAATAGGTAGCATGGCATTGCACTGCCACCCACCTTTGCTACAATATTGCACAGCACATTTAACAGACATTTGCTTCCTTCACTCAGTCCTTATGTGCAGCTTCTGCAGGACCTTAGTATTAGCATTTAACAGAGTCTATGAGCATAAAGCACATTTATGAACACCTGCTAGAACATTTTATTTGCCTTAAGAGTTTTATTATAACTGTTAAATTTTCTTGCTATGCTTTATGGGCCAAATCATGGTCCAGTTTTAGCCTCAACTGCCATTGACTTCAACAGGAAGCAGATTTTATTGTATGTGGGTTTCCATATGAAATCAATACACTTTTAAACAAAATGGGATCACTGGTAAGTACAATAGTAGATAGAAAAAACTGGCACATAGCAGCTCTAAAAATCCACTGAACCCAGTCTTCAAATGCTATTAAAAACAATTAACAAAATAAATCCCACACTCACAAGACTGTAACCTTCACACTGCAATACAAAACCTGACTGACTCTGAGACCAGAAGTACAAGGCATGCAGGTATCCCACCCACAAATGGCTTGGTGGGATGTATTACCATCAACTACTCCCTCTCAGATCACTCTCTAATGCTGCTGTCACCAAAATTTGGTCCTCTGTATTAAAGCCATCAAAGGCCACAATGCAGCCATGTCAGCATCAGTCTGCTTCCCTGACACATCCAGACAGCCACAGCCCTCTTCAACAGTACAAGACAGGCTGGAACAAACTGTGCAGAGCCAGAAGTCGTAGTTGGGGAAAAACAATCCAAGCTAGATGTTGCAGAGGAAGCCATGCCCTGAGTCTGACTGTTCTGAAGATATTGTCTACAACTGTTACTCTTTGACAGTTTTACCATCATTACTGGAGATGTTCGTAACACCCCTGTGAAACTGAATGAAACTACATAGAAACAAGCAACACAGCTCCTCATAGGTTAGAAAAAGAGAATAGCAGAGGACTCCAGGACGTCTAAATGGAACTCGTTTAAGAAAATTTGATCTCATTTGAAAATACACAGAGTTTACTTCGGCCATTGTTTTAACAGTCCAAAAATAGTAAGATAAGACAGCTAGAAAACAATAGACAATATGGCAATGCCACATCTGTTTCACAAAAGCGTGACAGTAGATGCTCGATTCAATGCATACTATTAAGCCCCCCAAAATTTAAGCAATTATCAAAATGAAATTATAGACACAATGATGAATGATGACAAATGAAATGTTAACAGATCTAGCACCATACAAAAAAAAATATTGATTTTCTCTGATTACTGCTTAGGTGATAAGGGTGTATGAGGTCCTAGTTGCCTGCTTGCTCTAGATTTTATTAATGCTCCAATATCAGACACCCAATTTGGAAATCAATGCTTACTTCATCATTTTTCTCTGAAGGATCCTATTATTCACAATTGATTTAACAGAAATGAAAGGCTTACCATTAACAAGACCCAGCTGCTGACACTTCTCAGATGAATTATTGAACTTCTGAAAGTGAATTAACTTAACCATCACCAAGACTTATTGTCTGATGTTTCTTATACCAAAGTAAGTATATTTATAATTATAGAACCAAGTAGTAGAAAGTAGCTTCTTTGCCACCTCCTTCAACACCACCATATACACCAAGTAAAAACTAAGCTTTGTAAAGGTACAAATATGAGTTATGCGCCAAATCCGGTAAGTCTCCAGTCACAGCTTAGTCTCTAACTGCCTTTTTACACCCTGAATCTTCATCTTCTTTCTAAAACTCATAGATACTGGTCATTTCAGGCTTCAGAAAAAGGAAATCCAATTTATGGCAAGTTACATCTTCCGTCAATGAGATTACTACAGTCAAGGATCCCTAGGGCTGACCATGTCCTGCCAGAAAGCCTACAGAAGACTATTATTAATTCCCTTTAGGTATAAAATGAAGATCCATCTTATGAATTGAGAAAAAAGTAGCAAATATTAGACAATTTCAAGCAGAAGCAGTACTACGATTCCATCCCAAAAGCGGTGTAAATGTACAAAACAGAAAGCCTATGTTTAAAACTTGCTACCTGGGCTATCTGCTCAGAACATATATCCATCATGCCCATTTTCCATGTCTAAGAAGGACTATGCATCGCCCAAGGTGAATTCAGTTCCTCAAATAAGAGCTTTTGCTCTGCAGATTACAAACTGATCAGAGGTTTGGTACCAGGAAACAACAGGTTTGGAAGGGCAGTCCATCAGACCGGCCCCTGTTTTATAATCCTATGAATTATCAACTTCACCCTCAAACGCTACCCTAGCGGGTACACTGCTAATAATGCTCTTTACAAATCATCACTGAGAAGTGACGATAAAAACCTTGAATGTCACCATAAAAACTTTGAATGTCACTATAACACTGCTCAGCTACACTGATCTACAAACAACTTACTGTCAAGTGCACAGAGGGTTGTGCTAAGCAATATACTATCCTTCAGTCAGGGACAGCAGGACCACAGCTGCCTGGTGATGCATTGAGAACAACTGTTCAGTTGTCAAAACAAGTGAACATTTCAGGTTTTACTAGATTTTTTTCTAATCTGTACTATCTGGCTGAATATGCTTTCAAAATGCTAGAATGGCAACTGCTTTCTCATCCTTGCAGAGCTCAGCTCGATTATACTTACCTCTGGCAACTGCTCTGAACACTTAAGCTCAAGACCAAGTTAAGACTCCAGGTAAAACACTCAGGAAGTCTTCTGAATTAATAACATAATTTTTTGCCTCCTTTTTATTGTGGAATGGTGAGATAACATATCTGTTCTGTCTTTTTCACACAAGCTGAAAGTCAACAACTGTCCAAAATCACTAGAGCCTCTTCTCAAAGCCCTCAATGGATTTGAGTGCTTTCACACTGCTGGAGGCAAAACACCTGGGCCTTTTCTTACCAGGGTTAGTATCTGAGGAAGGTACTCCTAGAGCAAACCAATCACTTCTTGAATACTGTATTTCTCCTTCCCAACCCTCTCCATCTGTTTTAACCCCTATCTTACTGGAACTAACTTTAAAATTCTGCTTTGGTCATTGGACAAACACTTTAAAAATTAAAGAAAATGGAAAGGAAAGAAGACTGACAGACAGAGCCTCCAAGCTCCTACATCTTACCGTATTGAAAAAACAGACAAAAATAACATAATTATGACTATTTTAAAAATATTCAGGTGCCCAATTTTTTTGGTCTGCCTCTTCTCTGCAGCATAGCACTTTTGAAATGGAAGCTGGCTGGCCATAACTTAAATCTGGTTAAATTTGGTATCTGCATAAAACATACCTCAGCAAGTAGGTTATAACTACTTTTTTAAAAAAGACATGGACATTGGCAGATTTCCTGCCTTTTTTACACTCATTTCTTCCAGTGTTTCCCACATTGCGAAATAACTCTTAATGCTATAAAGACAGAGCAGATTGCAAAATTGGTCCTAGTGGTTCCAATGGGAGTAACGTGGTCAGAATTTGGCATTCAATGAAGTTTCCATTTCTACATAGGTTTCATTTATTTTTCAGTTTAAAAATAAGACCATATTTTGGCATGTAACTAGAGCTGCTCCTACAACTCAAAAGAAATAACACTGCTGGCAAGCCTCAAAGCTGTTCCGAGACAAACTGTGTTGGCAGAACTTTTTCTAAAAGTTCTTTTTGACTAGAGGCAGAATTCAACACCAGCATAAATGGGAGAAACTTCGCTGAAAACAGTTATGTTACACAAAGTTTATGTAATGCAAATATATTTAGCTGACATGGAATTTAAAGTCTGATGAACGGATTCTGTTTATCTTCTACATGCACATAATAGCTTAGCACCAAACTCTATAATCATTCTTCTGTGAACACTGTTCTTCCTCCTACAGAAATGGTACTGTGCTATTTACAAAGTACGTGGCCACGCCACACTTTTTTTAACATAAGTTATCCAATTAGGATGTGATCAAATTGAATTTGCAAGATCTATATTTCTGCATCAATTACAGGCGCAGAAGAAAATAACATAAATCTGACATTTCACAACTTTCGAGGGTTTGATTTTGCAACCTACTTTCTAAAATACCTTTTTTGCATGACATACCCAAGGCTTTTTCAGAGCATGAATGCGTTAACCAATGTGCAGCAGTGCTTTGACAACACAGATCACAGCAAGATTTGATTCTCAACTCCACCACAGCACAGACAATGATAAAACCATTCAGGTACCCTAACAAAGGTGTCCATGCCCTTGAATATCCAGGATATAGCTGGATGATGGATGTGACAAAGTACTCACAAGGAAATCTGCACTATTTTAGATCAGCTGTTAAAAGCAACTGAATTGAGTTCTTCTTGCCAGAGAGAGAGAAAAAGCTGTGTGACAGTGATATCAGGCTGCTGAGGTAAGCTCAGGGGTTTGAGGAAAGGGTCACAGTAACGCCCTCTTTTTTTACCTCCTTCCTGGGAAATGCAGATTGTGCTTGTTGTGAAAGCAGAGTGGGCAACAGGAGCATTAAATCAGCTACTGCAGGTAGGCTTCAGCAGATAAGTGGAAGCATGGTAACTGAAAATCTAGCACTTTGCAAAAGATAGTGTTCCTTCCCTTCTTTAGTGGTTGTGTGATCCCAGATTTGGGAAGCTAACAATTTTGTCAAGGTGACTCCTTTTTCCTGAGGAACCCAGTTTGGAAAAGATAACCTGATTTTTAGATTTTCATTTCTTTAACATATCCATATCTTAAGATTAAGAACTTAAATTTTAATTTCATTGATTTAGAAAAGAAAAAGGCATTTTCGTTGTTTGAGAATTATCATCTTCTCTAATATTGAGATCTGCTACAAACAAAGGAGGTGAGAGACCAACTGAAATTCTAAATCCAAGTTCTAAGCACATCTTGCTTTCCCTACATTTGACTTGACCTTAAATGTAGTTGTTTGAGTATTGCACTGAAAATCTTCCGTGTTTTGTTTGCCTTTTTTGTCAAACTGTGGGTTTTTTAACCTGTTATACTGTTACTAAAGAAACAAATGACAAAGAAACGTAGACTGGATTTATTTACCTGAAGATCCTTAAGAACTTGTATCCAATGTACCATAACTCATGAACTGCTTCAAATAATTCAACTAAGCACATGGACTAGATGACCTTTAAAGGTCCTTTCCAACTCAAACTATTCTATTATTTGCAACACTTGACTGTAAAAGTCAGTCTGCCTACATATAAAGTATCTTTTCAATAAAATGTAACACTTAATATGTTTATTGACTTAAAACAATTCAACAAAAAGAAAGCTGTGGTGATACTTATGCTCACACCACAAATTAATACAATTAATATGACCACCAGTGTAATTAATACATCGACCAGATAAGTAGAGTTAGAGCTTCAAATCAACCAGAGCTCTCACTGAGAATAAGTTACACAAAATTTGAAGTGTAGTTTGCCTATAAATTGGTGTCACAAAAATCATCAGATCTTCAGAAATGTAGGGTCAATTTGCCACCAACTATAGGAAGACATATTATATATCTTTTTATTTCCACTGTAGAAATAATGTACTACAGGTATTTCAGAAAGACTTTGATTTTTGAAAACAAGCACACTCTTTCCATACATTACTAAGTCTAGCAGAGCACACTTTTATTTAGGCTAAATCATGCCTTACAGGACATGGTTAGGAGTAGGAAAGGAGGACATGCAAGTGGCACTTCAGACATATTGCCAGTGCAAAGCTGCCAAAAGCACACAGCGGGGAGCATGTTTTGGCTATCATGAGCAGAATAAGCATGCACTCCTTAACCACTGCCAGCTGGCATTTGTTTCCAAATACAGAATGCTCACTAGGCAGTTTGGAGACTGGACATACTCCTAACTTTAACTATACTCCCATAAAAATGCGTTGCTGAGATACCTCATTAACCATGCCTGTCTCCTAGCTGACTGCCAAACGAGAAAGACTGAATGACACAGAAAAATCATACATTTCTCCCTATGCACAAAAAAATACTTAAAGTATATCCTAACATACTCTAGCGCTTACAGCAAGAGAGATTTTAAGAGTGTTGGAAGAAACTTCTGCCAGCACTTCAAAAAGAAGAAATACTGTCACTCTCTATTATACATAGATAGAAAAAGTGAAATCCAGAGACACAGAGTACCAAGAAAACACAGCAATGAACAGAAAGAGTGGCTAGCATTGTGATTATAAACTATCATGTTTAATACAACCTCTAGCAATCCTCACAACAGACGCTCCCTGCTTTATGTGCCGGGGCAGATTTGTGGGTAGAAGATTAATGTCCCCCTCCATCTGCTAATGACTATATAGGTCCCCTGGGCTTTGCATCAAGGGTACTTTGCCCTTAGGATGAAACAAAAAATGGGAATTTGTGTTCATTGCTACATGGGTTTCCTATTTCCAGCAACACTCACAACTGCTAAATGTGTATTATTTCAACTTTATCTAATGAAAATGGATTTTATCATGGTAGTTCAAGTGTGATTCCAAGTGGATTTTCAAAGACATCAGTTAAAAGGAGAACAAACAAACAAGGGGACACTTTTCACTTTCAAAGTGCTTTCCTGACACACACAGCCTGCATTGGTATTTGTCCTGTAAGCGCTCTATTCATTAACTTTTCACTATAGTTTCAAAGTGACTTCACTCTTTTGGATTTCCCTTTCTCTATTGCTGATAGCCTGCTGTTATAGACCAAGCAACTTGGAGAGGAGAAATGTACCAGAGACTGCCATGCAAAGGAGAGGGTGCTAATTAAAGTCTTCATTTCCTTCGGAGGATTCTGTAAGTGGATTTTAACTTACCCCTGTTAACTGTACCTTTGCTCCTGAGAACTGGAGGCAAGTCAGATGGAGCTTGATACCAGCATAGTCTTCATGGACCTAAGCCAGTTTGACATCCTGGAAGAATACAGGGAAAGAGCAGTTACAAAGTAAAGTTCTGAAGGAGTAAGGCAAACATACTCATCACCAGAACAATGATTCTCAGGGCAAAATCAGAGGATCTTAGTGTTATTTCCAATATCCACAAATGAGAAATCAAAACCAGAGCGTTTCTTCACTAAAGTCTCCGAATGTGGTGTCTCAGGTTCATGATGTGCTTCCTTTCTTCCTTTTCCCACCCCTCAATTGCAACATTGACCTCCTCCTCAGTTTCATCTGAAGGAAGAAATAGTTGTCCATGCCAAAATCCCCTGTGAGCACCCAAGGGAATTCCAGGGACAGTCAACGGTGTTTACATTATCACCAAGCACATGCAATTAACTTCCCCCAGTTTACCCAACTTTGAACGAAGCTGCAACACCTTTGCATCTGAACCATCAACACAAGAAAATTCTACCCCCTTTTTAAGAACAGGAAATGTGATTTCAGTAGCATGGCCTCTACCAATCATTTTGATCTAACTGGGCACTGTTTCTGTCAACTCATTCCTGCCTAACAAGAAAAGCAGGACAAGAGAGAAAGTAGTCAAGAGGGGAAAAGAGAAAAATGAAAGGAATTGCTCCATACTGCCTTTCCTCATTTTCAGCAGAGAACTGCCTGGTCTCAGATTCTACCAGAGTGCAGAAACCTCAGCCAAAACAGACAATTTTTTCTCTCTCCCATCAGTAGCACTACAAAACAATGAGTGTTAAACTAAAAAAGTGCTCTGTCTGTCCAGTCCTGAGTACTCATAATATTACTTTGAAAACACTTCTCTACTGGCTTCCCAAATAAGGAAATACTCTAAATCAAAGATAGGCACTTAACATTGTTAAAATTCATTGTACAATGTAACCAAAAACCCAGCCCGATTTTGTATATATTTTGTTTCCGTATGGTACTTATTAGAATCTATAGAGCTGCTCCTAGATTTCTCATCTGAATCTAGTGATATTTGCCCTTTTTCTTATGCTTCCTCAACAACTCATTTCAGCTTTCATTTGAAAATTAACAGAATCTTCTTTTCCTTTAATCTGTATACAATGTGGGAAAATATATGCTTAGTATGATTTAAATACATAGAGCAGTTAAAAGGCATTCCAAGTTGCTAATATCTCCTGATTACTAAATCACTCTCAGGTCCTTTTGGAAGTGTGACTTAGAGTTGAAAAGCTTGAACCTCAATGTTAAAATTAAATATATATATATACATATATATATACATATATATATACATATATATATAACTGTGTATATATATATATACAGTTAAGAATACTAAAGATAAGAGTGGGGCTGAAGGAATGTAAGGAGCACAGCAAAAAACTGTAGCTTCCCTTCCCTGCAGGGGGTACAAGATAGCATATCTCCTGCCTGATACTCTTTCGAGCAACAGCTTACTTTCCTTAATGAGCCTCCTCAATGCCCATCCTGTGGCCTGAACAGGTAGGCAGCCCCTGGAGAGAAAAGCCTCTGAAGTCTGTGCATCCTACAGAGCACCAACAGCAATCATTCAGTCTTTTATACAAGCCCCTTGTACCTCTGCAGAAAGGCCACACTCAATCTGTTCCCCAGAGAAAATACAGCAGCCTAAATTGATAATATCTACTTACACTGCTGCTGATTAGATAGATACTGTCTCCAACAGTCTTTCTGAAAAGCTGAGCAAGAGTCTTAACTTTAGGCTTGAATTACAGCTAGCATATCTAACTCAAGTACTGGTAAAAGGCATTTAATATCATTTGCGAAAAAAACCAGAACCTATCTGTTTGGAGGAGAAGCAGGGGCATTATTCTTGATACATTCCTTCCTCCTTCTCCTACAAGTGGCCACATCTGCACGCATATATACATATATGTCTCACACATGGATACAGGACAACAAATACAACTTGTTCTCCACTACTGAATTTTCCAGTTTGAACATAGAGGCATCAACATATAAAGATCACCCCATTTCAGTGAGATACTGTTTGAATGAATAATGCTGGCAGAATAACAATTCATGTAACACACATTATTTGGTCATTGCTAACTCAAGGGAAAACTTAAGGCCAAATCCGTGGGGATTTCTGGTGACATCACTAAGACCTCACACAGATGCCCAAGACAAGTAGGACTGGTATTTTGTCGAACTTAGCACAAAGTTCGTTCTGAGAAATACAAAAGGACTCTTTGATAAAAACATCTTAAATTCAAGCTGTACGCTACGAAAAACAAATAGTCAAACACGATGCTATGGTGAGTGAGTCCATCAACAAAGAGTACTCTAATCACATCAGGTACAAAGGACATGTCAACAATCAATCTTAGCTTCAGTAGCCATTCTGTCAAAAAAAACCCAAAAAAACCAACCAACCAAACAAAAAAAAAAACCACAAACCACTATTAGTTTTTTACCATAAGAGTAATTTCAAATTTAGTATGTTACACAGCTTCCCAGACTTGCAAAGAAGTCACCTACAGTAACTGCAGCCAAGTCCAGCAAAGACTACCACTTAACATGCATCACATTTACATGTCAGAGCTATTCTCAGCACACAGCAGCAAGACTGTGACTAGTCAAGGCAGGAGCACAGTGCTGAAGCACTTTGTTCAACAACTTAAACTTGTTCCTTTGCACGTGCTCTTTAGAAAATCATATTAATTCTAAATTATCTTGGCCATGAGTACCACACAAAGGGTTCCTCTGATGCCACAGACAAACAGCTCTTCGCTTCTAAGAATATAATTTAAAAGGCTATTTAGCATAACTCTTACAGTGCTTAGTTTTTCTGTGGGAAATCTTCTCCCAGAATTAGAATAATTTAGGCTGAAAAGGACCTCTGGAGGCCATGTCCTCCAGTTCCTAGTCAAAGCAGTGCTGATTTCAAAGTTAGAACAAGTTCTTCAGAGTCTTATCAAGTTTCTAAATCTCCAAGGGCAAATCTTGCAACTTCCAAAGACCTCAAGTCACAATTTAAGCATTTTGATTGGTTGGTTGTTCTTTTTTTTTCCTTATGCCTAGACAGAATTTCTCCATTTCTATATGTGACAACTGCACTTCACCCTTTCTCTGTACACCTCAGAGTAGAGCATTGCTCTCTGTTCCAAAACAGCCCATTAGGAAATGCAAGGCAACAATTCACCTTCAGCTTCTAATCTCCAGCCTGGGTAAACTCAGGTCCCTCAGCATCTCCTTGCATGCCATGTACTCCCGGTGCCAGCTGAAACAAGGTGGCTGCTCCGAGTTAAAACTCTTTAAACTATTTATGAAAATGTAACAAAGCCTTTCACATATTTCACCCTGAGCAAACAACGTTGCTTTGCAGGTCCTCTGACATAGAGAAGACCATTGACTACTTTACTTTCTGATCCCAAAACAAGTTCTTCTGAGGACAAAGCTTCTTCAGAGAAGCAGCATAAAGTATTCAAGAGGGTAATGCACCGCTTCATGATCAGCATCTCAAACCACCTAAACACTCTGGAACAGTGCTTTTTGCAGTGTGAAAATAAAAAAAATCAACATTTAAAGAAACTTTAATGTGGTTTAGAATGTAGCTAAACAACTTCTTGCAGTTGACCCCAGAAAAATAAAAGATGTTATGTGTAGCTTCCTTTGACTTTCCTTTGAACCATAGATTGAAAGCTTTAAACAGTAGGATTACTTTTATTAGTTATGTGTAAGATTTTTGTTAAATTAAATTTCCAAATAGTATCTAATGCTAACATATTTGCATGTACCAACTCAATGGGTTAGAACACCTTCTCAAAGAAATACAGTTTCTAATCATTATTTGGAGATAAGGTGCACTGCATTACTTTGATGAAAGGGGCGGTACATGCCACTCTCTCAACAGCGTTAATTCCAAAGTATTTTTACAGAATCTAGATATAGGTCAAAACAGATACAAGAGGAAGGATATGCGAGAAAAGGAAGATCTGTTACCTGCACTGAGATACTGAGAGCGCTCTTCCTTGCCTGGCAGCACAAAGCATGGCCTCACAGGGAGCGAATCAGGTTTCATTCAGAGACCCAAGGAAGATAGCTTTCCACAGAGCTTCATAGTATGTTCCCCATATGCAAGAATGGGTTTAATAAAGATTCTGTTTATCATTTATTTAAAGCTTGTCTTCTATTTGCTACATATTGCTGCCTCAGGGAGCAGCTTTTTCATATCTGCCTAGATAAAAGCGAAAACCTCCAGAATCATGACTGCCAAGTACTCCAACAATAATTAGCAGCCCAGACCATGTGTAAGTTCAAAACCTGTCCCCTTAGTAGATGCAGAAGTTCCACCCAAGAATGAAAGATGTATTGACATTGAGAAATAGGCATGGAAATATTTATACACATAAACACACGTGAACATTTGTTTGTGTACACTGTAAGCAGACTTGTGCATATCATACACATACCTAAAGTAAATATGCCTTCAGCGATTTAAGTACAGTAGCAAAAAACAGTGTCTGCAAATATTCTGCATTCACGAGAGGAAAGCCATGGCAAACGCACCAGAGTTGTCATATGTTAGTGGCATCACTTCAGTGAGCCTGCTGCAACTCTAGAAATACGTGTGCACCCAGCCCACGCCATCCAAAAACTCCCCACTCCAGCCTACTAACCCAGAGACATTGTAGCACTGCACAAGAAGCAAAAGAGAAACTAGTGCCCATCAAGAGAAAGGCCCTTTCCTGTACCCAGCACAAACATACACATTGGCACAGGATTCAACTCAGCTCTGAAGTTTTACAACTGACCTTGCCATCGCTTGTCTAACAAAAAGAACAAAACCCACTCTATGTGCCAAGCTTTTTAACACCTCCAAGACTGGCACTTTTACATCTTCAAGTTTGGTTTTTTTCCCCCCCCTTCATCCTATCCTCTCCATTTAGCTTACATAGAGACCATCTCCACAGTGCTATGCTAATTAGCAACAGCTTGCACTCTATATTAAAACCAAAAATAATAATTAAAAAAAAAACTAGAGAAAAGAAAACGTGAATGAGCTCAAATGCACTTCATAATTTCAGTAATATTGGCATATATTAATTATACTTACATAATTTTAATTCTGATCTGAGCAGCAGACTTGCTATAATTGCTGAAAAATAAAGTTATAAGTTAGACGTGATATGATAGGGTCTGTTGCCCTACAAGACTTGCTATAAAGTTCCACAAAAATACATATGTCTGTAACCAAGACTAATAATAATAAGCTCACTGTGTGAGGATAAAAGGAGGAAGTGAACAGTAGAGAAAAGCTTGGCTAGTGTAGAAAATAAATCCAAAATCTGCAAAGTATTACTTCAACAAACTGAATAAGTATTTAATAAAATGAAGTTCTTTCTTTCTTTCAATAATATCAGTAGCTCCTAAAAAAAAAACAAAAATAAAAAAACCCCACCACATTCCTTATAGGTAAATGTTTATTCTATAAATTCTTTACACTTTTTTTCACAGCAGGCCTAATTATATTTTCCTATGTCTGTACTTCCTACATGTTCAGCACTTACCAATCTATCTACCTTGAATACAAACTGAACTATAGACTATAGAGGATGAAAAGTTTAGTGACTCTAAGTCTTAAAGATTTCCAAGTATTGTAGCAAACAGAATACTGCACACTGCTTTGAGGGAGGGAAATTTGACTGACATTTTAACAGTGTCTTGGAACTAAAAGATTGTTTCCTAGAATATTGAATATTTAATTAGAACACAACCTACAAATAAGAAGAAATTGGACATAATTTCTCCCCAATATCTTGCCTAAGCTTTAACAATATTTTCTACTTGCAATAGTCATTGTAATGGACTCCATTATTATAATTAAGATCAGCTAAGCTGTATTCAGGAATTTCAATAACTACTGTCTCCCCATAATAGATAAACAAGGAGAGAGTTGATGACATTTAAAGACAACAGATTTAATGCAGACAACTTACAGAGTTCAGTGCTACAAGATATTACTGAAACAACAGGTTATAAAAACAGGCAAGAAGATATTAAAATCTTGTGCACAAAGTTACTCCTAGCTAAGAAGGGTTAGAAGAAACTTTCACTCTAAAAAAAGCACATTAACTGCTCACAACAGCTGGATGACACTGGTGGGACTTTGTATTTTATCCTACTGAGGAGTGGCAATTTTTTTAATCACTGCTTGTATCACCTACTAGGAGAATGCCACCCTGGTTTAAACTCCTTGGAACGCTGATCTTACAGGTGTATATCCACAGAAGTCAATGGGGACTTTGTTTATGCTACTTACCCACCATATCCATATTGACAGAAGTGTGAAAATGGATGATCCCTTTCAGACACACCTGGCTCAAACTCCTAACTGTACACACCTGTGGGCACTTCGTGGTTAGGCATTTGCTAGAATAATTCATTCTATGTGAGATACGTGAGAACTCTGAGCTTTCTACATCTTGGTCACACTAGAGATGCATTACCCCCAAAGTGAGCTCTATCAGTAAATCACTTTTACTACAGACACAGACAAAATTACCTCAGCAGAAAACCAAAAAAACAGTTCCTGGTGGTGCCACTCCTTCTACCTAGAGAGAACCCAAATTTCACATGTAACAGAGACACTTTACTATACTTAGGTATTTTAGGGTGAATTAGCCTGAGAATTCAAGAGCATTGCAAGACCCCTCAGCTCTGCAAGAAGGTGCAGAAGAGAAGCAAGATACCCCAAAGTGCGACCATCTGCTGGGAAGCCACTTTGCATTCTTCACCAGCACACTTAGCCACAAAATAATGACAACTCAGGTTGAGGCACTCTCATTTACTAACACTATGACACTACTAATACAAGGACAAATCCTGCAACCCTTCATCTAGCAAAGTGTATTTTGCTGGAAGCTGACCCACATAAAAAACTGAGGATCAACCTTCTCTGATCATTAAAACAGACATAGGCAGATGCTGACACATCAAGCTCTTACCCAGAGCTTGGTTCATAAAGGAATGATTTAATTAATATTTTAAATCAAAACCAACTTTCTTGATTGAAAAACAAAGCACACACCAACTCCCAATGCTCTTATTTTAAGAGCGATGTTTTTTATTCAGTTTTGCTTCCAACTCTTCCCAAATGACATAACCAGAACTGCAAACAAGCGATGTCCACATAGCAACTTCTACCACAATGACACAACCAGTCTAAATTTACATTGACACCACTTTACCTTAAATCAGCTTCTCCCACATGCACAGGCTTTTGCACCAGGTATCCAATTCCTTCAGTCAGCCATAACATCATATATAATTAACCTATGCTTACTAAACTTCCTCATGAGAACTCTTCCAAGAGAAAGAGCAGAAGAGCAGTCTCAGTGAATTTCCTGTCCTTGGGCTGTTGCTGTACTGTCCTGGTGGTCACCTTTGGATCCAGCACAGTCCTTGCAACATATTTTATGTTGCTCCATTAACTACTTTGTTTTCAGAATCCACACTACAGATCTCTTCAAAGCCCTGTCTCTCTTCAAACCGTAGACTGCGTTTATTGCCAATAATTTAGCCCTTTCTGTTTTGTTACACCTAGCTTGCTGAAATGCTGTTAAATCTCGGCAGAAGGCAAAATATTAACACTATCCAAACCAAAAAAATTCTGCCACAGATTCAACTGACTAAACTGTCACTCTACATACAATAATAACGTGCCACTAGAAAACATCAGAAATGCACGAACAGCCACTCTTATTACCTCCTTGTATCAGCGCCTGCGACACGCACACACACTGCCGAATCTTCACACTGTATTTGCTAACCATGGATCTCTCCCTGGCAGGCAGCAGAAAGCATCCCGCAGACCTCCACACCGCCAGCCTCACTCACCCAGAAGTAATCCCTGCTCCAGCCGCGCAGCTCCCTGCCACCACGTCCGAACAATATCCTTCGGCGAGGCGAAGAGCCGCAAAACTGAACTCCACTTCCAAAAGGTGCAGGAGAGCCGCCCTGCACGCCTTCCCGGCCCTTCCCCGAGTTCCTGGGGCACAGAACTACCGGGAGCTGAAGCGAGCAGTCGGCTGATGGACGGGCACCGCGGCTCTCCCTGCGCAGGAATCTCACTCACAAGGCGCACATCGCTGAGGTTCTGCTCTCGCACATCGAGCCACTCTGCACAGCAAGCGCTGCCGAGTCCCATGGGCTTGTTTTAGCCACATTTGTAAACATCAAGTTGTTTGTTTGTTTTTTATTTTATTTTATTTTTCGCCCAAACGGCCGCTCGTTCCGGCCAACGCCGCCCAGCGGGAAAGCAGCCCCGGCGGCAGAGTGGGCGCCGGGCTGGCAGGGTCCCGAGCACAGTTCAGCGCCCCGGGTCACCAAACCAGTCCCCGGCGCGCCTGGGGCGCGCTTTTGTCTGCGGAGAGGAAGGTACGGAGCGCCCGGGCGCTACCGCCACATCACCGCCCCGCTCACGGGCTGCAGCCCAAAACAGCCACCGCGCCGCCGAGCGCAGCCCGCCCCGCGTCCCGCCGAGCCGGGGGGGAAGCGTCCCGGGCACATCGCGCTGACCCGCTCGGAGCTGGCCCGGGGCAGCGCGGCCCCCGCGTGGGGGGCACGGACACAAACGGGGGAGGTCCGTCCCCCACCCGAGAGGGGACAGCAGGCAACGCGCCCCACTCCCCTTCCCGCCTCCCCCACGCCGGACGCGGCACGGCAGGCAAGGAAGCGACCCTGCCGGGCCGCCGCCGTCCCCGCTTTACCTCGGCAGCCTCCCGCTCCCGCCGCCGCCCCGCCAGTGCCGCCGACAGCGGCGGCGGCAGCCCCGGACCCCCCGCCCCGCCCCGCCCCGCCCCCTGGCGGGGCCGCCGGCGGCTCGCGCGCCCCCTTGCCGCGCGCGGGGTGTGGGGGAGCGCGGGGTCCTTCCCGCCCGCGCGGGGTCCTTCCCGCCCGCGCGGGGCTGGAACTGGGGAGCGGGGCTGGGAACTGGGGAACGGGGGTGGGCACTGGGGAGCGGGGGTGGGCACTGGGGAGCGGGGGTGGGCACTGGGGAGCGGGGGTCTCCCCGCCACGCATCCCGTTCGGAAACCCCGCGGGGGCTCTCCGGCGGGGGCAGGTGAGGGGCGGGACAGGGCACGGCGGCCCTACGGGCTCGGCCCCCGATCCCGGTCCGTTGTCAGGTCGAGCAGGATCACGGTCCTGCCCGACCAGAGGAGTCGTCCCTCCGGCCCCCATCCCGCCCAGCGCAAGGGGCAGGGGCACGGGACGGACCCTCACCCTGCAAGTGCTCTGTGTTTTAGTTGCTCTGCCCGCAGCCTCTGAATAAAGTTTTTTTTTCCAGCAAACTCTCAGCCCAACCTGGCACCTGCTTGTCGTGCCTTCGGTGCCGGTGTGCCTCCCCTTGTCTTGACAGCTGGAGTAATTCTCCATGCCTTCCGCAAGTGCGTGGCAGCCTCGGGAGCATGCAGTGAGAAACGTTAAGAATGCCCGCTAAGGAAGAAATCCCAAAAAAGGGAGGAAAGGTGTGACGATGCTCAGGTTCAGATGGGCAGCTGGCTCTAAGCCTTCCACCCTGGCAGCACAGCAACCGGTTGGGCCTTCAGCATCCTCTCTGCTGCCGCTTATCTCAGCTTAGGGACTGCAAAGTCTTCAAGAGTTAAACACAGGCAAAAACACCCTCTATTCAGATTTTTGACAGCTGTAATGAGCTCAAGGAAGAATTATGTAAACATTATTAAGTGTTAATAAACACATGTCAGCGTTAGGCAGTCTTGTGTAGAAATGTTGGTAAAAGCCATGGTGAACGCTTTATTCATAATGTCTTTTTAACTTTATGTAGCTGGTGTAATAGGCCCTGTGCATTGCTGTTGCCTCGACAGAAAATCATTACTCAGTAACAGATGAGCCAGTTCGGAAGAAGTGCCACTGGGATACTGCACACTTTCATTCATAGATGCTATGTATTAGAGGAAGTAGCAGGAGGCCTGCCAACTTTCCCAATTTAATTATTAAACTGTCAGTTCCTGACTCCTTGTTTCAACTTCCTGAGGCAACATCTGGCTGTAATAACAAAAATAAATAAATAAAATAAAATTTGATCATTCACTCAGCAGCATTCTATTTGCAACGTCCTTTTTTACTGCAACTTTTATGAAAAGCTCAGTATGGGGGATCTGGACCCAGCATCTCTCTGAACTACCCAAAAATAAAGACAAGAACAGTTTCAGCTGTGATCCTCAAGGCAAAGCTGTGCAGAAAGCTATATCATACTTGAGCCTTTTTTCAATGAGTCCAATGGTGTGCATTTTAATCTTCCTAATCCTTCTTTTATTCATAAGAACATCAGCGTTTTTTCCACTGCATGAATCTGCATGATATGACTTTGGAAGATAAAAAAAAAAATCTTTTGCTAGCCAAGAATTTTTGCATTTTCATCAAACATTGCTTCATGTCAGTTTCAGAGGGAAAAAAAAAAGCCATAAAGGATATCAGATTTAAATGCTACCAAATGTGAGCGAAACACTGAAGAGAAGTTCTAAAATATCTGTGAGTGCGTCTTCACGTGTTCTCTCGATCTGTTTCATATGATGTGACAGCTTCAGCTCACAATTCGTTATTGCAGTGGATTTTGGAACTGTATGCCTCTTTTTTTCATATCCTTACTCGAACACACACACAGGCTTACAAAAATATGTATCTATATATGTACACATGCACATGGAGAGACAAATACAGAGTGACTCAGCTCTGCATTCTACTTGCTTAATCAGTTTTCAAAGCTCCAGCACTGTTCTCTTGCCTTATTTAAATGCCTAAAGCCACTTTTCCCACATTGCTTATTTCAGTGCCAGGGTGCAGAGTCTTTGACAAAGCTGGGCCATCTACACTGCCTTCTGTGGGTTACCCTCTCCTAAATGCCTTTCTGCAGGTCAGAAGGTCAGCCCTTCCATTAATCACATGGCAGCTTAGGGTTCAGTGCTCACCCTGCACACTGTAGTTCTAGAGAATCCTAGGAGACCCTTTTTCCTGGTGGTCACTTGAAGCTAAGGAAGGAAATCAAGATCTGGAGGCAGAGGTCCTGTAAGCCCAAACCACAGTGGGATGATATCAGGAATCCTGTGGGATGACTATCACCACCTATGAGTGATATTCAGCACTGCATAGTGCTTTGGTCTACCCAAAGTGCGATGGACAGACGGGAGTTGTAGCAACTGTGGTGGTAAGTATGAGTCGGGAAAACATGGGAGCAGTGCCTAATCCAGTACCTCCGAGCATGATTCTTTCCCTTAGTGCTCCCAGAGAAAACACTCCTGGTTTTCACATTCCATTAATCTTCCCATTAAGAAGTTAGCTGTAGAGATCAGAAGAGTCTGAAGTCAATGTTGCTGTCTTCTGGGTTTCTGTCAGAGATTTGACATTAGATCCTTAGGTTTTTTTCCTCAGAAGTTTCCTTCTTCTCATAGCTTGGAGGAACTTCTGGAACATTTTATTGATTTCTTAGGTGCTCTCCACTGGAAGTCTTCATAATTCCTTGCTTCATAAGGCTTCCCTGGGTACTTTTTCTTTTGTATCCCCCAGTTCAAGTACCAGAAAGGCTAACTATCCTGCTAAGTAGGGCAGCCTTTCTTAAATCACCGAAAGAACTCTGGATAATCCTTTCATACCTGTCTCCCATCTTCAAGTGAAATGACTATGCCTCTTAAGTTGTCATAGGAGGGGATTGAATACTTCATATAAATTCTATTCAAGATTCTCCTGTTTTCCCTACAGTTCCTGACAGATCAGTCAGAGTCTTCCTTTATACTATAAAGAAGAAAGAAAACAGAGAGAGGGGAGAATGCTGAAAGTGGATTTTCTGGTCAAATTCTACTTAATATTTTTTCTACCATTAGCCAATTCCCAGGCCTATGGCTCAGAATTATTTTTAGAAAAGTCACCTGGGACTTAAGAAAAAAAATAAACAAAAAAATCCTCAAAACAAAACATTTCAAAATACTCCGGACCAAAACAATGTTTCTGAGACAGCAACAAAGCTAATGACTTAACGAGGTGATCTGAGTCCTATGACCAGATGCAGCTTTGAAAACCTCCGTAGGAAGTCGAGTTTGTACTATAGGAAGGAAAATTTGTATTTGTGTACATTAAGGAATTGTCATGGTTTGAGATGGCCCCCTGGGAGTCGGGGGCTCAGAGGTGTTTGGGTGCCGGGGCAGTGTTCCCTGGAGGGTCAATCACCACTCGTCTTGTTCACTTCTGCTAAAAATCATATATACGCAGCCACTGGAAGCTGCTGGCAGCTTTTTGTTGTTGGTGTCTCCTGCGTGTTAGGTATAGAAGGCCAGGGGGTGACTGGGCTCCTTCTTCCCCCTCCAGGGTTGGTGAGGGAGTGTTCAGGGGGCCTGAACACTCCCACGAGAGAGAGACTGCGTTACATATCAGCCTTGAAAGGCTTCTCCTGGACTAAAGTTAAAGGGAGGGGCTTAAAAGGACTGATAGAAGTGTAATAATACACATATATAGTTGCCTTTAGTTTGTATAGTATCTATTTGTGTAAAATAAATGTAAATACTTCCCCTTCCCCCTATAGAAGCCTCTGGCCTGAAAGTTCTCTCTTTGGTGTTGGGATAAATCGTGGAGAGGGGTGGGGGAGACCTGGAAATTGGATATTGGATTTTCTAATGTGGCTCAAACTGCCACAGGAGTCTATCATCAGTTTCTCTACTTTTTGCTCTGGAGATCCCTTGACAATTTCTATACCACACATGAATCCATCAGTAAAAAGGAAACTGCAAAAAAAAGATCAAATCCTTTAGGAAAAGAAGGTTGAAGAACAGTTTAACACAGAGAGCTTCACAATCTGTTGGAGAAGGTCAATAACATGATGGATAAGACTACAACAGATGTATTTATATATTTACAAATGTGAAAGCAAAAATTAAAGTCTTATTAAAAGTAGCAGCTGTTAATTGCCAGCCTCATATATAGACACATGCTTGGAGAGACTGCTAATTAACTGAGTGAAAAACTAGAGGAGTTTCAGCTCTGAGTTACTTGCCATGGACCTAAGAGGCTAGGTGAGAGAATCTGATTCCCAGGTGGATCCCAAGCTCGATAATATTTGTTGGCTATATGGAGGCAGTGATGTCTTATGTGAAACAGAATTGGCTATGCATAAGTGTGTGCTGATCCACTAGGGCCAGCATCAGCAGCTATTAAAACAAGCTGACATAAAGCACCTCCCAGATATTTGATGGGCTGGAGACATCAGCTCATATAAAACTACATATATTTAGACTGAGAATCTAAAATTACTTTCC
The DNA here is from genome assembly GCF_036250125.1 of Pseudopipra pipra. Classification (NCBI taxonomy): domain Eukaryota; kingdom Metazoa; phylum Chordata; class Aves; order Passeriformes; family Pipridae; genus Pseudopipra; species Pseudopipra pipra. Next base: position 116,510,503 of record NC_087549.1, read on the forward strand.
TTAATGAAAAGCTTCCTTTACTGAAAGGAAGAAAAAAAATATCCTGCAGGATTTGAAACATCAGCTAGCAGATGAGAAATCCAGAATCCCACTAAGCTTGGGGCACACTTACATGAACATTTGTTGCAGCAGTCCGCGCTTACCTAAGGACATGATAAAAACCCCAAGGTATTAATAATAATAACAATTCAATCCCTAGCAATATTGATAGGTTGTTATTTGGTTGTTTTGTTCTGCAAGATACTGGTAAGAAAGAACACAGAGTCTGTGCACAGAGTTTATTTATTTTGTGTCTGCTACACTTACTAGGTAACAGAGATGATATTTTACCTTTAGAGATGAAAAATAAAGCTGTGGTGCACTCAAATCATCATGTAATAATAACTGATGGTGGCAGATGAGATTATAGGAGCATCTGTAGCTACAAATACTCAGCTGGGACTCCTTTAGGCTTCTGTGTATCAGCTGGTCTTTTGTTATCTCCTTGGGAAGTGAAGCGAGCAACACATGGGTGCCATGACTTTTGAATGCTCGATAAAGGAAGTAAAAAATGAAGCTAAGGAAAATTCCAACCAGTATAACTGATAGTGTAAACCCTTCTTTATGGAGCTTAACAAGGTGATGCATAAAATACAAAGATGGAAGGTGTTAGAACAGCTAACCCATTTGTTACCTGAGAGTTGTCTTCAATGGTAATGAGAAGATTGGAAGAGATAATTTGGTGCATTGTGTTTAAAGAACTGTTCCTGGAGGTTGTCCTCAGGATGGATTGGCAGGGAGTATCAGGTTTCAAGTGTACTGACAAGACAATACGAAGAACTTGGGAGGAGCATTTGGTAGGAGTGAAAAAGATTGTAAATGTCTCTAAGGAGTTAAGATGTAAAATTGTAGAAAGCAATGCCTATTTGTAAGAAATCATACTACCTTGGCATACAATCACTGACAATGAACTGCAACATTAGTTACAAGAAAAAAAGTGTAGGGCAGAAAAATTGTTAAAAATAGGGAGGTAAATAAAAAAGGAAAGCTGGCTAAAGTACTGCAGACTTTGCTAATAAGAAGAAACTCAATTCGGATGGAGAAAGAACAAAAATGTAAGTTATGGAAAGATAGATGTCTAAAACAAGCTGTATTTTTATTTCTGGATTTGTCCCATATACTAATGATAACATGGAATTCCTCCAAGATTTCTGTTAGATCTTCTCTTGAAGGAAATTATACATCTAGTAGGCACAGATCAGTGCTTTTTGAAGGTCACAAATTAACAGTGAACCCAGGTATTTGACTGTAAAAGTGGAGTATTTCATTCTCGTAGAGGTCCTTAAGGCTCATCACAGTACGTAAGTTCATAGAGTGCATGGATTACAGTGCCTGCTACTTTACAAAGCACCACCAAAAAGGTATTACCAGAAATAATGAGTAGAAATAAGTTTTGCTGATAGTATGCAACAGCAAAGTATGCTTAGGGAGAGGATTTGGTAGCCCAGTCACTGAAGGGTGAAAGACTGGGGAGAGTTGCACATATGCACAAGCTACATGCTCTGGCAAAGGAATCCGAATGGCTGCTGTAAGTCAAAGCTTTAGACATCTCCAGGCAAGTATGAGCTAGTGTCTGTCCTGCAAGTAATGGAAGGGATATATTGTGTAAATCACATTGGTGATCCAAACTTAGACTTCTGATCAGAGAAGAACAACAAATCTGTGTTACAAATGCCCCTGTGTCATCTTTCTAAGTACTACCACTCAGTCCTCAACAATCCAACACTCTTCTGATAAAATTATTTTTGGATTCATGCTTCCTGAGAAACTTTCATATTTATCAAAAACTGGCAAAGACCTGTGCACCTGCACAGGTGCCAGATGTAAAAGACTTTTACATCAGAGTACGGGACAATATTTCAAAAATAGACCAATATACAAGTCAGATACAAGCATGCCAAACACATGATTGAAAAAAAAAGCAGAGTTGAAATGATGCAAATAAATAGTGGAAGACTGAATCTATAGGAGGACTTAAAAAAAATTTAAGTTTTCAGCACAGTACATGCCCAGCTAATGGGCCTGGGCCATATGTTACATACTCTGTATTGCTCCGTAATTTTAGTCCATCAGCACTGGGAATAACTACAACATTCAAAATCTTTGTACATGGTGTGTTTCCCGGTTTTCTAGGAGTTTTTATGATATTTAAATTTGTGTTGCTGGTTAGAATTCTTGTAAAACTAAATGGCTAAAAAGCTGTAATAGTGCAAGCAGTCATAGGGTTTTTTAAATATACCTACACACACACACACACACACACACACACACATATATATATATGTATAAAATACAGAAAAGTTAATTCCTGCCAGCACATGTAGTGCTGTTTGCAGTTTCTTAACATACTTCTCCCTGGCATTATTTCTTGAATTCAGCCTCTAGGGCAGATGTTCAGTCCTGCAATTACATGTGAAATGACATTCCCATAATCTAACTCCTAAGTAAATAGTATGGAGAACAGTGTGGAAGGGAAGCTTTAGGCGACTTACTCTAACACTTAGTTCTCACGGTCTTTTACAAGTTGATTGCTGCATGGATGTGTATATTGCACCTACCTTCCCTGGGACCTTGTGTGTCAGCAACAAATATTTCATGTAATAGAGAATCAAGAGTGGCAATTGAACCCACATTCTATTGTTCTTCAATGTATCCTTGGATATGCTGCAAGTGGGTGGCACTGGCTGAAGAAAAGATTGAGCAGGTGCTCAACTGGTAAAGATACTGTAGGTCCATTGCTGCTGTAAGTTACTGGTTCATCATAGGACCTGCTCCAGATTTGTAAGCAGTCCTGCAAACACTGTGGACTGATGGGCCACGATTCATGGGCTGAAATATAAGATTCTGTCTCCTTCTGGAGAGGTATGTGAGGATTAGGAAAATGCTCTAGAGCATCTCATAATGTCACAACACCTACATCACAGTAAGCCTTTAGTGTCTCTAACTTAGAATTCATTTTTACACCAAATATCTAAATGTATTCTGGCCTGGTTTTTTTCAGAGGGTCACACTGAATCTTAAGTATTTCGTTCTCTTCTGCTTATTTGGAAACAATTATCCTCAAAACAATACAAATGAGTAAACAGACAAACAAGAATACCACTAGTGTGTCTGTAATTGAGACCTTAGGCATAATTGTTTATCTCTGGAGGATAACACACAGCTATTTATCTATGTTAACCTTCGACTACTTTCTTAGTCACATGGAACAACTTATTAAAAAAGAAAGGGTGATGTATAGAGGTAACAGCTACTCTGAGGAGGTTTGCAAAATCACACTGTCACTGTTTCATTCAACACAATGAGGTCAGATCTTCTAATTAAATTCAGTGAGTTCAGCCTTCAGTCTGCATTCTCTGTTGTCATAAACACAGTTGATATTTGTTATTATTTATGCTGTAATACTTTTCTCAGTGTGTTTGGGTTTTGTGCAAATACAGGAAGAAACAGATATCGCTATGGGGATAATATGTGCCTTCCTAACTCAGGAAAATATCCCTCTGACCACTAGACTTGGGAAGCGTTACTGAGCTTCATCCATTGCTCATATCTGACTTTAATTTTCTCTGGAGAATTCTGCTATAGCTATCTATAAGGACTAATATGAAAACTGCATTGAATCATATTCAGAAGGAAAATAAAGGAGGAGGGAATGAGCACCACCACCTTCCCAGCCTCAGCTGGAAGAGGCGCCCCACCTCTCCCGGCTGGCGGGGCCGGTGCAGTGAGAGCTCCCTCTTCTGTCGCAGATAACTTTCATCACTGGGCATATTTTCGTCTTAACCCAAGCATCTGGTTATCTGCTAGATTTTGTCATTGTTCTACTTAGCTCGCATTTCCATCTTAAATTAACATTATTCTGTTCTGTTCTTTTGCTATCTGCTATTGTTGTGTACTGTGGCATTGCTTGGGCTTTCCGTTGATTAATACAAAAATCAATATCTCTTCTACGGAAAAAATCTGAATAGGCTGAATGTAATAATAAAATCTTCAAGGCACCATTTAAATTAAAGTGTGTGTGTGGGGGGGAAACCAAAAAACCAAACCAAAACCAACCAACCAAACAAACAAAAACAAACAAACAAAAGGAAAGGAAAAATAATCAACCAGGAATGCACAACATACTATAAGCAGCCTTCTCTAGGGCCAGTTGTATGGCATTTATTATCTATCTGAGTGAAGGTTAGTTTAAAATATCATCAGTTTCTGTAAACATGGAAAATACTTCTTGGAATAATTAACAATACATACAAGACTGGTTTTTAGTTAAATAATTTATTTACTACTTTCATTTCAATATGCTCACCAGGTGAATCTGAAACTTGTTTATCTAATAAGGTCCAAGCACAAACATGACTTTTTAACACTTGGCTCTCAAATATAAGAAAGAATAATTTCAGTAAGAACTATTTATGTTGGAAGTTGTGTTACTATCTCCCATTATTCTGCCTTCTTCTGTGGCATTATGTCCTTCTCCTTTTCCCCCAACTGCCTGCTTCATCAACTTAAGTCTTTGGGGAAAGAAGAGTCATTTGCTAAATACTTTTACAGCCCCCAGCATGGAAGAGTCCTGACCTGACTGGTCTTTGCCCTTAGAATATTTTACAGGAATTTGTTACATATCATTCTTGTGTGTAATATATAATGGAAAATTTCCATTGTTCTCCTGTTTTATTGAATGATATTTTTTTTATTCTAGCTAAATATGTCTTGTTTGCCCTCAGAGTGACAGGTTTACAGTACAGCAGATTCTGCAGTACAATCATGGCAAAAATTGGCAGCACAAACAATACACAGTGATGTCATTTCACTTTTTTGGGGATTCTGCTGGATAGCAAGTGGCTGAAGAAAAATACTGATTTTGTCTACAGGCAGTTACAGCACTACTATCAATATATGCTCCTCCTTCTTTCAATTCTGACCAAGGATGAGTGAGCATCATTCTAAATACAAAGGCATTTCAATTTTCATGCTTATTCAATCCTGAGTCTCTGCTGAGACTACAATAGTAAAAGTGCCCCATATAAAAATGGATTTATGATATACATTTGTCCTCAAAAAGTCCAGTTGCAATAGGAACTGATGTGTCTGATGATAAAGCATATTTGTGTGTGAGAGCGAGACAGGGAGTATGTATTTTCAGGGAGATTCAAACAAAATAACGGGGACAGACACGTTATTTGAATATTTGTCCCTTTATATTTGAAAATTCTGGACTGTGCAACCAGCAATTTCTCTGCCTTCCCACAGTGTGTTTTAAGACTAAGCAGCCACAAAATTCTCTGAACACTCAGCCGACAAAATTCCTTTCCAAGTGTAGGAGTTCAAGGCAACCCCACTGTCTTGTATTTTTACATCCACAAATTAATAAAAAATGCTGTATTTTTCATTTTGTCTTCTCCATTTGGTTTTATTCTACACCAGAGAAAATGTCTTTGAAATTTCTCAGCAGCAATGTGCTAAGAAAAACAATGGTAAGGTTTCAGAAGTTTATATCCTAAATTTCCAGGCAGAGAGGCAGGCAATATAATAAATAGTCAGGAGTCTTTCGGGAAACAGATCTTGACCACACTGGATATTTAAGGTTCCATTGCATATAAAAAAAATATAAAGAACTAAAAAGAACTCCTCCTCCTTTTCAAGTTTCACATTTCAATTTACAAGTAGGAAAGTCACATTTAGTCTGGTTTTCTCCAGATGTGAAGCTGGCATGGCAATGCTATCTGCTTTGCCAGTTCTCCTTTCACAGTAACTTTTTAATCCAGTGACCATCTTCTTCAAATAAATTTGTTAGAAGTCTCAAAGATGTACATTGTTACAGATTTTATGAACTTCCTCCTAGGTGGAGGACAGAGACTGTGCTGTTGTTGCTGCTGTGGGCGGGAATGTCAGTTTATGTGGGATTTGGTGTTTGGTAGTACACATGCCCATTACCTGGCTAACCACTTAGCAATTGCCAGCCAGTCCTTGTAGACTTTTCTTCACCTGGCAGCCTAAATAAAATTTAGAAGGGGAACATAGGAGGGAGCTGATTGTCTGGTGGATATATCAGGGAACTTCTGCAGCAGGTGAGCTAATGATCTGAAAAGAATAAGAGGATGTTATGGTGGAAGGCAGTAAGATAAGGGAGAGACAACTATGGGTACAACAGCAGAGGGATTTATGTAACAGGAAAACCAGATAGCAGAGGTAAATTTGGAGAAGGTGTAGGACACTAGTTTATAGGAATCAAGGCTGTCTTAGTACTGTTGTTACAACCTGTTTACTGTAAATGTAATTGCTTGTAGACAATAATTGTAAATTACTAAATGTAATGCATAAACTGTAATTTATATATAATATGAGACAATATCCTCCCTGTTAACAGGCTTGAAGTTTAATGTCTTACTTGATTATCATGCCAATAATGAAGTTTCTTTATTTAAAAGAGATACATTATGGGAAAAACAATCATAGCAGCAGTATTCAAGTACTTATCCACTCTGCAGTTTTCCCATGTTTTCAAGCTGTTAGTTGTTTTAAGAGGAACTATAATTACATTAAATACTTTCCAGGGTTCAAAAACTGAAATTACTTGGCTTTCCATGAGGTTATTAACCTGTGGTAAATATAGGTTAGGTGTTCAGCGTAATCACAAATAAAAACGAGCATAGTCAACACTATCTCATTAAAATAATGACTGCACAGCACAAAACACTGAAAGACGTTTCACTTTAATATTAACTGTTGGAGAATATTCATCTACCCCCAGCTCTACACCTATGGTATAAATTTAGCCAGAGCATCTAGATTTTCCTTTCTCTGGCTCAAGATAAATACTTTGTCTCATCAAAACTAACTAATTTTACCAGTGTGATTAGATCCCATTACCAGTAACATACTGAGGAAGAATACACTGTATTCAGACCTAAGGGACCCTGTGTAGATACAACGTTGTCACAGAGGAATATCTGAGTTTCTACTCTCTCCATCTTGCTTGTTGGTTTGCTTGTCTAAGTAACGTCGTATTTAGGTCAGATATTAGAAAAAGCTTCTTTACTCAAAGGGTGTTTGGGCACTGAAACAGTCTCCCTAGAGAAGTGGTAACAGCAGCAAGCCTCAGAGAGTTCAAGAAGCAATTTCAACAACCCTCTCAGGCACATGGGGCTGTTCCATGCAGGGCCAGGAGCTGGACTTCGGTGATTTCTGTGAGTCCTTCCGAATCAGAGTATTCTGTGAGTCTGTGATATTTGCCAAAGGAACGCAAAAGAAGAAGTAACCTAAAAGATAGGAAAGCTATGGTCAACAGCAGCTAAATTTTACAACCACTGAAAATCCAGGATGCACAGGTTCAGAATAGAATTAAGTAATTTCCATGGGAATGTGCTCCAGCCAATGTTGGCCATTCACCGGAATGTTAGGAAGAAAAGTTAAATGAGTGGGTGAGCACCTGACAAGGAGTCTAAATTTATGACAGTTTTCCCCACCAAGAGGGATCCAAAAAGTTACATCAAAGCAGGTTTTTTTCTTATTTAGAAGACAGTGGTGAATATTCAGGGATATTCTTGCTGGATGCTAGCCCACAGACTCCCTCTGGAAACCAGCGGCTGTAAGAAAATGAGAGTATTCATAAAAATAGCTGAGGAGAGAGCAGGAAGATCAGGGTAGTCAATCTTAACAACAAACAGAAACAGAAATAAATGTCATGGAGGAATGGAAAATACTTCCCCCCCCCGTGCAATGGTGCTAGCAAGAGAAAAGTTATGTGAACAAGTAATATATGCAAGAGAGTGGGAAAACCAAATATATTTGGGAGAAAGAAACACTTCCTTTAAACCTTGTGCTCATTTTTTTCTTACGTAGTTTTTATATGAAAACAACAAAAATTGCATTTCCCAGACAATGAAGGTAACATTTTCCTAGAATACATCAGTGTAGAATTTGTGTTTATAGCTGCATAACTGATTACAAACCTTTGTTTTCTCTGTCTAAAAAAAGGCTGTTTTAAGTTAGGGAACTTGCTGCATCATAAAGAAACATACTTTATAGTTAGACAGAAAATACCGTCCTGTACAGGGACATCTCATACTATACAAACCACTTTGGTTCTCAGAATAAAGCCTTGCACTGGACATTGTGCAAAAGAATAAATTCAAAACATTTTCTAGTCACCACAATAAGGATGTATTTAAAATGTAAGTACAAATTCACGTATTTTGGGGTGTGTATGTCTGTGGAGCCAAACTGAGGTAGGCTTTCAGTGATATTCAACAAAGCACACTTAAAATGCTTCTTTTTATCAGTGACCTTTCCTTTAGAATTTCTGTGATAACACTTGGGATAGCACATTAAGTTTCTTAGTATAAAATTGAGCACTGAACAGACTTTTAGAAAGATTATGGTGCTAGAGGGATATTTAATGGTGAAATCACTTACTGTAGGTACTCATTTCTGAGAGCAAAGGTCTGAAATGAAATGAATTTGGTGATCTTAGATTAGTCCTCGTTGGGCAGAGGTCCATGTCTGAAGTCAGCTACGTGTATAATTAGGTATAATTTCTACATCTGTTCAATAGAGGTTAATTGAACTATCATAATAATTGAATTCCAGTACTTTTAATTTTTTCTACTCAAAGTGTTCCTGTGAGATCAGAGCCAAGTATTCATCATCCAACACTTTTGTAGGAAATTCCTGTTGCATTTGGTATTTGGTTTGTGGGTTAATGCAGGGCATTGGCATTTTTCAAATGTCTGAGGACAAACACACATCCAGTCTTCCAAAATAAACAGGCAACAGAAAGAGCAAAATACACATTACATGTACATGGACTCTATACTGATAATTCCTCATAACTTAAAGAAACAGAAAAAAGCATGTAGGTGATCAGCTGACAAAGCAGCAAAGATATAATTATCCTACCCACGTATTTTGCAAGAATTTCACTCTTCTTTTGGTGGTATTTTAAATTCAGGTTGTATTATACATATTCAGTAAGTAAACACTGAGCATTAACATTGAGCCTGGAATAATACGGCTTTATTTTCTTTCTGCAGTCACAGGTGTGCAAACACATGACAAAAGCATATGCATGAATGCTGTGTATATTTACTTTTCTGTGTATGCAAGCAGTTATACACATTTTACAAGGTTACTGTTCACTTATTCAGAAAACTAACAGGGTTTTCTTTTACCACTTTCTTACGAGAAAAAAAAATAGGCAGACATCATGATGAACTGCATCCAATTATACATTTACCTAGGATCCAACATTAATGGATTATTTTTGGCTCACTACACTTTTCAGACCCACTCTTTAATGTTTTAAGAAAAAAACATTTTCATTTACCGAGTTTACCATTTATGAAGAATACAGACTTTCAACATTGAAGTTTTGATATTGTCCATTCAAACAGGTAAGGTATTGAATAAGTTTGTTTTCACAGAATATGTAGGAAAGGCATTCTCCATACCCATAGACTTCTCAGCTAGGACTGCCCACAGAGTTGTCACAGACAAACAGGGAGTGTAATTTCCCCAGAACTACCCCAGAAATTTAGACAGCTTATGAAAAACAATAAAAATTAAAAATACTCCATCTGAAAACAAAATTTTAAAATATTCAAAATACTGTCATATTGTCTCAAGGGCTTTATGAACATTAAGCTTGAGTGACCCTGTTCTGTCAGCTCAGTGGATTACTTTTCTCATGGTACACAGGTTTCATATTAGCAGCATTTTGCTTTGACGCAGTATAGGAGTTACAGGAGTTCCATCTCTCTAGGAAGTCCGGTTCATAGTGGAAAATAGAGGCAAGGCATGAATGTACCATAATTACAATTGCAATTTTTTATTTCATTAATCCCCTCCAACTATCAACTTTTTTGCTTAGAAATTATTTCTTTTTTAAATAAAAGTATAAGTTTCTGGAGAAGGTTTTGTTATCAATCCATTTTACTTTTAACTACAAAATAATTTTCTAAAGAAAATTACTGATATATTAGAAAAAGGACTGGTGTTACTAACCAAATTAATCCAAGTCTGTAACTAGTCATCTCATACATTTTTAGACTCAGTCAGGCTGGTGGGACTGAATGCAGTGATGTTTCTTTTTGAACAAGTGGAGTCAAAAGCAGTGCAGTGTTTCGACTGTGAAGAGAATGCAAGACTGATCTCTTTGAACACATTTAACCTTTTTTGCAACTAAATCCCATAAACTAAGTTTAGTGGTGCAATGAAGTTCACTGTCTGCTAAGTCATTGTGAATCATAAAGTCCCCATTTGTGTGGTATAAATCAACATAACTATTCAACAATTAAATCTACAATGAATATATTTTTTAAATTACCAAGCATTATGTTTCATTTTACAAGCTTGCACATGCATTCTTTATAGCTTACTGTCGTGTAATGCTTTATAAATGATACTTGATAAACAACAGCTGTATAATCTTAGAAATATTCATCAAGAGGCACATGTATCCATGGTAAATCACTTTTGACTTGTACAATGCTGGTGGCTGGCATATAATCTTCTAACTGCTTGCATGTGGAACATAATAGGACATGGCACTATGATTTTGTGAGACCAAAATACATTCAGAAAACATTGTTGGGTATCAATTGCAAGCAAGAATGAAAAACGTTTGTCAAGTGCACAGTTCCAAAGTGTAAATCTCGCAGTAGATACTAAGTTTATGTGGCACCACTATGCATATTTTGCATATTTTTAAATTAGACTTTATTGCACTAATTTTTACAGTTCAGTGGCACAGCAAACTAAAACTTAGGAAAGACGCGGTATCAGGGATTGGCTTTGCTCTCTCACAGATTAAACCAAGCGGCAACTCCTGTACTTGTCTCAGCTGTCAGAGTTCTAGTAATTCCCTAGATTATGTCATAGTTTATTTCCTATCTGTTGTACACATTTCAGCTTTCAGAAAAGTCCTTTTGAGGCAGAATATAGAATAAGAGGGTTTGGGTATTCTTTCAGATGTTTCTTTACAACTTCTGTAGAGCCAGATGCCATAGTTCATATGTTACAGTGAGTTTTGGGGAGGAAGAGATAGGGAGAGAAGAACATCGTTCACATGCTGATGGCAAACCTGTACTGTTGCTGTTACATAGTGGTGGGACTAAAGAATTGAAGTGCACTCTGATTGTTACCTTTGGGCTCTGTGCTGAATTGAATTGCTCGTTATAGCAGCCTCACCTCTGTTTTATTGAGACCGTGCAGTTTATATTCAACATTTACACTACACAGTTACAAGTATTGTTCAAGAAGCACCATTCATCTTTTATTCAGAATGTTCTGAGAAAGCCACATTCTGAGGTACAAACTGTATCTACTCCATTTACACAGTAATTTCCATGACATAGGTTATGCTGGTTTTTTTATAATCATATATAGGATTCCATTCACATAATCAAGCAAAACACACTCAACGTAAACCCCTCAGCTAGGCTTCCTCTAATACCCAATGGAGAAAAGCAGATCAATTAATCCCATCCTAGATAGTACCCAAGAAAAGGGGATGAAACTCCCTATGGAGGGTGTGTACACTCTAGAGGCAGCCTAAAAGGCTTCCTTAGAGTAGAAATATATTTTTTTTATAGGGTAGTGTGAAGTGAAATGAGTGCAGCCAGCTGTGCCCCTTCTAGCCTCTGTGCAGTAGCCATGCCCCCCACACAGCTGCCCTTCACTACGTGTTTGTGAGCACATCAGGTCTGTGAGCACGTGGCACCATTTAGTCCAGGTGTGCAAATGAGATGTCATTCAGGGAAGTAGCCTAGTTTACCTGGTCTGTTGTGTCCTAAAATTAAGAACTTGATCCATGAGTGTGGTAAATAGCTTCCATATGAGTTACATAAAGTGGTAGAAAACTTTTATTTCCAGGATAACCCTATACGATCTGGAGCTGTTTGAGGAAGATGTTGCTTGAACAGGCTTTCTAATAGTTGTTTGTATCCACGATGTACACTTAGAGGAATTTGCTGTCTCTGCAGTTCTGCATTTGTGTCTGTGTTACACCAAAGCATCTCAGGTTTTTGACAGATGTTAAAGGATTCTCCTTATATCCTCTTATCTCCACTGTGGATAGAGAAAAAGCTGGAATGCAGCTTTTATTCTCTTATAGAGGCAGAACTTAAGCAGGAGCTCTCAAGAAAGGAGGTGCTGCAGATAAAGTCTCTTGGCAGTCAAATTAGGAGAGGAACTTTGGGCTGTGGGGATTGCATACTTTTGAGAAAAATAGTGGAAAATTAAGGAGTTGTTCTCATTTATCAAGTCTGAATTTGGGAATATGACTCACATAAGACAACAAATTTAGCAGCTTTGTTTCTTGCTCATTAGAATATATTATTAGGAAGTGTATAAGATGCATGTTCTTAGCCCTTTTTTCAGACTTGGGGAATAAGCTGATTGGCACCCTATCTGTAGTGTTGGCATCTCTGGTTTTACCTGTGCGTTCTGTCTACATATGTCTGTGAACTGATACAGCTCCTGCCATGTATTTAACCCTGTAACATGTTTTAGGCCTTTTTAAACCTAGACAACATGCTCTTCAATATTTTCTCTTCTTTTAAACATTTCTTTAGACCAGATCTACTAAACCCAGTCTAATAGCAGAAGAGTTATCAGTCTACACTTCAACAGAAATGAGAGTGAGTAGTAAAAGTTAAAAAGCAAAGTAAAATGTTCCTTCAGTTAGGCACATTGACTAAGTTCAAATTTTGAAAACAGCAGAGTGAGTATTCATGACTTAAAGTTCTATCTCACTATTAATGTCACCCTGCTGAAAACACAGGACAAAAAACTTTACAGTGCATACTAATGCCAATCAATTCTTAATTATACAAGACCTTCCCTTCCTGGTGACATGAAGGTTTCCAATAGAAGGTAACGACAGGTACTGAAAGAACAAAGCATGTAGAGGCATCTTTTTATCTCCTAGACTATTCCAGTTTTTGTTCATTATTTGGATTCCCTGAAACAGAGGCATCATCTGTAGAATTGTGTTTAAAATTCATTAATGAACCTCTCCTCCAGGGACTCATCTAATCCTTTTCTTGATTCGTTCTAATTTTGGTCTCCACCCTGAAGCAAAGAGTTCCACAATTATATGGTGTATAAAAGCATTTTCTTTTGTTTGCTTTAAAACTGCTGTGATCTGAATGTGCTCTGTTTCTTAATATTGTGAAAAACAGTGAATAAATACTCACTACCTACACTGTTGAAATAATTTTTTGCTTTATAATCTCTGTTGTGTTTTTAACCTAAGCTGCTCTGCAGCTATTTTTTGTCAAGATTATTGCCATCTTTACCTCCAGTTAGTTCTGTTGAAAGGTTTGGAAACAGGGCAACTAGATTTGCATGCAGCATTAAATCTGTTACACGTATGACTTTTATTAAGTTGTTTTCTGCTTCGTTCTTGGTTCCTTTCCTAAGAAATCTTAACACTCTATTGCCATTAGTGATGCCATCAACTTGCAGATGATCTTGTAGAAGGAATCTCAGTTCTCTATCCAGGATGGAAACAGTTCATTCAGAGTCCATTCTTCTAGTAATCAGGACTGATTTACTCCAAGTGTATTACCCTGCACTTACTGATAGTGAACTTCATTTGCCATTTTATTCCACCATCCTTTCCAGTGAGCTCTGAAAGTCCCTGCTGTTTTACATCTCAGAAAATCCCTCTGCCAGGTAGCACAGGAGAATGATGAATTGTACAGATCCAACTACCGGTATTTAGGGAACTTTTTGGTTGAGAAAGTTGACCACTTACAGCAATTCTTTGTCATCTGCCTTTAAGTCATTGCTAATCCATGGCAACAGCTTCCCGTTAGTCCTGTGGTAATTTATTTTGTAAAAACCTTTAATGAGGGAATATATCAAAAGCATTTTAAATATTCAAGTATTGTTACAACATTAGGATCACTGTAATCCACGTGCTTGTTGGCAGTTTTAAAAAGCTCAAATACATTTTTAAGGAATATCTTCTCTGTGTATTATGCAATATACTGTGTTTGTTCAGGTGTCTATTAATCTCATCCTATATTAGAGTTTTACCATTTTGCCTGTTCAGAAAGCAGACTTGCAGTCTATAGATTCAAGATCTCTCTGGAGTCCTTCATAAAGATTGGTGTCACATTTCCTACCTTCTGTTCCTCTGGCAATGGGTTAGACACCACTGTTAGTAGTTTAGCAATTTTATATTTGGGCTACGTTATAAATCTTCAGTGAATACCATCTGTTCCTGGAGATTTCTTACTGCTCAGTGTGTCAATTTGCTCTAAAGCCTTTTCTATTGACACTTGAATTTAAGCCAGTTCCTCAGCCTTATCTCCCATAAGGAATGACAGATATCAGGACCTCATTCTCTTCTGTAATGAACACTCATGCAATAAATTAATATAGCTTTCCAGCAATAGCCTCATCTTCCTTGAACATTCCTTTCATCCCTTGATTGCCTATTGGTCCCATCTGACTCTGTCAGGCTTTCTGGTAAAGGTATATTTGAAAAAAGTTTTATTAATAGGTTACCTGCCCTTACTGTTACTCCTTCAAATCCCTCTGGCCTGTCATATGGCAACTCTGTATTTAGCTTTCTGCCATTTATACTCCTTTCTATTCTGTTTGTTTGGATGCAGCTCCCAGTCTTCACTTCCAATAGCTTTTTCTGATTTACTATTTAACATAGGCTAGGTGATTTTTTGTTTCCAATTTATATTTTTAATCATAGCATATATTTTCTCTGTATCTCTAATGTGGAAACTCTCTAAATGGTCTTCCTGTTGATTGCTGCTTTTCATTTTTGTTTCACTATTTCACCATTTTATGTTGTTTCAATTTTTAAAGATTTTGTTATTGTGGCAAATTTGTGACCTTTCCCCTTCCTATAAGGATAATGAATGTAGTCAATATCAGGGTACTCTGTATGTATATATATCTGTTCCCTGGGCAGCTGCTCCATAAACTAGTCACTTCTGATACCTAAAAATGTTCTCACAGAAATAAACATGCACAGGAGTAACATTTTTTAGGTAAAATAAATATATTTTTGGAAAGTGTACTTACTTTTATTTGCAATAGAAAAACAGTTACTGGAAAAGAAAAAAGAAGCTACCAAGATTTAGACCCTTTCTACCTAAAATTGCAATAAATTTATATGATGTTTATTGTACTATCTATAAGTATCAACATTCCAATTCTTAGCTTGCTTTTACTCTGCAAATTTAATTTTTTTCTTAACCCAGTGTAACTTTGATAAGTTCAGTGAGTCTGCTTTTCTGATTTATGCTGAAGTAAAAGTAGGACCAGAATCAGGTCCTAAATCTGCAGATATACCTAAAAGAGATACTATAATTTGTTATAGTTGCAGGTATATGCACTGTGTGGTCATTCTCAATCAGGCTTTTATTCCACCTGCTTTCCTTCTTCATAGTTGTTTTAAATTTATGTCTTACAATTTATTTTCCAAAGAAATTACCACTGAGACTCAAGAACTCTACAAATCTTCTGACTTGCTAAATTTCCCTTCCCTACTAATCTATGTACTTATGAAGGAGCTTAGCAAAACCAAATGTCATCCATTCATTTGACTTCTGGTCTAAAAACAGTCAAAATGCCACAGGGTGGGCAGGAGATGAGTGAAAGTGCTACACAGCAGAGCATTTAGTTTTTCCATTTGTCATATCATGTCAACTCATACACTTCAACTTCTTGACACTTAGGATGTAAGCAGGAATAGCTGTCAATATAATCTTCAGGACATCTACAAACAAATTTAATCAGCTGAACACAAGGGTGACTAACAAATTCCAAAGAGAATCAAGAGTCTTCTCTGGAAGCAGAAAAGATCTCAGTGCTTTCCGTAGGAGTGTCATTGCGTAGCTGTGTCATTGCCCTGCAGCCCTGTACTAAGTGCTTTCTTCTGGTATCTTGCAGCAGAGGACATGAGTCTCCACCTGCATCTTCTACCAGGAATCCTATTCAGTCATCACAGACATCACAGTTACCATGAATTTCTGCACAAGAAAAGTGTTGAACCTTGCAGAGTTGTCAGAGAAATTTCAAACGGAAACGCTTTTAAGGACTGGTTGTAATAATAAAGAATTCTATGGAGTGGAAAGGTGACAATTGTAGTAACAGATCATGGAACTTTTCTCCAAATTAAATATATACTTAATTCTGGTATAGTTCCTGTCGTTTGGTTTCTTGTGCAATGTGAAAGTGATTTTCCTATACAGCTAAGAATGTTTAGTTAGCTGATATCTAAAAACCCGAAAAGAGTTTCCTGTGGAACCTTCCTCCTGCATACCAGAACTGGTATTGTTCGGAGTTGGGAGGATAACTCTTACATTTCTCTGAGAAGTCAGCTTCTCTCTTTACATCAGTCTTAAGTGTTTGGGAGTTGAAAGGTAAGAAGTTGCTTTTCTTAATGGATATTTTGTTGCAATAGAGGGAAATCTAAATTCTTCTTTCTGATCTGTGACGACTACTGGTACAAAGTTCTGGCAAGCCAAAGCTGATAAAAGCCGGCTCTGATAGTGCCTGTTTCTTGCCATCAAATACTGTGTGCTTCTGTCATTCTAAGTAAATCCATCCAACTCATGAATCATAATCTATCAGAGGTTGCTTTTATCTTTCAGATTCCAGTGATATCTATTCTGTACCTCTGGCTCCTGCTTTTATACCCAGTATAAATCTTATGTGCAGTTATTACTTAACTATTCCACTGCTCACTTGGTTTTCACAGGTATAATTCAATTTAAATGGCTAACAAAAATGTTCCTGAAATTTCATTTTATGTCTGTGAAGAAAAGTTAATCACTGTGTTACCTCTAACAAAAGTTTCGTCCACTAGCAGGAAAAGCTATAACTATTTTTACTTCTTTGTTTAATGAGGGTGCATTTCTTGGACTGTACTGTGTCCCACTTCTTTTTTTTTCCTTCCTTTTTTTAATGAAGAAGGGGTTTGTGTACAATTAAGATCATTACATTAGTGTAATGTAGCAATGACAGCTAGTAAAATTAGACGAAAGAAAGATAAAAATATCACATTGGCTCTTTTTAATCTTACATACCCCCTATTATTGCTGTTTCTCTTTTCAAGAGAGGGGACTTATTCCTTTGTTTATGCTCCTTATTGAAAAGACCTGTTTTGTAAGTGCAACATTCTTGTTTATGGATGCTATGGAGAAGAAACTCTTGAATTTTGTACCTTCATTACAGTCCTCCTTTACTTGGCCCACTATGAGTAAAACAGTTTCTCTGTAGTGATGCATTCTTCTCTAGTTCTAAAATCTTAGGTTTGTGCACAGCAGTTTTAACAATATGTACAAGTATTATAACTACTGTATTTTATCAGATGTAGGATATTGTGTGAGGAAGGGGCTGCTTGTAAAAGAAATTATAGTGCATAGTGCTTTGGTTCTATATCCTGCAGGTAAACTGACTGATATTTTAATTTCCTTGGACTCTTTTGAAAGATCTCTAAATGAAGGTTCTGAAGAAAATACATAACTTTGGTTATCATACTTTATGGTTATTACTGCGTACACATTAAATGTGAACTAATGCAATAAAACAGTACATTTCACATAAAAAATACTATGAATTTCACTGCTGTTGCTGACATGGCACATGTATCAATGTAATTATGAGTTACAAATCCTTGGTAAGAGAGGCAGTGTTACAGTTTTTGAAATTCCCCCATTATGTGAACTCAGAAAGAATGCTGCAGCTTGTATTTAATTTATCTTGTCTGGTAGGACTTTCAAAAAAGCGATATTGATGCTGGATTTATCTTTAGTTTGATGGCAGCCAGAGTAAATAAGCATGTGGAATGTACTGGTGCCAATGAAAATGTTGGGGCTTGCTCCTCCCTGGATTAGCCTGATGGTTTTAAACCTTCACAGACAACTGAATAGAAGAGCTCTTGGGCATTTTGCCTCTCCAGGGCAGCTACAGGCCCGACACATGAGGGAGCTCTCTGTTCAGTACTCGCTACATTTGCTTCTGCCCCACATATTTGTCTCAGGATGCCTGAATTACGATGTTTTTTTAAGAAATCATTGATCAAAATGTTTCTTTTTAAGCAATTATTCAGAAGAATGCAAACTCTCATATTCTGAAGATAGCAAACAGCAGAATTAGGTGTGCCCATACCTGTGTATCTAAGGACTTAGACAAACAACTGTGTTGTTATGAATTATATCCTGAACCTGCTGAAAATCCCTAGCAGGGGTTGAAGCTAGCACATTACTTCATGCTTCCCGTGAGTGAAAAGTTTGTAGATAGTCAGTTACCATGGTTCAACTGAGATATAATATCCCAAACAGCTGGGATAATTCAGCTGTGCATCTGAGCTTGTGAACAAGATGTTTATTTTATTACCATAATATTGTCCTACTCTGTCATTCATTCATAGCCAGTAGAGAATCAATACAGTCTTCCTACCTTCTACCTTCCTACCTGCTTCACAAATATCCTGTCTAAATACCACTTTTACACTGTTTTACATCATCCATAATCATACTGTATTTCCCTTGCTGATACGTTTAAGTGTGAAATTTCCTTTCAGTTCTGATCCTCCGGTCATTCAAATACCTCCTTCAGTATCAAGTCTTCCAAAAAGCTAACCTATGTTAATCCATTAAGATAAGAAATGTTGTCATGACTCTAGCGTTTAGAAAAATATATGTACCCTAGTACCTGAGAAGTATCCTAAATAGAGGAAGTCAGTAAATGTATTGGGTGTACCACTAGTTTCCAATAAATCAAGAGCAGTTCCTTACACATCAGTGCTAGAGATAAGTTACAGCACAGCAACAACAGAAATCCTGGCCAAGCAGATGGCACATTGAAAGGGACTGCAGAAAAGAGGCAAGATTGGAAAGGGAGGGAACAAGAATGAGTAGGTGTCAGCTAAAAGGAGCAAACTGAACTGAAATTATGTGGGCAGCTGGGTTTAAACCTTAGAGATCTCATTCCTTTGAATCATAGAATCATTTAGGTTGGAAAATACCTTTAAAACTACCAACTCCAACTATTAACCTGACACTGCCAAGTCCACCACTAAACCATATCCCTAAGTGCCATGTCTACATATCTTTTAAATATCTCCAGGCAGGAACGGGGACTCAACCACTTCTGTGGGCAGCCTGTTCCAATGCTTAATAACTCAGTCAAGAAATTTTTCCTAGTATCCAAACTAAATTTCACCTGGTGCAACTTGAGGCCATCCTCTCTTGTCCTGTTGATTGTTACTTGAAAGAAGAGGCTGATCCTCACCTTGCTACAACCTCCTTTCAGGTAGTTCTAGAGAGCGATGAACACCAGCTCCCTCAGCCGCTTCTCATCAGACTTGTGCTTCAGACCCTTCAGCAGCTTTGTTGCCATCCTCTGGACACATTCCAGAACCTCAATGTCTTTCCTGAAGTGAAGAGCCCAGAACTGAACAGAATTAGAGGTGTAGCCTCACCAGTGCTGAGTACAGGGGAAGGATCACTGCCCTAGTCCTGCAAATCTCAGTGTTCCATTTATTAATACAGTTATTATTTGCTGTTTCTTTGTAAGATTAAATGATTGGAAAGCATTCAAACTTTGTAACAATTAGGTATTATTACAATATAAGTATTTCAAGAGATTAAACATCTTCTATGAGTATATGAATAGTTTCCTTTTCAGCTAAGAGTCCCTTGTCAACACTTTCAATATCCACCAAAGACACGAGATACAGATGGTCAGCACCTGCTTGCTTCAGGCATTGGTTCGGCTGTATACAGTCCTAAGTGCACTGTCACTGCTTAACAAATACATCATAAATAATTACTGTAATTAATCATGAAGCTACTTCCTTTGGCTACTGCGCTTTCTCTGTCAGCTCTGTTGCATGTAATAGTGCTAATCTTTTAGACTAAGTACCTATTAAAGTCTTTGAGTTTGGTGAGTTGTTTTCAGCAGCATAAGAAATGAAATATAATTAGAAATCTGCCCCATATTTCTATTTATCCTCAGGAAATAGGCATAGACTCTTACTTGCCTGAACGCATTAGGAATCAGTCAACAGGAGACTGCTCATAATCCCTAATTACAATTCCAAATTTTTCTGCCCACTACCTAGTCCTGAAACACTGTCCCTTAGCCATACTACCATGATTCCTTTGATATCTTCTGAGCTTTCCTGCTGCCTTCATGGTGGCATCTGTCATATTTACAGACAACACTCAGTCTCTGTATTTCCATTCAGACTCCAGGGAAAAACTCATAAGTGGGTAGTTCTATGGACATTTTCTCCAGCAACAAAGACAGTTTAAAAGGATCCTTCCACTGTCTGCACCTTTTTATTTGTTTACATCCCCTTTGGGGGGGGGCTTTAGGCTGTCTACACTGCATTTAGTACCAATGCAAATGTTTATGGGATCACAGTGTATCCTTGATCACTGAAATGCTCGGAGGTAATCATTCCTTCTCCTATTTTTGGAAGCCTTTAAAAAAGGTTTGAAAACACCACAAGCGAATTGTTTCATGGATTTACCTTAGAACACAACCTTACTGCCTAGCTTGGGGTGGTAAAACATCAGGAAGAGCAGAAACAAACAGGAGCAAAGAGGAGTGTGGTTATTTTGTCTGCTGAAAAAAAAAAAAAGCAATGCCAAAACACACCCTCAGCACTCATAACTCAGTGCTTGTCCTAGCCTTGTGTACTGGTTTGTGATTGGAACACAGTCTGATATTGTTCCAAAATAAAGATGAATGTGACTTACCTAATTTAACCTGACTTGAAAGTAGCAATTATACTTACAGGTTCCATAAGGTTTGTGATGGTCAAAAGATCAAAAATATTCTCTAGTCAAACAGAGCTGTATCTTGCAGCGTTGGACTACGTCTAAGTTTTTGCTTGTACCTAAAACTAGCTGCTATCAATTAGCTATTTTGTCTTTCCTCTGGTTTCTATGGGCTATCTGAAAATATGATGACAGAGGCTCAAGAAATGGAAGAGGACAATTGTCTTTGATGATATGCTACATATTTTGTTACTTTAAAAATTATTCTTTACTGCCACGCAGCCTTAGGGATGTTTTGTTATTATTACTGTTGTCAGTTTTGAACACTCAAATTTACTGTATTTGATGTTAAAATCTCAACTCAAGGTTGTAATATCTATAAAGAAAATATTGCTACAAAGATTAAACTCTGAAGGGGTTATTCAAATCCATGAACAGACAGTAGAATAAATACTGAAAATCTTATCTTTTTCTATTTATCCGAGAAGCAGGAAACAATATGAAAAACATTTATTTCTATTTGACAGAAAATACTTTTAACAATACATAATCATTATCAGTCAATACTCAGAGGGGTTGCTGTTGGTAGTAGTTGTTTGGAAGATGCTTTTCATGATGACCTTTAAATGCCACAGTCCTAAGTGATGATGTAGAAAAAATATTCCTTCATTTCAATATCTACTAGGAAAAAAATCAAATTGCTTTTGGGTATAAACAGTATGTATGACAGTGGGACATATCTTATACATTGGCTTGCTCTGAGAAATGAACAGGATAACATTCAGAATTTGAAATCACTACCTTTGGGCATGGTATTTCCTACTGGAAACAAGCTTCAATTTATTACTCTTTAAAGACTATGTCAATGCTTTTTCTTTATCATCCATCTCATTTTTCTCTCACTAGTACATCAAACAAACTATACAAAAATATATTCCCAAATGCAGTCCTAGCGTATTAGTGTTTGCCTAATTGTCAGCAAGATTTTGCATGCATATTACTCTTTTATCCAACTATGCAACTAATAGGATTATTCAAAATCACAATAATAATATATTTTCTTAAATTTGGAGCTGCAAAACTCTTATGTTGTGTCATATTATTCAA
This sequence comes from Pseudopipra pipra, assembly GCF_036250125.1. Taxonomy (NCBI): domain Eukaryota; kingdom Metazoa; phylum Chordata; class Aves; order Passeriformes; family Pipridae; genus Pseudopipra; species Pseudopipra pipra. The sequence continues at coordinate 116,532,414 of NC_087549.1, forward strand.
CAGAAGGAACTGAGATGAAACTCTTCATATGGGGAAGATACTCAGTAATTGTCTTTTAAGAGGTTTTTGTGCCTTCTTTTGAATTATTTCAAGTTACATGTCCAATAATTGATACTGATTCAAGACATTGAACTGAAGAGACTAATGTGGGGTCAATAAGTCTTACTACTGTTGAGACTATTGTGTATTTATTGGCCAAATCTTGCATGGAAATGTTGATTTTTTTCCTTCAAAAATTCAGCAAGTGACAGATTAATTTTGAAATAAAGAGCAAATGTGCACCTAGACAAATACAAGGTGCATATTTAGTCTTATTGAGATATTTGTATTTGTTGAAATATAATATTTAAGCAGCAGAAAAACTGCTTAGGAAGCAGATAATTACTCTTATAAATCAGACTATCTTCAGGATACAGTGACATATTCACAAACAGGGAAGAGTTTCCCCAAACTCTGGCTGCTTGCCAAAAGAAAAAGAAAATACCTATAATATTTTGTATTGAAGAATGTAGCACATAAGGAGTGGGAAAAATTAATTCGTGAAAGTGTGTGGAACTGACACAGTTTTATTTTCTTTTTTCTTCTCTTTTTTAAAATCTCGCTTTTGAATTTAACTTCCCTTCTATGCCCCTTTACATACAGTAATCTCCAAGCTCTTTAAATCATTAATGAATGAACCAGGCTGAATCAGGCTGAACCAGGCCTCCCACTGATTTTATAAAGCAGGAACATATAATTAGGCTAATTTACAGAAGAAAGAGCTGATATAAGGGGTGAGTGACAAACCCAAGATCCCAAAGGACACCCAAACCAGAACCAGTTATAAAACCTGCACCTTTTAACAGCAAATCTATTTTTTTTACCCAATTCACTTTTGCAGTAGTTGTACAGGAACAGGTGCTACTGTAAAATAGTATAACATGGTTGTGCTAAAGCATTAGTCAACTAAGTACACATCAGATTAATAGGCTGATCAAGTTTATGCCTTCATCCATCGCTGCAATTTCAGATCTGCAGGATCCAGGCCTCGGGTCCGGATCCACAGTCAGCAAAGGGAGATGCCCCAGTACCTCTGCAAATCTAGGCCTGTTTAATAAGAAGACCAAAAAACATCTGCTGCTATAATACCTGTAATGAGGAGCCATGACTTCTAAAAGAAATTTTACTTGATGGGTACAGAGGAAAATGAAATAAACTAAACAAAGTAAAACTTTACATTTTTCTTTAAGTTCACTGCGAAACCTGCATTGAAGTGATAAAGTGATCTCTGTGACTCAGCAAAGGCCTCAGTTTTTGTCAGTCCCTCATTTAAAGCTTCGCTGACCTAACCACATAAAGGAAATTATTCTTCAACCTATTTTTGTGCGATGATTAAGTCTGCATGTGCTCCAAAAGCAGCCACGACTGACAGTACAGAAGAGGGTCCTGGGATATTCAGCTGTGATATGCTGCTTCCGTGAAGGTCATCACTTCTTTCAATCACAGTGAATGACTGACTCAACACGAAGTTCATATTGCACGACATACTTTCAGAAATGATTCACGTTAATGGTGTGTCTTAAGGGATTGATGTTGAACAGAAGCTACATCTCAAGCTTAAAAAATGATTTAGCAATATGAAAGCCTACAAACCGAAGCTCACGAAGAGACATTTGATAGTAAACATCAGAGAATAAATACAACTAAGGGTCATAAAATTGGATAGACAATAAATATGACAGTTTAAGACCTTTTGGGGCTCAGATCATAGAAACCAACATCACTTATGCAGCCATTCCTTGATTCAGCTGTGCATCTCTTCCTGAGATGCAAACAGAAGGCATTTTCATGATTCTGACAGGTTGGAACAGCTCAGGGAAGTAGTTATGTCAAAAAACAAGTACAATTCTGAGGAAATACCGCTCCCCTCAACACTACCATATCTCCCCACGTCAGCATTCATGAGACATGCCTTCATCAGAGTGATACTGGAAACCTTTATCTGGGTTTTGAACTGTGGCAATGCAGGCTGCGGCTGGGAGGAGAGGTGACACACCTTGCCTTTCTCCCCAAGAGCCAATAATCTTCTACCTCCCCCAGGCCAACCCTCCCTGGCTTTCACACACATGAAAGTGTTTACTGGTTAATGCTGAGAACCACACTATATAAGAGATCATGTTATGCCGGGGAATTAAAAGTTTCTGCATCGATGTTTCTCTCCAACCCAGCTGTAAGCTTTGTGTGGAGGCCTGGTGGCTGGCAGCCTGCTGGAAGTATTGCTGAGTGCTTAAGGAGAAAGTTGTGGGGCTGTGAGGAAGTCATGTAAAGGTCTACTGAAATCAGTAAAAGCATTTTTTTTTTCCAAATGTTGGCATTGATATGGAGAAAGGGATTGTCCTTGGTCAAAAAAATACATATAGAAATTATGAAGTCAGAAAAGAAAACATTAGGTATCTTGGCTTCCAACTGAACTGACATTTTTCTTTGCAGTTGGTCTGATTTTGAAAGTCTTTGTTATCATGCTGATTTTTCACCTATCTTATTTAAGTTTCCTTAATATTCTCTACAGTCATCCTAGTACACGTATACAACTTAGCCTTATATATGTATACAACTTGGTCTCCTCAACAGACTTTGTTGCAATGCTATCCTTTCACCTTTCCAAGTCATTAATGAACTCATTAAGCATCATGGCACAGCATAAGGAGCACCTGGGGCAGTTAATCTACCACCATGAAGGGATTTTGTCATTTAATATTACTTGTTTTTCATCTCTAATCAGGTCTAGACTGCAGCAATCTTAATCTTGTAGTTAAAAGGTTCAAACTGTGTCCTGACCTATCTGTTAATGTACATTTATTTCATATTTATAATCACTTCCCCTAGGACTAAGTATAATAGAGTATAATTGAAAAGTAAAATTTAAAGTATAATGGAAAGCCAAAATTCAAAAACCTTTCTAAAATTTGAAAGCCCCCTTAAAAAGAAACAATTCCAAACTGCTAACCTGCTGTGTTATTACCTGGTTAAGCCTTTTACACTGGTGTGGTAGGAATTTTGCAAAAAATACCTTCTGATGTTTAACATATTCCCTTATCAGATGCATGGTCTTACATTGCCTTGTCCATTTGCTGTTCTAATATCTGTATATGTTTTAATCTCTTAGCATTTCATTTATTCTAACTAACTCTATGGAATTTGTCAGATCTACAGTAGAACAGAAAGGCAGATAACAGGAGAACATAAATAATTAATGGAACAGAGAAAGAAACCCAGGATTCCCCTATCTCAGGAGATCAACAATACCTATATCTCTTGATTAATGATCAGAGGAACAAGAAATTTATCATAATTCCCCAGTGATCTCTGCCCTGATGTTTATCTGTCATTTTCTAATGACTTTCTCCATGTGAATATACCCAATTCTATGAGGGCAATCTCATATTTCTAAAACCCTTATCTATAGTCAGACTGTCTTGTACAGTCTGACTTTGCCCACTTTGTGGATAATGACATTTCTGATTTTCTAAGCGTAGACTAATACAGATTTTTCAAATACAGGTGGACAAAAGGCAAAACAGCACCATAGTATGGATGGATATTCTAGTTATTTTACTTCATGCGCTGGTGTAGTTTGCAGTCCTGAGGGACATCAGGACACTAAATTTCAGGAAAGCAAACTTCCAGCTCTTCAAGGAGTCAGTCAGTAAGACCCCTTGGGGACCCTCCGAGGTCCCCGTGAGGAACTGCCCTCAGGGAAAAGGGAACACGTCTCCTATGAAGACAGGCTGAGAGAGTTGGGGTTGTTCAGCCTGGAGAACAGAAGACTCCAGGGAGACCTTCGAGCAGCCTTCCAGTACTTAAAGGGGGCCTACTAAAAAGGTGGGGACAAACTCTTTATCAGGGCCCGTTGCAATAGGACAAAGAGTAATGGCTTTAAACTAAAAGAGGGTATATTTACATGGGATATAAGGAGGACTTTTATTAGAATTAAGTAGATAAAATACTGTTTCCCACACAGGTGGTGGATGCCCCATCCCTGGAAATCCTCAAGGACAGGTTGGATGGGGCTCTGAGCAGCCTGATTTAGTTAAAGATGTCCCTGCTCATTGCAAGAGTGTAGGGCTAGATGACCTTTAAAAGATACCTTACAACCCAAACTATTCTATGATACTATGAATATCATATTCTACGATATGAATCAATACAAAAGGAAAGAAAAAGGGAAGAAAAATAATCTTCCTAGAAATCTTGAAATAACCTTCTTTTAGTCAGTTCTTCATCAGAATTCTTTAGGTTTTCCAATTTATTGCTAACATGAAGATTCAGTTTTTTCTTAATTTGATGACAAAACACCCAGCTTTGCCTCTCTGAAATCAGAAACTTTACTTCATCTAATAGAACCTGCTTTTTAGCAATGAATAATATGATTTTAGTTGTATTAATCACCTCTTCAGTAGCTCTAGCAAGGTTAGCAAATGTGTAGATATAACGGGCCTGTAAAAACATTTCCTGTTTCTTTGAGACTTGGTGATTATTTTTCTTTGTCTGTTGAATTAACCAAGTAATGATTAAGGTTGGCCTGATAAGTCTTACATAAAAGTGAGGCATTAATTTTATCTTTATCATCATAGGGCTGTCTAATGCCATGAATGGCTGCAAGAGGTCTGAAAAGATTAAATAATTTTTAGAGAAGGGTAACCTTTCTGATTTGAAAAAAAGTCAGGACTATTTTAATTATTTTGTCTTCTTCTAGCAGATACGTGAGCTGCAGCTGAGATTTATTTAGTTTACATTTTTTTCTGAGTTACAATGGCCTAAAGGGGGCTGCTTTGCTTCTTGAATGGTTAAAGTATAGCTTGCATCAATCTTCTTCTGCCATTCCAGGGCACCTCTGCATACTGTCCAACTTATATATTTCAAGGTGGAGCAGGGCAAATATGTACCAAGAAACCCCTTGCTTTGAGAATACTCCTGAAATATTATCTATGTTCCACTGTTTACCTGGGCAGCCTAAGAACACCCCATGATCATAGCCTTTCTTAGGTAAAGTCATCTTTCTTCGGGGGAATATTTTATAAGCACAGTAATACCATATCCTGCTACTGCTAATGGCAGGATGGATGATCCAGTGGGAGAGTGGCCCCATATTTCAAAACTTATTCACAGGTAACCTTTCAAATACACAGTGGGAATCTTCAAAGGCACAAATGGAGGGTAAGTCTCAAATTCTCTTTGACTTCCAGCAGAACTTGAAAAACCCTCCTATTCCTTGTGCCTCAGAACATCTCCTGTAACCAATAAAATGCCAAGCTAGAAACATTACACTGCAGTGAGGCTGACTTATGCTGAAGATAAGACAATGTCTCCGAGTTTATTGAAGCTATTGTTTTGGGTAGCTTTATAGTTTAACCTTCAGTAAGTGTTATGAACACCATATCCTTTAAGATTGCAGGAAGAAGAAATTTATCTAAAATATAAAATGCCTGATAAGTAATGGAAAGAAAATGCTGGGTTTGTATTGAGTTCAAGATTTGATGCATACAAATGTGAACTGCCTTGACTGTCTTGATATACTTGTTGTATTGTCTACATTAGGAGTTGTTTACAGAGGAGAGGGTGCAAAGACAGAGGAAGTTTCCCCATGAGCATTGCCCTGTGGAGTACCTAACCCAGGCACATGGTGAGGGACCAGCTTTGCAATTCACTCTGCTTCTAAGTACACTGAAGCTGCATCCAGTCCTAGTATCCCTTTATACATCCTTAATTGAGGCATTTCAGTTTATTGTACACTAATTAGATAGACCTGTTGGTTGAAGGAGAAGAATCAACACCCTGTAATTACTTCATTGTAAAATGTAATGAGCTTTGGAACCTGACTTACTGTAAAAATTGCAGCATAATAAATAGAACACAGTTTTCCAACTATAAACTAGCAGCAAATTCTGTTAGTGTATTTCTTCATGAAGCATGTTTATGTGATAGTCTTCCACTTTTATGGCTGAAGTTTATCACCATAAGGTGCATTTCATGACAGCCAAATAACTACATTCAGTTAGACTTGTCACCATGTGCCTTCAGTATCAAGACACATGCTGATTGTATCAAATAGTGTTGACTGTCTTTGGCTGCAAATAGAAAAGATGATTACACTGTTCTCTTTAGATGTGATGTAATATTACTCACCTCACTAAAAACTGAAGGTCAAGGTTGTCTAAGAACATGAGAAAGATCATCTATTGAAAGCTTCATAATGCAATGATAATGCACTGAGAGACAGCAGTAGTCTTACATTAATATCTCTGTGATTTTTTTTTAATGCAAAAAGCATAAGTCTACAAACCAAGCAAGTGACCAGTGGTGTATTTATATAGAAAACAGAACAATTCCAAGAATTTCAATGCTACCATGTTTTGCAGCCATTTCTTTGTCTTACAAAGGTCAATAAAAACAGTTTACACTCTCAAGTGAAATTACAGCAAAGGATTATTAATGTATTTATACCAGAATGCCACTGTCATCTCCCTGAGCCTGTGAGAAAGGGAGATGACGGTGAGTAAAATGAAAGATAGTAATGGAATCTAGTGGAGTAGTTTTAAGTAAAAGAGTTTGCTTAGGACCACAGTCAAGCCTTGTAAAGCCACCGGCAACACTATTTGTATCGAAAGGGGGTAATAGAAATGCTTGAACCTCGTACCAGACGCAAATTCCGAGTATATTGCACATCATGGTACACCTTTTGTGTAATTTGAATGGAAGTATAAGACCCACAGCAACTTTAAGGGGAGACTGATTTCTGGCAGATGAACCTTAAGCAGGCAGTGGATCGCTGGATGAGGGGCAAGTGGAAGGCAGCGAGTGTGGGAGGTGCTGCCAGTTAATGGAGCCTGGTGTAGGGAAGGTTCTGGCTGCCTGATTGTCATGGCAACCACCAGAGGAGCTCCCCCTCTTTGCCCTCAGCTGGAGACACTTGGTCCCCTGCTGCCTTGTCGCCTGTGGCCCTGTGACAGCCAGGCCCTCACCCTACCTATCTGAAAAGAACAGAGATCTAGAAGAGAGAAACTCATCTGTGATGGTTTTTTCAGCTCCCCCCACTAGCATGTGAGAACGGGAAAATTCAGAAGATAAACCCAGTATTTTATATTGACATAATAATCATAAAGAATTAGAGTGTAATCTGCTTGGAAAAGGCAGTTTAGTCTAATTTAGGACCACATACAGAAGTATTTTGGTAGCAGACATTGAATAACTTCATGCCAGCAAAGGAGGACAGAAATGAGGTTGTTTAAATGTCCTATCCAAGCATTTTCATCCTTTAAAATGTGTCGTTGTAACCCTTAACCTTAATTTCTCTCATTCAGAATACTCAATACAAGGATAACATGTAATCTACCTAAATTATCTCAATCTAATATACTGATATAAATTCTTAACATCAACCACATCTTAGTTTATTTTAGTTTGTGAAAACACACAGAGCCTAGAATAATGGCAAATGTTGAAATGTTCTTATATTGAAAATATTGTATTCAGGGATTAACTTTAATGATGTTTTAATATTTATTTTATTGCTTTAATTTTAATTTTTGCATTTTGGTTAATGAGAGTTGTCCCCTTAAGAACACATTTACAAATAGAAACAGATCAGTTTACTAAATAATTTTGATAAAATGTCACCCACAACACTGCTGAAATTTTGATGGATGTTTTAAAAGATCCAATACTACTCCAGCATGATCATCTAAGGTTTTCCTTTCGATAAGTAAAGGGAGGTATAAGGAGACATAGACGTTTTAAAAGAAGGAGAAGGGGAGAGAGAAAGAAAGCAAATGATACAGAAAGAGAAATGAAACTGAAGTCATTGACAAAAGGGAAGTAAGAAGGAGAGGGACTACCAAGTGAGTACTGAGCTAGAGGCAAAAAGGCACGGGTGGGTATCTCTCAGCTAGCATTTACTGATGCTTCTCAGAGCACCTCTTGCCCCATCCCCATGTCAGGGGATCTCTGCTGGGTGCCTGTTGTTTCTCCCCCGTAAATTCTTAACAAGGTAATATTCAGACAGAGATCCCTTCTTCAGATCAGCCGACACTGAGATCTGCAGCATGGCATCAGTTTTCCTGGCACAGTGGTTTTAGAAATTTGAGCTCATACAACTGCAGCTGAAGTCAGTGACTGCTGCAGGTGCTCAGCTGTCTTATCCCCTATCCCTTTCCTTTTCCATGCACCTGTCTCTATGAGGTGCTCTCAGAATTCAGAGGGAAAGGAAAGAGAACTGGAAAGCTGCAAACATATTGTGGCTTCCATATCTCCTATCTGCATTCCTGCACCTGGAATGGGGTTTGTCCTGTGTGTGATGAAGGGGTTGTGCTGTACTTGTCTGTGTCTGGGCACTGGGACATTGTCAGGGACTTACTCTGTCCTTGGCAGCCCTTCAGAGAGATGTGAGCTGGATTTGTCATGTGGATAGAGTGACAATACCAGTCCTTTAAATAGCTACTTGGGGAATTTTATTTTCTCATATATGTAAACCATTATATTTAGTCATAAAACACCTCTTTTTCTAATAGCAAAAGTGTGCCGTGCAGGCTTTGTTTGTTCCCACAAAATGTGCCAGAGTTCAGTTTTGTGTAAAAATATCTGGTGATCATAATGGGCTTGTTTTGTCTTTTTTAACTGAAAATGAAGAAGACTGCAAGGAAATAAAAAAAACCCACTACTATTAAACTTTATCATTAATAACCCTATGCCTAATAATCAGTATTTTGTCTGGATTGTCTTTTCCTATCATCTAATTTTCAAAGGGCCTAGGTCAGACTATGCAGTCTTCATTACTGAACATGCATAACACTGCCTTCTAAATTTCCTGTAACTATTCAAATAGCAGCTCGAAAAGACAAATTGCCTATCACTCCAAAGTCTTAAAACAAAACAAAAGGCACCATATTGCCACTTTAGGGACACATTTGTTGCCTGCTGTTGCTATTATATATGTCATTTCAGTCCTGCAGTTAGCTATAAACTACATCTTTTCTTTTTCCAGAGAGAAATAAGAGACGCCTGAAGGGAAGCAAGAATGGAAAACATCCTTAAAATGACTGATTTACAATTGGTAAGGAGATACAATATGAAAATTATAGCTTTCTTAGTGTGTCACACGTCAAGCTTATGCAATGCTCTTGCTTTAAAAGCTGCCCCACAGGCCAGTGTGATGGCTCAGAGGACAGCATGACATACGTGCAGCTGTGTGACAGGCAGAGAGTCCAGGTCATGGTCCCAGGACAGGCATCCTCTCAGGAGATGAGCTCATGGGACAACTCTACTGCAGAGTCGGCTCCATACAACCCCTTGCGCAACAAACAGTACACTGCAACCTACTTTTCTGCAGTACATCTGAGAATGTAATGAAAACAATAACGGAGGCTCCAAAAACATCAATTGAGAGAAAGAAAAAGGCCCCTGTGATTCAAGCTAGGGCCTGTTTCAGAAAGTAAGCAGCCTCTTAGCATAAAATCCTACACAAGTGCCAGTGAATGAAAGCCAATGCGTATTTTATATGACTGTGAAAACCAAACATACAGAATGTTATTTTTAGGATCCTGGATTTAGGAACCTGATGTGAGTTAATCTGCTTTAGCTCCTGTGTTGCTTGGTCTCTAACCTACAATGTTAAATAGGATGTGTTGCTGCAGCCTCTAGATTGCAGCATTGTATTCTAGAGCATCTACCTTCACTTCATCTGCAAGGTATAAGAAGAATATGGGGATTTTGGGGTGTAGGAGATTCATGGCTGTTCTTTGCCTTTTCCTTTTTTACTGTCTAAGATGACAAGGACTAATGCTGATTCATTTTGCATTTTAAGCAAAAGGCATGTTCATCATGTAATATTGTGGAGAATTTGGCCCAGTTCCATGGTACATATGGTGCTTGGCTCAAACAGCTTCATCAAAGCTGTTTGATAGATACTTTGAGTCTGTATCCGAGGCTTATTCAGTCTATTTCATAATCTAGTATTTCACAAAAATCCTGTTACTTCCTACTTGCATGAACAATTCAGGATTGTGTTGAAGCATCACATCTATTATCTACCGAAGTTCTTATCCTCCATAATTTAACAAACTCCTCTTCAATACCTTTTGTATTTTTGCTGTCTATATTTTACTGTAGCATGGTATTCCATATTTTTCTTTCGTCCTTTGTGAAAAAGTACTTCACCTCATTTTCTGTTTGTTACCTGATAATTTAATTCCATGACTGCTAATTCTGACCTTGTCAGAAATTAAATGATCCTTCAGCACTTTTGCTGTCCAGTTATTCAGGACTGCAAAAACCTTTCTGTAACTTTCATGCTCACCTTTAGGTTTAATTACTTTAAATAATGTAGTATCACCTGCAACTTTATTCATTCGAGGTTTACACTGTGTTCCAAACAATTTAGTATACTACAGATCTTTAGGAAACTCCCACATGTAGGCTTCTTCCACTGGGCATGTGTAATTTATTTCTGGTATTTTTTAGGTATTAATATTTAATTTGACATTAATCCATAAGAAGATCTTCCCTCTTATCAATTAATAAACTGTAATATTCCAAATATATGTAGATTTTCTTTATTTAAAAATCTGTAATTTCTATAGGGAATTCCTGAAATATGGAGCTAGTTGCACTGATGTCTCCAAGAATCAAATTTGGCTTGTTATAAATATGTGAGCTACTCCACAGAGATTTACTAAGTTGCACAATGATTATCACTCTGGTTTTCCTATTTTCCCGTCACATGCTGGGATTGTTGTTTAAAAGCCTTGTGAACTTGTTTTGAAAAATAATCCTTGATGCAGTAACCCAAGAACATAAAACAGGGTGACATTACAGTTCATGTGTCTCAAGCTTTAATTTGTATTTAATAAGCTAGTTTTTGTTAAGTTTATTAAATTTGGTTGACTTTTAAAAGAACACCCACTGAGTTTTATGAATATGCAAATTTTATGTCTGTTTGGTATAGAATGAAACCCTCAATTATAATGACAATAAAGATGCAGTTATAGTTTTAATTATCAGTTATCACATAAGTATCCTGATTATCACTTGAAATTAAGTTACTGATTAAATATTCCTTCATATGGGGTCTTCAGGAACTGCTTTTCTTAAGGAGATTGAGCCTCAAACCCAAAGAAAGAGTACCTGGGTGCAGATCTATGCTCAAAAAAAGTGAAGAAATTTGCTCCAATATTTACGCTTGTTGCCACAATAGAAGATTGCAAATCTGTGTCAAGATTCTTACCTATATCCGTGATCATTTACTCTGCACCTAGTTGTCGGCTGTGAAGGGGGATTCAGTGTTACTTCTTGAACTGTTCATGAGCAGTTACATTGTTTGAGACAAATATCTTCAATTTCCCAATGAGCTAAGTGGAAATAACAAACAGGTAGTACCTATAGGTACTGTAAAAAGATGCTTGAAGGCATGTAAATGGAAGAGATAAACACAAAATACCACTAGGCTGAGATGTAACCGTGATTTAACAGCTTGGGGGACAGGAAATCAAAATAACTAAACTATTTTTCTAGCCTTATCGCTGTTTGGCTGGTGTTCTCGGGTAGTGTCAGGTAGGAATTGCACGAGACCTTCCTAATAGGGTGTTAAACCACACTGCTCGGTTCTCCATGCTCTTCTCATGCTGTATCTCATAGGATGTTTTACTGAAGTGCTTAAAAGTGAAGTATGTTCACCATTTGACATTTTGAGTTGGTTTATTTTCAGTATATTGTCGAAATTAAACCCCCAATGTTTTCCCATTTTTGTGTACTGTTCAGAGCATCAATGTTTGCCTTGTTGTTTTCCCCCAGGAAGATTGCCTTGTCTACTAATTTGAATGTTTTAGCCTTTTAATCTACATGGATTTTAATGAAAACTCTTTTGACTGTTAGTTCACAGATTTTCCTTGCATTAAAAAGAGCCTGAGGTTTTTCCATTGAAGTCACTGTCCTAATATGGTGAGAAAATGCCAGCATCTAGAAGTAGTGACTTAAAAGGAATGAATTACTACTTGAATGGAAATAATACAAGGTACTAATTCTGACTTTATAGAACCTTTTGAAACAGTAGTGCAAAAACCCAGCAAATCTAAGAAGTCACATCAAGTCTTAGACTACAGACAGAAATCAAGAATATATGTGGAGATTTCAGAGTCCTGGAAAGAACAGTAATCTAGAGGGCAAAACCTAGCCTCTGGATTTGGGAGAGCAATGGTTTGGAAGTGAGGAGGTGGAGTTACCAATTTTGGAGAGCAACAGCAGAAAACAGTAAATGAGCATTTCTTGTAGCTTCCTCTCATTTTAAAGAATTTGCAAGATGCAAAGAGGCAAAGATGCCTGTATTCTGGAGCCTTCAGTTTAACAGGTCCTTACAGAACCTTACACAGGTCCTTACACATCTTGGAACATCATTTAAACCATACTGTCCAAAGAGGTCCATAAAAGACTTTCTTGCTCCCCAATGGTATTTTGTAATCTTTGCTCTGAATAATAATGTATGAAACACCTGTATTTAGAAAAGAATAAGTTACAAAATATTAGAAGTGGACAGTGTCTGCTTCCCAGAAAGGGAATAACAAACTTAGTCCTTCAAGCATTTGAATCAAGAAAAACCTCACAGTTCTGAAGGTATTCCCAAAGCACTTACTTTTTGTTCCTCTTTTCCTCCCAGTACCACTTAGCAAGAATCCTATTTTCCAAAGCCTTCAGACCCGCCCATGGCTCTCTGTTTTACTGAAAGCTCTTGCCAGTGTGCAGGACATATGCAAGCAAACAGGGACATTGTTAATTCCTGTTGCTTCACTTCAGGTTTCACAGATGCTGATGTCCTGAAACCTCTGCCCCACTGCTAACTCAGAGTTCTCCAGACACAGACAATTCACTCTACTTTACAAGAAAAGCTTCTGTCTCAAAGTTAAGGATATCCTGAACACTTGTAAAAAAATTGGATGCTAAGACAGGAATGTTTTTACAAATTTCCATGATCACCACCAGTCTGTGGGGATAATTGAATCTATGGGCACTAGGTACCAACAGAAAGATCCTTTCTAGAGAATCCTTCACTTCTTAGAAATAAAACAAATAGTGCCCAGATTTCTGACATTGTTAATAATTTCCATCTCATTTTGTCACTATGATTCCTATGAAACAAAAAATGCTTCAAGATGCTATAGAGAAGGGGAAAACTGAGATTTCTGTCTTATAAAATGAGCAGAAAGAGAACAGAAGAGGAAAAGGCAAAATCCTAATATTTAAGAATTCAAAGTTTCAGTTTTAAATAAAACACATGCTTTACTTGAAAAGGCAAAATATTCCTGTCTAAGTTTTTGGTGTTGAAAACAAACACATCAGTTCAGTTTGTGAGAAAAAGGCTACAAACATAAAATTTAAGTGGAGCCATGGAAATTCTAAATAATCATGGGTTAGAGGAAATGGTAGTTCTGTAATACACATTCACTGTGCAACAAACAGTTTTTTTTCTTGTGTTTGTATTTAAGATTGAGGTTGCTTTTATTGAAGTCACTGAGTGTGATTATATAATGAATATATCCTCCAGTCTCTAGACCCTGGAACACAGAGTGGGCGAAATCAATTATGTATCCGCTTTCTTCTGGAGCAGCCTGTACATCTTTGTTGTTTCAGCAGCATCAAATATGTATAGCAGATGCCATCTTCTGGCAATGTTATTTTTGGAAATTAGTCCTAATCTTACACAACCTTCATGCAATAAACTATGAGGAACTGATTTTTAACTATTCTTGAAATATGAGTAATGTGAAAGAAAACTGTTATGTCCTTGGAGTTTAATGGAAAGCATTAACAGTTCAGAGACAGTAGCTAAAATTCTGCTTTTCACTTGACAGTTCCTAATAGTCTTGTAGTAAAGAAGTGTATGTTAAAAGTTTAAACATATTAAATACATTTAAATACATATTTAAAATATTTTAGAATTATTAAAATGGCTACGTTTGCAGGTGGGGGTTAAATTTTTTCTTGGACTATCCAATGCCATTGGAAGAAGAGAACAAGCTTTGGGACTCAAAAGGGGGTTTGTAAACTTATCTTCAAATTCTTTTCTAATTATAGAAAAGAAACAGGAGAAACAGGAGTCAAAGTGTAATGATTTTCAAGAGAGACATGTCTTGACTAGCAGAGAAATGTAGTACAGTAACATGGAAATATAACAGAATTAAACTGGATAAAATGCAAACCAGTTTGTTTTGACCTGGATGTATATAGAATATTTTATGACATTTCACAGACAATTATTGAATTTCAGTAGCATCCCCAAGTGACAAACAAGTATGACGAGGCCACACAACAAGCTCATGGAAATGAGGTCTGCAACTTCTGACATCCAGTGATCTGCTTTATTACATGAACAGATTGCCTGGCTTTCTGCAGAGCATCATGATGAGGTCTGTGACGCTGCTGCTTTCACAAAGCTGAAACAAAAACAATAGTGATGATTCTTCCAGCTAACTGTAATCTGTGTTTATTTTGTATTTTCAAGTCCTTTTGGACTTAGTGATGTTAAAATAAGGAACTAAGAGCAGGTGTCTCTCTGTACTGTTCTGTGCTTTGTAATTTCTAATACAGCCAAATTCGCACAAGACACCAAATCAGTACAATAAGGAAGTCAGAAACAAGTGCAAAGTGATTTTATGATGTCAGGGCTGCTGAGGCTTCAGGAAAAGAAGGAACTGGTAGAAAAAAGCTGACACTGTCCCAGGTCAACATTACTGCAGTGTAGACAAGGAGAAAACTAACGGCTACACATATTTTAGGACAGTGAGTTTAATCTTGCTGAAGCTTCTCCACTGTATTTTACACAACACATTGCTATTGTTTCTTCTGTTAAAGGATAAGAAAGCAGGTGATCAAAAATTGTTGATGCTGAAAGAGAATCCTACATCATTTGCAACCCATGAATTCTGTGGCCTAGAAAAGGAACTTCTTGCTGTGATCAGCCTTGGAAGTAGCAGTCAAATACTGAAGCAGTAGTGGCTAAAGGGTTACCTTTAGCTGCACCCAGGAGTAGGGTGCATTTCTGGATAGGAAAACTGTCACCTCTGACAGCTGAGCACTCCTACCCCTACATGTGCTTTGTTACAGGACAGCACAAAGCCCTGGTGATCTGTACTGGAACCAGGGTGAGCCTCCTCCTTGGAGAATCATGATAGTAACTGCAGCTGGCCCAAATCACAGCATGAAAACACTGGGGGTCTTTGAAGAGACCCATGCATTTGGAATATCCCCAGGACACGGGAAAGATGTTAGCAACCACACCTTGATTACACCTGCATGGCTACAGCCTTGTTAATCGATGGCTGTCAGCATTATGTAGGTGGCTGTCCACAAAACAAACCCCCTAGGAGGCTGTGCTTGTGAGAATTTTGTTCCTAAAACAGACTCTGAAGCACTGTAGTAGACTACTGACTTTGTGTAGAGTAAATATATCTGAGGTACTTCTAGACCCACGTAATGCTGTGCATTCATGTTTATGGCATGCAGAAAACTGCCTCAGCTGCTGCAGCTGGGATTGTTTATATAACAGTTTAGTAATAAAGCCAACAAAGTGCCCCTTACAAAAATTATACCTTCTGCAACGGTTTTAGAAATTCTCAAAAATTTAGAGCTGCTTTTTGTAGGGCTTTCTCTTGCTTGATTTTAATGTAATTCCGCTCAGACATTCTTTGGCAATGTTTTGCAGCTGTATAGGGAACATGGCCCCAGTTAGGGTCTGGTTTTGCCATTGTCCCCTATCTGGGAGCTGACACCCCATCCCCCCGGAACATCCCAGCTTGTCTGAGCACTTCCCGCCTCTCACTCGGCTTGTGAACTTGGTAGGGCAGAGACTGTTGCCATAGCCCTAATTGCTAGGGCTGCAAGGCTCCTTGTTACAAGTGTTTTTGCGCTTACTGAGGCATGTGAATCAAACTTGTCTGTTTGCTTCAGCCCCGTAAACAGTGCTTGTTACAATGTGGGCTGTTTGCCTGATTATTCAGAAGTCTAATCATTGTAGGCTTCATTCTAACAGCACTCACACTGAGCTTGTTTTGCAAAGTCCTCTCGCGACTTCCATTATCCTTTTAGTACTATGAAATTCTTTCACATCATACTGTTTTCAGAAAAGGAGCATAAAAAAAAAAAGCCAACACCACCAAAACAACTTCTTTGCACAGTGCAATATTGTTTTCCAAGATACACCCAGAACTACTATTACTTTTGCTCTATGGAAACAAGGACCTTTTCCCATTGGTAACTCTAATCTTCCCAGTCCTAAGTCTCATTATAATATCTTTTTCCCTATTTAAGTAATTATTACCTGTCTCTTAATTCCAAAAGCAAAATCAAATAACAAAACCTGGAAATTGCTGTAACTGATGTAGGGAAAACACAAACTAGCCATGTTTTCCTCCTGGAGGTTTTTACTTGAAAAACTGGAGCGTAACTATTGTCATTGTCTGAAACTTCAGTAGCGGCTGGCAATTTACATAATTAAGTATGCAAATAGATGATATAAACAACAAATTGGCCTCAGCGTTAACAGTTTTCCTCCCACATTTTCAGACAAGCAAAGTGGTATAATGGTATGGAAGGGATCTAATTCATCCTAATTCTGATCTTCCTCTGGGAGCAGAAGGAATCCAGCTGGGCTGCTGGTGTTGTTAGTAATTTTGACACATGGAAGATTTTGTTTTTAATACAATTTTAGATAAAGACTACTTGATTTTTTCTTTTTTTTTTTTTTTTCAACATTTACAGCAAAACAAAACATGATGAGAATTAGGACATTGCTGGTCAATCACATTAGCTCAAACAGGCAGAATTCATGTTTTATAGGTGGAAATGGAACTTATCATTTTTAAGAGGCATCAAACTACTGCAAACTATTTCTAGGTAGTGTGCAAGAACCCTGGTTACATTTTTTACTGATCTGAAAGGACCATGTTGTTGGAGCTCCGGAAATTAGTACTTAAGGTTATTGATCTGTTTTCTCTCTGGGCATGGCAGAGAATGTGTGTCAGAAAAAAATTATAACAACAATACTCATTTATTTCTAGACATACTATTCTCTTACAGCTAAACAAAATGAATAAAGAAAGTATTGGTATTTAGATATCTATGTGTATTCACCACAGTAACCCGGAGAGCTCTGTAAACCCTATATATCACAGCTTCCTTTATAATTCATCCATTTTTCCCTCCTAGAAGGAGAAATCTCACAACCTGCCTCAGACCCAGAGATCCTGGCTTACTTCCCCACAGCTGCCCCATATTGTCCCACAGGCCATTTGTTCTGGTCTCACGCGTTGCTCATCTTTCAGTCATGTCATGCATGCTGTTTGCTAATTGCATGGTGGCTAACTAATCTGGGTCTGCCGCTCATTTGGGGTAGAGGGGGGCTACTTCTGGTCTGCTCACAGGCCTCTGTAACATCACTTGCAGTAAAACTGTGGGTAAATGATTGAGCTGTGTTTCATCAGAAGCTTAACTTTTTGACTAACGCATTTTCTTTGCAGATCTATTTCTACAACTCTACAGTGCTTTACATCACTCTTGTCTTCATTCCCGTACATATTTGCTGTATATAAGTCAGTGGTTGTAGAGCAGAACCATGTACTGGTGCTTTCATTGCATCTTCATCTGCAGATCACTGCAAGTTTTAAATTTTTTTAATTCCGATTTACTTATTTTGATTGACAGCATCATTCATGTGGTTTTGTATTTGTCTCTTCTAAGTGGATCTGAGACACAACTGCAAATTCTACCATTCTGAGGTCAAAATGTTCCTCTGTGATTTGCCAGTACATTTGTTTTCCAGGGCACTGGCAGAAGCCAATAGAAAGCACACCCAGATAAAGCATATTCAGTAGTTAAGAAAATTATTTTGGGTATTAGTTTGCCTCCACTAACACCCTTTTAACTTCAAATATAAGACAGAAAAGTCTCATAATTAATATAGAGTGAAAACCAAAAACAAACACAGATGTATTCCATAGTGTTTATTTGACAATTATCTATAACCTTTTATTATTTAACTTTGCTATTTTGGAAGTTGATAATTTTTCTTACATAGTTTTCTGCTCAACAAAAACACGATAAAATCCTTTGATCCCATATACTATAAGCATAAAGTAAGAACTTCCCCCAAAATAATTCAATATTTTTCTTCGGAGTGTTCATGTTTCAGGATGTGAAGACAAATTCAAGTAAGTTATTTTAGTACTGCTTTGGTTTTGTGTAATTTTTGATAGCTTACATATGAGCTCTACAGACTCCAGCAATTCTGACATAGACTAAAGTTTTTAAAGCTCAGTCCCAGGGAATTACTGTGTGACCATATCACAAACCCCCCTGTATTTTAAGTAATCAGCTGTGTTATAATTTCATATTGAAACTGCAGACACTGTGAATTTGCTATGATTACACTGTAGCAAGAATTACTGGAAGAGTCAGGCAGCAGCCTGGATTTCAAGGAATTAATCTTGAACAGACAGTCATACTTGCATTTTCTTGCTCTAATCTAGGCCTGTTTGAACTGATGATATCTGGAGAGAAAGGCTTTGACTTCTACTGATACTGAGGAAAAATCAGTTTCTGTGAAGTGCAGACTCAAGTGGTAGGGCAGGCATGAGCTTCAGAGAGGAAAGAGACGAGGAGTGCCTGCCATTTGGGACAGACAATTCCTAGGGCTTGCAGGTTGCCTTATTTGTGGTTGTCTAGCAGTGCATCAGGGCAGCTAAGCTCTACGGAATGGAAGGAACATGGGCATGGACCTACTTTTCTATTGGTTAGATTAGGAAAATAGCTGTGCATAAACCTGAAAGGCTCTACATGTATAGAGATGTCATTTCTGTTTAACCTCAGACTCCCACTGCTTGGATCTTAGTTAATTGTATCATAGTCTATTTGGAACATCTCTCTAGGCAGTGTCCATGGGGAGCTGGAACTTACTTTATTGTTTGTACAGAAGGTACTGAAATACAAGTGCTGATCTGAAGCTATCTGGGCCAAATCCTGCTTCTTCCAAATACTGTATGGTGGTGACCACAAAGGCTTTGAATCATCTGATGCTGTTAAAGGGAATCTGATTCTGTGCCCAGCAAACCACAATGACCTCCCAAACAAACAATGCAGTAGAAAACTCAGTGTTGAACTGTGCCATGTATTATGGCCTTCCAGGCTTCACACAACACCAGGCCTCTTTTATAAAAATAATAGACTGTGTTTTTAAAAAAAATTTGGCATGCATGTACATTGACAGCTATTGTCACAGGATATCTCACATCTCTATATTAAAAAAGAAAAAATATATATCTTCTTTAAAGAGATCCTGTACTTTAATTCATTTTGGCCTTGTGAAATCTTTGAGATTGCAGTGGAGTATCTGAAGTCTTTCGGTGACATGTAATGAAATCTTCATGCTGAGGTAACTTTCTTCCTTAATAGCGTGGTGGGAGAGAATCCATTATGTTTTAAATCTGTCTTTGTCTCTGTGGAGACATTTATTTTAAAGTAACATTTTAATCATGGTTTCAGCCTGCAGGGGAAAAAGAAGATACCCAGACCTGAATAATGCATGTCCAACTACCAAAGGGGATGCTCTATTAAGTCTGATTTACATATGACTGCTTGTTTAAATTTGTAATATCACAGATATTCAGATGTAATGTAATATTCAGATGGCATTTTTGAAAGGTGAAGACCTGGTTTAGGGCCTTCCATAATTCAAGGAGTAAATGAACACAATTTAATAAACATTATTTGAAAGCATACATTGTCAAAATAAGGCTGACCCTATCCATGATCACTGTCATAACAAATCATCTTCCAGGGTCCTTTACCTTCTGCTTTGGCTAAGAAATTATTTGCCTGAGTGTCATTTACTGTGCCTTTTTTGGTGTACCCTTGGCAATTTTAGGGTCAGAAATAATGAATATCAGCAGATCATTAGAATTTAGCAAATGTCATCGTAGGCACCCATTTCTCTTACCCATTTTCTTTCCACTACCAAGTAGTTCTGCTCAGTTCAGTTTGGCCACTTGTCTTCAGTTAACTGGTCTATGAAGTGCGTTCCTAAATTTAGTTTTCAGTAGTCTCTCCTGGCTTTTCAGGGCTGTGTGCATAGAGGGAGACATTTTGCCATACTGGCAGTGTTTGTGCTTCACTAGTGGTGTGTGCTGTAGTTCGGGAATGCTTGGTTAAAGGCTTCCCACTTGCTGGACTGGCACTGCCTTTAGTGACAGCTCTTCAGCCCTGAGCACCAAACTGTCCACTCCTGCTTTTGAGAGTAATTGTCAGATCCAGTGCCACTTATGCTGGGTAGAAGTACTAATGGTGCCGTAGACACACAGAATCTAATAGCTTATTCAGAACACTTGCAAAGTAATCTCGATAAGAATACTTTCAGGATTTTTTTTATAAGCTAGAAGCAGTGAACACTGTTATAAATGCTAGCATATAACACTCTGAGAGGAATAATTGCAGCACATAGTTACTTATGTTAATACTATCACATTATCTTGTGATAGCTGTGCAATTAAATGAGTCACCACTATGCCAAAATCTCATTTGTCTCCAAGCACTCTGCAAATATGCTGCATTCACTGTCTGTGCTTCGGTCTGATAGCTTTTTAGTCATTGCATTCTCTTTGTGTTTGGAGAAAAACAGAGCTGTGGAGCCTTTGAAAAGATGGAGCACAGTGTTTGAAATTCAGTAATAGATGGATATTAATCTAATGAATGGTTTTCCCAGAATGTATTTAAGATACTTTTCTGAATTATATTTATACAGCAAAGTCTCAACCTTAAAAGACTATTTCAAGAACAAAAACACTGTTGTGAGACAACAGTCTGTGTTCCATTTATCCTCCACTCTGACTGCAGCCTCTGTACTCCATATTCCACTGAAACAAATCCCGTTGGCACTGTTTATTAGTTTTCAGGTATTCCCATAAATACATGCAGAACTTTTGTGCTGAGCAATACTGAAACATCCCAAAAATGAGGGACTATTCCACTTGAAGAGTGATCAGCTCTTGGTTTCTGGTAGGAAAAGGACCCTAGGGCACAGATATGAAAAAGCTCATTGATGTTTGGCAAAGCAGGTTTTAGGTAGCAAATATTATTTGTCCACAAATATTTTGTGTCACAGTAAGTGTCACAGATCTTTGCTGCAGAAATTATATCATGAATGGGGAAGAAAACATTAAAAATCATTTATTTTCCTTTCACAGAGTCTCTTCTGTTTCTCTTTCTTATTAAAAACTGCAGTTTGATTTTTCTGTACTTAAAGACACCTCTCTGGCCTGGAAACACAGCTAGGTCTAAATGTGGGCAGCAATTACACAACTTCCACCGGAATCATTGCAGAACTAGAACATAGCCTCAACGCAAGTGAGAGCTAAGTACAGGCACAACAGCTCCTCTCCTGGTTGCTGTAGCAGCTCAGAAAACAACCGAGAAAAAACAAAGAAAAACAGGAGTAAAGCAGCGCTTGAAAAAAATGTTCCCTGTGGCCTCAGGACACTGTTCTGTTATGGTCAGATGCTGTTAAAGTTTAAGAAAACAGAGAAATTTGGAGGAACACATTTATACTGCAGAGTTTAATTGTGACCTTTCATATTTAGGCAATGTTTTTTCCCAGCCCAGGAATTAAATATAGTAGAGAGAGACACTCCTCAATGTGACATCAAGTATCGTTCTTCCCCTGAAGAAATAAATGTGAATGATGAAAGCAGGAATGTGGAAATAAAAGTGTTACTTCCACACTTATAATGCCAGCTAGCACTTGTTACCAAACTTGTGAAAATAACACGATTTACTGTAATAGTTTACACTTGACCAGTGAGGTATAAAACATCTTTATCTTATAGCCATATAAACTGTGGTTAAATTAGGCAGAAGAGACACACAGAACAGTTCCCACAAAAGGATTAGGAATACAAAAGCTTTACAAATACAAGAGGCAGAAGCAGAACATCCTGTTCAGAGTATACGTTGAATGGAATTAAAGGAATGGAAATGAAAGGAATTAAACTAAAGAGAGGATGAAGCAGCTCACCTCCTCCATCTGAAAAAGAAGTTAATTTAGGCTGAGGCTATGCAAACCCCTTATTTCCCTGCAGCAGTTTGACTGACAGTAAAACTGGGACCCTAAATGTGAGAAGAGATAACATGTGATTAGTTTGATCACTCAGATTTGCACCAAAACAACAAAAGCTTTGGTTTAAACAACATAATTTTATTTTTATGCTCTTACCTACCCAATTGTTTACATTGAATATCACAAATTTCAAGGCTTGTTTTGCTTTATTTTCACATCTGGATTACTCAGAAATCTGAAGTGAGAGTATTGATTATTCTTTCATTTGAGAGAGATGGGGATATTGAACTATCCTTTCCAGGTATGGGAATTAGTGGTTCAAAAATAAAGTAACAAACCAAACAGCTGAAAACAGCCGAAAACAGCCAAGCTGAAAAAAAATCTCAACTGAATTACACTTTTCCCATTTCCCTGATGTGATAAACCTTACACTCCTACAAGATCTGTCTTTTAAATGGAAAATCAAATGGAAAATCTCAACGCTTTGGGTTTTTTATACGTCATGAAATATTGAACAAAAAAGAGGTCATAAGCCATTTTGTTGACTTTATAGGTCTCCTGAGACTTCTTCAAGCTCTCTTCTTGATTGCTGCAGTACATCTGTAGTGAGAGGCAGCCAGAGACAAGATGGCAGGTGTAAGTTGCTCTTGGAGACATAGTACATTTTCCTCCACAGCACACAAGACAAACACTTCCTTTGCTATTGCCACCAGAATTATAAAAAAACTCTCCAACTCTGAGCCATGCTCTTGTCTCCAAAAGCCAAATTATTTTCCCCAAAAGTTCAAATGTGACTAGGATTTCCTCCTACAATTTGAAATGTGGAGCTTTTTCGCTTGCTTGCTTTTTTGTTATGTTAGATGAAAAAAAAATTACATTACTACTGGGCGGAAAAAAGATTTCACTTATTCTTCTAAAATAACTTAATTATTTAACATTGTACTTGCATGTGTCTAAAGACTAAGCCATGGGACTCAAAGGTCTTGAAAATAAACACAGGTAAGACGTACTGTGCACTAAAATGAAAAAACATCTATGTCTATAGCAGCCAAATTACTCAGGTAATGTAGTCACAGAGAGCTTGTGAAAGACAGAATGGAGTTAGAATCCTCCATGGCTGCTCCAATCGGCTTCACCAGCCTCGGCTCTTTCTAAATGGTACCACCAGGTGGTGCTGCAGGAGAGAGAAAGAAAACGTTTTCGAGGGCCTTGGCAAGTAAAAGAAACAGTCATTTTCATTATTTGGGCACTTGCACCTTGCTGAAATAGTCTTTTCCTTCCTACTACACATGCAGCTTTCTTGTATTAAACTTCTATATCGTGAGCTATTAATTTTACTGCTCCTGAATGTTATTGGGGACAGAAAGTAGTGTCTTAAAATTTGTGTGTGGCTCACATTCAGCAGAAGGGTAATGCAAGAGCTGATGGACTGAAACTATTCCATTTTGCTTAGAAAATCCACGAACTTCACTATGCAATTCTATGATAGTTAAATCTCTGTGGTGAGTTCAGATCTCACATTCTTTTGATTTGTTTGCTTTAATTAGTATTATTTTCAAAATTGACTTCTCTACATTGCACCTGGCTGCACTACTGATTCTCCTAATATTTTTAGTTTTCCTCATATTCATAAAGTCATTTGCAGCTAACTGTGTGAACCCTAAAAGCAAGCCCAGACTAGGAGGGGGAGCCCATCAGTCCTAGAACTGCTGACCTACTCAGTACTATCCAGACCAGCTGGAGAAAGATTCACTCTGTGCTGTCTTATCTGATATCTGATTGATTCTCATTTCATTGACAAGTTGGTCAAATTCTGTAAGAAACAAAGTAGGATTCTGAGAGAAACTAACAATGCACAGATGTCATTAGAAATTGTAATTAAAAAGAAATTCCGATGTTATGAGGATTTGCCTAGGAACAAAAAGGCAATATCAAAGCATACGTCTCTGCTGTATCTCATTAGGCTATTATGTATTATTGTAATATGCAAATCATGACTATTAAGGAGAAATTCAAAGGAGTAGCCAAAGGAGTAAAAAGTTTGCAGGTGGCATGCTGATTGTTTAAAGATGCTATACCAGAGACTAACAGCAAACATTTACTGCTTATCAAGAAAGACTTTAAAAGGACCACACGCACACAGAAAGCTGGCATGACTAAACAGAAATGTGAAAGCAGCTGTTAGAAATAAGTCTTCAAAAAGTGGAAATTATGTTGAATGAGGAAAACAGAAAAGAACATAAACTCTTACACATTTAATATAAACCCTTTATAAAGTGGGCCAGAAATATTTTGAGGAATAACTTGTGATAAGCAAAAGAATGAATAATAAAACTTTTTCTAAACACATCAGAAGCGTGAATTGTTTCAGACAGTTATAGGCATTCTATAATGTTTGGGCTATTAAAGGAATATTTAAAGAAGATAAGCCCAGAGCAGAAATGCTAAATGAATTTTTCACATTAATGTTCTACATGGACAAGCTTAGGCAAGTTTCCACAGTAGAACCTCTTTTATGGGTCCAAGTTAAAGAAATTATCTAAAATTGGAGTGTCAGAGAAGAAATTTGAGATTAGATAGAACCAAATGGTAACAAATCAACTAGATTAGATCAGGTTTTCAAAACACTTCTAAAGGAAGTCTGATATATGTGACAAATTATTAACTGCGATGTAACTCAACATGCAGATTGGCCTCTGGTCCAAAGGAATGGAATGTGCGAAATGTGACATTCCTTTTGTTTTTAAATTCAGGGGCATCTCAGGAATTACAGACCTGGAGTTACAAACCTTACCTCCTGCACCAAGCAAGCTGATACCAACTGTGATAAAATATAGACAGACTTAGAGCTAACCATTACATGAAAAGGGGAAGTTCATAAAGCTTTTTTAAAGAAGGGTATAAGGCACAAACTATTAGTTTATTGAAAGATTCAGCTTGCAAGTGAAGGAGAATGATTTGAATGATACATTATAGATGGATTTCCTAAATCTTTCAGCAAAGATCCTTCAACAAAACATGCTGAAAAAGGCAAGCATGGATAAAGCATGTTTTCTCAGGTGTCCGTATGCAACTGAAAGAAAAACTTCAGAAATCAAGATAGAAAATGAAATGGTAACATTCCATTTTCACAATAGCAGAAGTTTACTCATACGTGTTCTTCAAGGTTTGATGTTCACTCCTGTGCTACTTTACATTTGGAAAAGAAGTAAATGGTGAGGTCGTAAGATGAGAAGATAACGCAAACCAAGATCCCCTTGTGATGGGATGCAGAATGTTCTCTCAAGACAGAGGAACTGGTAATAAATGGTGGAAGAAATTCCATGCTAATACAGAGGAATATCCATGGAGACAAAAAAGGCTCGCTATAACTGTATACGTGCAGCTTTAAATAAGTTATAACAGCTACAGAAGGAAGTGTCTGAGTTCTTCAAGAGATGCTGTATGCAAATGTCAGATTTGCAATGGCAAGTTCAGCAATGGCAAACCAACAAAACCCCAAAGTATTTGGAGAAGGAATTGGTGAATAAAACAGAAACCAGGATGCAATTATAATCATGGTACAATTTACAGATCCAGAGTTATAAATTTGACCAACATTTTGAAAACTGTGTATTGTTCTGGTTGTGCTTATTAAAACAATACTGTAGAGCTAGGAAAGATAGTAATGATGGCAATAAGTGTGACCAGAGATAAGGTATGGCAACACAAGATGAAACTTAATAGAGAAGGCATACTTTAATTTGCATGAGAAACATCTATTTGGGATATAAAATAACAGAAGTTATAAAATCATTAGTGGCATGGAAAAAATTAATAGGTAGGGATTCTTCTCTTTCTCTCACAGCATAAGAACTGGGCTGCCTGAAATGCTGTTTGTGGATAGTAGGTTTGAAATCAAAAGAAGTGTGTATTTTTTATTTTTAGTTGCCATAGAACAGTAGCTGCTGTGTCAGCAGCAACTCCTGCTCTACAGAGATTTGAAAAAGCCCACAGAGACAAAAGGACATTAGATAAACAGCTAAACTGTACCTCAGTCAAGTATAAACAAATGTAGTTATCAACTGTTCATGGAACATAGACACCAGCTCAGGGAGCTGTGTTGTGAAAGGGGACTGAAATCCACAGGCTTGAGGAAATGGCGTGTTGTGTTCATCTAAGAAAGAAGTCTGTAAGTTGCCCAGTTCAGTTTTACCTCTCTCTTTTACAATAGTCAAATCTCAGTCAAAAGTTGCCATTATCCTAAGAAAATGTGGAGAATTTTTTCACCAAAATGTTAACTATTACTACTGGATGGGATGTATCCCAGCTAGATTTTGTAATTTGTAAGTAGGTGGATCTAGTCTTAGGTAGCTTCAATACCCAACAGACAGAACAACATTCCTTCTGTACACAGAAATAGATCCTGCCACAGGATTTCTCCTGTCCTAAAGTATAAGCCAGATGTGTGACTGACCAACTTCCAATGGTACCTGACTCTTTGCATGGGAGTCCCACTAGAGACAGGGAGCATTCAGTTCTTAAGAGCACCACAGTCCTGTTGTTGTTTTTGCTGCAGAGTTAACTTGAGTTAAAGTGATATCTTCATTCAGTTTTTATGCAGATGCTTTTGTTCAAGACAACATGAGAGGAGTTAATGCAATGTAGATAACAATTTAACTCTTCAGTAGAAACAGCTCCTACAACCTGAGCATCAATGTTTTTCCAATGTGTGTCTCTGCATAGCATTTCCTCTTAATCAGAGTGAACATATTCTGTGGAAAACAAAATGCTAGGCACTGTGAGATACAGCCTGAATGACTAATTAAGATAAATGTGTGCACAAACAGTGCAAGGAGGTTGTGAAGTTCTATGCAGTCCAAAACAACATTTTAGATGAGTAGTTCAGGATTATGTCCAAGGTAAGTCCTGGGGTTTATTTATATTTTTACAGATTTTTTAGCAACTTCAAGGAAAGGATTAGTAAGTTATTGCTGAGACTCCTAGCTAATTAAGTACTTAGTTATTACAGCAGAAGCAAGAATAGGATGGTACATGAAATGGCTTCCCTCTGACACAGAGAGGTCACCTGGTTTTGTTAATGACATAGTAAAGCAATAAACCTTATTACATGTGAATCTGTTAAACTGCAGTCTGTGTAGAATGGGAAATAGAAGTGCAGTATCATCAAATTCTTTAAAAAGACATTTATAAGGTCTTGATATGCTGACACCAAGCATCTTAATATAAGACTAAGGTCTTATAATAAATACATTAAATAACTATAATGAGACTTTCAATTGAAAAAAATATTTAACTTTAAAAATTGTAACCCACAAATGTATTGTGCTTATATTACCCCTATAAATTAAAATGAATGTATGCATTAGATAGCTACAAGAGAAAAAGGGGCATTTTTTGACAAATGGAATGGTAGTAGTTCCATTTCACTTGTTCCTACAGGCTGAAAGATATTGTGAATATGAAAAAGAAACTGGCCATTAAAAGGTTTAGCCTCTTAACTTTTGCTTTACTTCTGCCATGCAAGCACAATATATCCTATACTAGTTTGCTGGGATCTTCAGGAAGATGAATATGAAAAACTAAAAGAAAGTCTGTCGTTTTGAGCAGCCTTTTTCTGGCAACCAACATTCATATTAAAGGCCGAACTGTGTTATTTCAAGCCTTAGCATATATACCTCCCCAAATAAGGGACCAGCCAACTAATGTAAAAGAATAATCTGCCTCTGAACAGAACTTATTAACTTGGGCACAGTTCCACAGCAGCGTGTCCAAACAGCTTTTGGATTGAATATGTCTTCCATTTTGTACCTTAGAAAATGAGCTAAGCTGTTCCACAACTGTCTCCCCTTGACTACATAGACATGCCTTCATAGTATAGCTTGGACCAAGGCCCTTCCTCAGCTTGCTGACACAAGTTGGCTCTCAACTACTCTTACTTCCCAGTTGGTGTGAAGCAGTTGCAGCAAGATAAGTTGGATATCTATATTTACATGAAAGTCATTAGATGGGCATTAGATGAGCACTCAGGAACACATAGCATAGTTTCTGAATTTTGTAGGTTCCTTAAAAAGTTTTTCTCTGCTTGCTTGCCGCCTTAAAATAAAGATTGCCTGGAAAATGATTGCAGTTAAAACTGAAGAGAGATAAAAGGCAGAAGTTCCTGTCATTAGTCCTATGGATTGATCAATCTCCAGTGCAACACAAACTGTGCCTGGATAAAATCTAGGAACTCTTCTCTCAAAAACACATCTTTGCTTGAGGAGCATCTATAGTTCAGAAGAGAAGGACCATCCAGCAGGAATTCCACTCTAGTGAGTGGCTGTGTTGCACTCAGTAAGTATTGTGGTTCTGGAAGGCATCACAGGGAATGTGCACCTTCCCAAATCCCCTTCAGATGCTTCAGTCTGTTGTGCTCCTCCCATCTTTCTTCTCAAAACCCAAAGCATTTTGGATTTGACATCTGGCTTGTATGTGACAATTTCAACATCATGGGGACATTGTGAAACTATGGGATTACATGCTACAGAGGAACTTCATGCAAGCCCAAAGCAAAGAAGACCACTCGAACAAGGGAAACATTAGAAAAAAAGTAAAGATAGGGTTCAGTAGCCAAAAAAAAATTAAAAAAATACACCCTTCAAAGAAATAGGAAAAGAGAAGAGGGGAGGAGGAGAAAGAAACAATAAATAGTTTAAATATGACATTGATTACGAAGTTGCTTCATTGTTCATGTTTGGCAGAGTAAGAGGAACGGAAAAATAGCTTTTTGGAATGCTGCATGAACATTAATATTGATGGCTTCATAAAAGTAAATCTGGGATTCTCAAGGGAGAAGAGTGCAAACACTTCTTTGCCACTTAAAGCTGAAGTTCATGTGGAGGAGAGTCACAAAAGTCTTCAGTCTGTGTACCACAAGTATTCAATAGACCAAATATTCTTGGCAACGTGCCTGCTCAGATCAGTGTGTCAGTGCTGCTTGCTGGGTTATGTAAGGGGGAATACTGCAGCACAGGCAGTGAAGCAGGAAGCCTGAAATGTTCCAAAGGACCAATTGGGATTTCCCCTGCTGCTATTGTCACAGCATAGCCACTATTTTTAATTTAACCAGTAAAAATGAATTTACTTGTCTTATTCTAAACATAGTCTGCTACTGAAAAAAAAGGATTCAGGCAATGTTAGTGGGATTTTAAACATGGTAGATTCTAAACACATAAATTTCCCACCTAGTGTGGAGAAAGCTGGAAGACCAAGCAGCACAGCCATGTCTGCCTCATGCACTACTGTGATGCTTGGGGGGGGGGGGGAAATACTTGGCTGTGGTACAAAGGTAGTAGAACTACAAGTGAAGCCGGCAACTCTATTTGCATAAACCAGAAACTAGTTTAACTAACACTCCTAAGGGGTTGCATCACAAAAAAAATGGAGAGGGCAGTGTGTTGTAATTAGCTGTTAAAGTAGAGGAATGGGAACCAGAATGCCTTGATTTACAGTGTTGTCCAAATTATGCATTGAGAACATAGTCTTGCCAGGTACTAAATGTCTTCTCACTTAGGTTCTTGTCTATTTAGCATATTGCTGTGTAGCTTTTCTATATTCACCTGTTTTAGCCAAACACACTACAAATACAGTTCAAAATGCTCTTGTCTTGCAAGCTAGAGGTTTTGCTGTGTCATTGTTTCTAGGTTAAAAGCATTATGTATGCAGAAGTTGTAAAAGTAATTATTTGAGAGCCTGGTTCCAATAAGATACATTGTCATATTGCCTTTTTGAATGGTAATATATGCTGTAGCAACATAAATCCTGTGACAAATCTCTTCAGGGTGTATTTGCACAAGATAAATATACAAATATGTAAGGCTAATATACAATATTAGCCTTACTGTGGTTGAGTTGCTGAGGAAAGGACACAGTAACAAAGACGGTGAAGTGTAAAAAGTCATGCATTAGTCACAGATGAAGCTAGAACTAAGAGTTCCTGGACCCTGACCCAGTGTGCTTTTTCTTTGGACAAAGGGTAAATTCAAGTAAAACAGAAATAAAAAGTTTAAACATGTCCATATTACTTGAATTTCAGAGTTGAATACATGACCGAGCATATATGTAACTGCAGGCACACAGAGAATGTGATAAACACTAACACATTCTGAAAAGTTAGGAAGTGACTAGCAAGGACTGCTATGCACTTGCAAATAATTGTTTTCCAGAGATTTATAATCTGTTCAGTGTTTTTCATGGCATATCCCATCATGACCTCCAGTCCCGATATCCCCACTAAGTTCCTTGTTTAGTCTTTCCTTCTTCCATCTCTCCTCCCTATTATAAATTCTTGACCCAGTTTTTCTCCCTTTCCACAAGCTTACAGTTCCTTTTCTTACCAGTTTTTCTCAGTAGTTTCTTTATGCATCAGCTTCACACCCATTTGTACCCCACATTTCTATCAGGCAGTTTTGTCCTCACTCATAATAAAAAGGAAAAAAGGGGAGGATAAAACCTCTGGAAAAACAATCTCTTGGTCCTGCAACTGTGGTTAGGGAAAGCTGACAGGATTGTTGCATTCTGTAGAATTTCAGGTGCAAAGTGCAAGTGAGTCCCTCCTGAGCACTGATGCTTGTACCCTGGTCAAGCTTAGTAGGCTTTTCACTGAACATGAGAATGGAAATATTCATTGCACAGAAATTGTCCCCTTACAAATTTCAGATCACTTTTCCAAGCCGTGAAGTGCTGCAGCTGTTCAGAGAAAAGGTTGTGAACAGACACAAACCCATGGTAATGGTAAAATAGCAAACTGTTAAAGCACTGGTAAGTTATAGCAAGACAATATAGGGTATTATCATAGAAAGTGTCAGGCGAACATACTCATAGCTGATGCTATCACCACCACCTCTTACTGCAATTCACACATAGTAAATTCCTTACTTTTTCTGTCATAGTTAGATTTTATGTTTCTTAAACACATCGTAGGGTGATATTTTTCTTGAATGCTTATGGCAAAAAAAATCTTGCACTTGATCCTTGTGTTTTACATTATCAATTTACCATTTTAAAATTAGTGCTGTGTAAACAACAGAGGAATTAATGTATTCTGGGAAGTTCTAACCCATTCATGTGCCAAGGTTTCCTCAGATTTCTAAATGCAGGAGCTTCAGCCACATCTTTAAAATCATTGACACTTCTTTCTCTGTTGGCCTGAGTCTGCAAAGTATCAATTACCTTCTACGAAGCAGCCCCCAAATCTGTCAAAACCTTGCAAATCAGGTACTCAGCTCCTGGAGCACTGAGCTTCAATACATCAATTTTATCTGGTTGCTGTGTTTGGTCTCTTAAAAGTCCAGTCTTTTGTCATTATAATTTATGTCCTTGTATATTCAGTTTGCAGACACTGTTTCTGTTGATCTCTTAAAACTTTGTCATGATGCTGAATAAAATATGCAGAATTATGCACTGAATACCAGATGTGGATTAACTAAATGGTGCTTTTGTGTTCCTAGAAATCAAGATCAAAAAATATATTTGTGTATAATCCTGAAATTCATATTTAATCAACCATTAAACAATTTAACCATGGGATCTATTTAATCGATCATTTTCCAGATCAGGGAAACATAGTTTTTATATGGTAAATTATTCTGCATGAGATAATCTGTATTTTTCAGATTTCCCAAGGTGCTTATTTTTAATGGCATAAGGTTTTTCAATTTTTTTTCTTTCACCTGGAGGATCACAAAATGCTAGATAAACTATAGCATTGAGCAGTAGAACATTTCTACAGTGAAATGTGACAAATAGTGACAAACAGGGAATCTGTGTGCCATTTAAAGACAGATTTAAAAAAACAGGAACAAAAAAACCCCACACTCCAACTCAGGATCACGTTGAAACTATCGGGATGGTTATCTCCCTGGATGTGAAACTCTGACTCAGCTTGTGCTGTTATAATGTTATAGCTGAAGAATTAATTTTGATTGCAAAAAGGACAGGGTAGCACTGGGCAATCCAGGTTCCCTACAAGCTCTGCTTGTGCCCCTTGGTGCTGACTATTTATGGCAGATACTGCCAGGCAAGCTCAGTTCTGAGTAGTTTTGCAATGTGCATAATCACCCTGTAGAAAACAGCATTATTATTATTCTCTCTAATTATTAATTATTCTTGGTTTAATGGACCTTTACAAAATACAAATTGAAATACATTCATTGCCACACAGGCTCTCAAAATCAAATGGATCTAACTGTGATGAAAGCAGCCTGTGTCTTTCTGGGGCTGTCTTCCATTTGACATCTACTTAAAGAAAGGTTTTCAGGGAGGACAGAGTGGTGGTGTGGACAAGACACTGGAATGGCTCCTAACGCAGCAGTACAGCATGTCTATCACATTTCTGGTTGCACCTGGCAGTTTTGCTGAAGACAACCTTATGTATGTCTCTGTTTCTGAACTAAGAGCCTGAGTAGGTGAGCTCCCAGGAGACAATGCTGATGGCAACCTCTTTGCTTCCTGATGAAGTTTTCTGAGCTTTTCATTCTTCTGGATCCCATTGACAAAGCCTGTAAATACTGCATAACCCTCTGCTCCTTTCATCCAAAGGCTTTTACCTCCAACTCTCTTCTCCACTGTTAAGTCTTCCATTCCTTCTCGCTTCCCAACTCTCATCCTGCAACCCTGCAACAGCCACAGGGCCCCCAGTGAGGAGCCTCCTGCTCTGTGTAGCCTTTAACCTGTCCCTTCCTAACTTCCCTGCCAGAACTCCCACCTTAGCCTGATACTCCTCCTGCTCTGGCCACTCAGCCCTGTTAGTCCCCTACCTATTACACTCCCTTGCCCTCTTCCTGATTGTCATGGCCATCTATGCATGGTATCTATCTATGCCATGCCCACCTATCCTGTCCTTCTTGCCCACCAAACAAGGGTTAGCTCTTCTTCTGACAGCATTTCACAAGTGCAGGTTCCAGATGTGCTTCCTGGGAGTCTTCTCTGAAGGCAGAATTAGAAGATGTATTCAGGGAAAAAAAAAAAAAAGGCATATAAGTAACCCCACTGCAATATAAAAGAAGGCAGAAGGAACTGTGACAAAGAACAGTGGCGGGGGGGGGGGGGGGGGGGGGGAGGAAGGGGAATCCAAACCACAAAGAATATGTATCTAGTGAGCATGGGGAGGGGAAAGATGGAGTTTCAGGACCCGAGAGAAGATAATGTTAGTGCCAAAGACAGAGAGCTTAGGGGATTTTGATGAGGACAGAGACAAAGGTAAGAATTGGAGGGAGGGAAACAAATTTGCTGCTGCACATCAGGAAAGTTGTTACATTCTTGTAATTGTGGAAAACTGTGAGGGAAAGTTAGGACTCACGTTTTGTTTGCTTTCATCTAAAATAGACTGAACAGCATTCTCCTGTGCTGGAAAAGGGGAATGTGTTTGGCCACAGACAAAAGTTGCAGTCTGTGGCATCCAGCAGATCCAGTGTTAGACACTATCACAGGAGTCTGCTGGATATGATGCCACTGCCTTTCAAACACAAAAATATTTGCTTTTCTATGACCACTGATAAGCCCAGGCAAAGAGATTTGACAGGCACTTTGAAAAGTGTCACAGCCGCTTGTGCTTGGCAACAGCACACCCGTGTTGTGACACAGCTGCACAAAGCTTGCAGCAAGTCCCCGTGGCCTCGGTAGGGACAGATGATTATCTCCCCCTAATCCGCACCAACAGCTGACTCTCGATTCTTTGTTATGCATCGTGCAATCGCATGACTGCACTCGCTACATCTATTGTCTGTATCCTGGTTATTTCTGTAATCCTCGGTCGGGTGTGGATAGTTTTCAGATGCTCCCTATACACTGTAACTTGCCTTTTTTGCTTATGGCTTCCATTGTCATGACACTAGAGGGTGACAAAGATTCAAATGAGAACCGGAACGAAACCATTTAGAACTGGAAAAGTGAAATTCAGAGGAATTTTTTAAAACTGACAAGTCTTCCACTGAAAAAGGCATGAAGATTCAGCGCTGCTAATTGCATTTTAATAGAAGCTGGTGCCACTTAATGGAAGCTGATCAACCCTGAACCAGACTGTTAAAAATTAAGAAGGTGGTAACAAGATTTTCTGGGATTTTTCAAGATCAGAGTTGAAAAAAATTCAGTGTTTTAGGGTTTTTTTTTCAATCCAACGTAGTAGTACAAAACACAGTCCAAAAAAATGGTCAAAATAAAGCAAATTTGAAGTAGTTACGGGAAATCTGTGTCTGTGGAAGGTGTGAATAAAGAGAAGAGAAAAACACATAGTCAAATTTAGGCACTAAAAGTACTAATATGAACAGCAGTTTTCAGTTATAGAATTACATAGAAAAATAAAATTTTTCTGTATGAAAAACTGATTTAAAATGTGAATACATTGGCTAGGAAGTGAAAAGGGTCCAATTGCTGCATTTACAATACCAAGGAAACAAACTGCCTTTTCTAAAACAGACTTATGCTTTGCTACTGCATTTTTATGGGCATACGATTTATTTTTCACATGAAAACAGGGTTTGCATATCTATTAGTCACTTGTAAGCACATACATGGCAAGAGATTCAGAGTCAAATCAACCATGTTTTCACTTTCAGATACTGTAGGAATAATTCTAAGCCTTGCATCACTTAAAGTGTGGTCTATTATATATGTCAAATATTTAAATTATTTTAAAATATCAAGAAATGCTCTGTTGAGTTCATTTCCTTAACTTTATTTGCCAATTCAAAGTAATTATTTGAGTGAAATTTGCATAATATTACCAGTTTCCAGGGCCTTATAATGAAATTTGGTAAAAACTGCAATGTACTGGCACTCAGAAGTGTGTAAATCTCAGCTTTCATGTCTACATAATATTTCCAGTCTGCAAGACAGTGCAAAAGGAGCAGAAAAAAAGGAACCTAAATTTCCAGCATCTGAGCTGTAATGAAAAGAGCCTCCCTTTGTTATTTTAAAATGTTGTTTTAAATTTTATTGTTATTTTATATTTTTTTAGGCAGTCTTGTGATGTTTGGGCTCATGTTCATCACTCTCAGGGCTTGCTGTTGGCAATACAGCATGCAAATGGCACCAGTCTGTGCTAGCGGGACTGCTGACTTTAGTGAGGAATTTACCCCACCCTTCAAAATGAGCAAAAGACGTGTAAATCCCTTTGATGGAAACTTTGGGAAGAAATAGGAGATTTGGTTAAAGATTCTGGCTGCTTTAAGCATTTGGCCAAAAACAATGATGTTTAGTGGTCAGAATAAGACACAGTCTCTAATATTCTCTGTTGCCAGAACTAAGCCAGTCCTTCACCCAACAGACCCAAAACATTGGGTCTCCCCTATTCCTCAGTGCAAGTGTCCTCCCAGATGATGTGGCATTTTTAGGCAGATAGGCTGAGATGCCATTTGTGTGACGTCTGTGCACAAGACAAAGTAAAGGTTAAAGGTAAGGTGCGTTTCCCCTGGTGAGAGGAGGAAAGCCCCACACAGACTGTAGTGTGCATGTTCCCCACTCTGGATAGCCCCTGTGGAAGAGGGGATGGTCATCGCTTTTGGGGACCCATGTGCTTCTTGGGTGAAGCAAAGAGGGCTGAACCTTGGTGTAGGACATGGGACTGGGAGAGGGACCCTTTCGTGATTTCATAGTTCACCTTTTGCTTCAGTTTTCTCTCTAAAATAGTGTTCCTGCCATAAAAAGTTTTGTAACATGTTTTGAGATCTCTATGGTCCAACAGAAACACTAGTAAAAGCTGGAGAGAAAGAAGTTGCTGACGTAGACATGGGTAGGCTGAGAAACAAGACCTGAAGTCATCTTGTTTAACTGCACGCGCTCAGCCACCACAGGTATGTTGGGGCTGTAGCTGTCTTTAGTCTCAGGATAAGCAGTGACTCGAGAGCTACTGGAGTCTTTGGCCTTCAACTGGCCCTTCTGACAAAGTCTGTCATTTGTCTTAGTGCCATGTTTTCCACTGAGACACCACAAAGCATTCCCAAGAAAACATGTATGTAGCAATTGCTTTATGCAATCTTTTCAGTGTACTAGCAGCCCTGACTGATCTTCTGTGCTAAAAAATGAGAGGGGAGCCACCCAGCAGTTAGCTGGTCAAAGAGGAAGAGAGGGAGTTGTTTTCACGCAGTGCAAGGACTCAGGAAAAACAGGCAATAGCAATTAGATAACCACATAGATGTTTCACACAGCCACTGGTGGTTTTGGTGCAGAAAAGAGGAATAACGCTAATGTGGTCAAGATGCTGTCCAGAGAGAAAAATCTGCATTGGTATCTCAAAGACTGTGTTCAATGGAATACAAATGGAAGTCAATGAAAAGGGAAGTAACTCAAAGCACAGGGTAGGTGGAGAGCATCTGATTTTGCTGTAAGACCTGGGCCTCTGACTTGTATACACAGGACACTCAAAAGAACTGTAGGAGATACCAAAAAAACACTGATAAAATAATGCTGTTGCGTATAATCGAAAGGCATTTGTGTTTGTTTTGCTTGCAACTTTTTTGTTACATTAGCTGTTTATTTTATTAAGACACTCGGGCTATGGGTAGGTGTGTGCAGGCATGAGGTATAGGTATCTGAGGTATCTGTTATGAGTTTAGCAGCCCCACAGGCTGGGAAGTGATGCCCATGAGGCTGCATGACCCCTGCCGATGGGAAGGAGGGCAGAGCCATCCTCACTCACAGATGGCAGAGGAACTCCCACAGGAGCTGGCTGTGGTCCACATCACCACCCTCGTGCAGGAGCTACTAGGCCAACTCCGCTGCTATAGTCAATGTTACAAAGCAGTAGACCACCAGATTTTTCAATGTGTGCTGTGGAAATCTGTTTTTACTCACACAAATGGTCCCTGGGAAAGGGCTTTGTTGTGTCTGACACAAGCCTCC
Source organism: Pseudopipra pipra (assembly GCF_036250125.1). NCBI lineage: Eukaryota > Metazoa > Chordata > Aves > Passeriformes > Pipridae > Pseudopipra > Pseudopipra pipra. The sequence continues at coordinate 116,569,417 of NC_087549.1, forward strand.
AGTGGAAGGCATGAACACAACTTCTTGCCAGTTTGTTTCATTCAACAATCTGATTTTCTTTTGCCACTTAAAGGAAAATGCCTACTTCCTCTCAGATGGTTTCTGTCTGTGGCTATTCCATTTTTCAGTAGGAAGATGGAAGGCTTTTTTTTCCCCCCGAGTCTCCAGACATTTGCATTTTGCTTTCTTTTTCTTAATTCTTCAGTACTTTCCTGCCAAAAAGTAACTGCCAGCATATATATTTCTGTGCCATGGTTTGTGACAGATTAAAATTAATTATCTGTATCTTGACATGCACAAATGTAGACTTTTCTCCATCTTCTTGTAAGTGACATTATGCTTTGGCATGGGTTGCAAATTGTTTATAGCATTAATAATGCCAGTACTTTAAAAGTTTACCCAATCATGTGCTTTGCATAGAAACTCTGTGGACACAGCATATTCCTCCAGGAACATATAAAATATGGCTCTGAAGGTATTTAATAAAGATATCAAGAATACATGACAGAGAAAATCCATAAGGACCTTGTAAACTCTGAGTACATCTGCTTTTTAAAATCTTACAGTTGGAAAATGATACACTTACTGTTTTTGATTTCTACAACTATTTCAAGTTTTCATCTATTTTTCAAATTATCTGAATAAACATTGCACTAACCTGCACATAATCTCTTAAATTCATCACTGTCATCCAGTCTGTGCCACTAGCTTGAAAACTTTGATACTGAGCTTGTAAGTCAAAGATAATTCACCAAGAAATTGTTTCATAACTATCTAATAAATTGATAGGCAGAGCCATGATTCTTTGCTGACATTTACCATTTGTCATCACTGTAGCCTTTGTGAACTGGATCTGAGATTCATACATAGTCTTTGTGTTACTTCAGAAGCATAAAGTTTATAATGAAATGGTAATGGGGACCTCGCTTGATTTCAGAGAGATCCATAGAGGAACAGAGAAGCTTAATGGGTTTGCAGCATCTCTTCTACCTCCTTGCTTAGGAACACAGTGCAAACAGATGAGGTTGGAGCATTACTGTGCTCTACTTATGCTTTGGCTGCCTGAGAGATCTGCTGGGAATTGCTGCAGTCAAAACACATTGGAAGTCTGTAACAGCTTTGGCTTTGGTGAGAGAGCCTTCAGCAGAGTCAGGGGGAGAAAAAAAGGAGGAACAAAGGAGCTGCACATCTATTTTCTGTTTTCCTTTCTGCATGAGCATTAAGTGAGGGTTGGTAAGAGACGACGGTATTCTCTCACAAAGTTCTCTAATGATGCTTTTCATGATTCTTAAGTTCATGATACCATTAGATCTAGGAGTAATGTCCCTAACACATTACAGATCCTTCTCTTAAGTAAAGCCAAAGAAGTAAATTTGAATAGGCTAGAAGAAGCCATTGTGGGGATCTCATGGATTGACAGAAACATTTGGGAAAGTTTCAGAAAATGGATGACAAATTAATGTACAAAATTCCATGAGCCAAATCCTCATCTGGTTAATGTAACTTTTTTTCCTATGAAACTGAAACCTCTAGATTCATTAACACCAGATGAAGATCTGGTCCTTGTCTGAATTTTTCCAGGCAGACAGCTATTAGTTTTGCCCTCAAATACTAGCCCTATTACTTCAATAAAACAAAGCAGCCAAAAATTCAAAATTTAGGGAGAGGAATATGGGGGGAATTTTTCAAGCCAATAGTGGAAAGTTGCTTCAGTCTAGTCTGGAGGAATAACTTGCACTTCTCCATAATGGTCACATTAACATGGTAAATTAATTCAATCATAAGTGTAATTGATGGCAATTGATATTGACTGCTGTCAATGCACAAGTTTTGTTCAATGTCTCGTGTTTTCAAAAGAATGTAAGGTCTTTGTTGTTACAAATCTACAGAGTAGTTGATATTAATAAGAAAATACAATTTCTGGTTTGCCCCTTGTCTGAAAGCAATGAAAAAATCCTGCTGGTTTTCCAAAAATAATTCCATTGAATTTTGAGAAATCTGGTTAGGGTCTGAAAGGTCTCCTTTTCATGAAAAAAAAAAACTAACATGGGAAAAAGTCAATTTTATTTTTTCCCTGATGATACTCTGCTGAGACTCTCTGAGCAAAACTAAAAAGTTACTGTGGTAACTATACAAGCTGCAAGACACTATTGCTCAGAAAAAGACTTCTTAGCATTCAAGGGACATTTCTAATGCCTATATGCCAACATCTTGCTTTTTGTAATGCATACCTTGTAGCTTTTAAAACAAATCTGTTCTAATTGTTCTTAAAGCAAATCTAAATCCATGTATTTCCTCTAGTTCATATAAGCTTGACACTGTTAGACAGACTCTTTCCTTTGTCAGGGGGTCTGTGTGAGAAATATTGTCTATACTGAATCTTATCACTGAGTGACACCCACTGTACTTTCTGTGTTATGTGCTGACGCATATTCATGAGTATGTACATTTGTTTAGATGAATATACACATTTGTTAGCGGAAAACAAACTTCTTTAAAATAATGAGTTCCTTCAGAGAGTCCAGGGATCTGGACTGAATAGAAAAAGACAATAGCTCAGAGTCAGAATAGAAGCTTTGAGCCCTGGATCATTCAAATGCACAGAAATATGTGAGAAACTCTAAATATCACATGGGTCTTCGTTGTAACATGTAGAGTCAAGTAAGGCGAAAATTTTATCTCTTGACTTCAGTGGTACCAAGTAAAAGAGATTACAGACAGAATCCTTGTATTTTATAGCTTTGGAATTACCCAAGGAATTCAATTCTCAGTAAAAATTTAACTGTTGAATGTCATCAGACGCATCGAGTCATGTTTTATCCAACTCAGTCAGGTGCCAGCTTTTCATAATTATTTTTCAATAATTAAATAAAATTTAATTATTGAAAATTTGTCTGGAATTCTGAGTCTGTTAGCAGAAGGCCTTAGAGCAGAGCAGCTGCTTGGAGGGGTTTCCTGAAAGGCTTTGTTCAAAGAGAATCACAGCCAAACAAAACATTACTAAGACTGAATTAGTACTAGCTACAAAATAGGATGTTTAAGAAACCACACATACATATCAGGCACTTAAGAGCTGATCATGGACAAGATAAAAGACATGCAAAAGCAGCCAGCTTGTGTGAAATACTCCTACCCTTCCTGCCTGCCTGCTTTCCCAGGGTAATATTACATGGGCTGCCCATGTTGTGGAGGAATATGAGTCGCAGTGATTAGTAATGGTGACCCCCCCCCAGGTAGAACCACTGTTTTAGTCACCTCTCATCCAAGCATCCCTTTCCTCCTTTAAATAGCAGCAGAAGTGGAAACTCTGGATGGCTTCAAGGACTCTCTGACACTTAACTCTTTGTCTTTTTTTTTGTGCATATGGAAAAGAATTAATCTACAAGAGTTATTTCTGTTGTTTGGTTTTTTGGGTTTTGTGGTTTGGGGCTTTTCTTTTGATTGTTTGCTCTGATTTCTGTGCCCAAAAGTCATTCTGAGTATGGTTTCAGTATTGTCCTCTTAAAATAAGTGCAGTTCTTAGGGCAATACAGATGAAATTTCATGTAACACCCCAATCTATTTCTTTCTCCATTGGAGAAATCAATGTAGATATCAATGTAGAAATCGATGTCCATGTTCAAATAAAATCTCAATAAACTTGTGAGGCTGCATAAAAAACTTTAATATTATTTCATAACTAATAAAATCAAAAAGCCTTTTGAATATATTTAATTTGTAATTTGTTGTTAGCAAATGGTAAGAAAGCAAAAGCTCCTCAAGGCCAACATGGGCCAGGCTGCTGCATGGCAGAGTCAGATATCTGAGCATGAAAGATAGGGGGTCTTCATATCCTTAAAGTTTTAACAGCTCAGAAATAAAATTTAAAAACCAACCAAACAAACAAAAAACCAAGACTCAACTCTTTAAATTTACAAAATTTGATGAGGTATTTTGAGATTTCTGCAAGCGAACTATGATATCACTTTTGTTTTCTGCTTCTATAGTTGTTGTCATCACTGTGCTCAACAAAGATGTTTTTACTAAGAACCAGCCCTGTTTCTAAATCAGTAAATACTGGTTAAGGTACGTTGATAGAACAGTGATGAATGGGATGTAGTCATTCCCAAACAGACAGTTCCTCTGGCTTTGTTTCATGCAGTGAGCTCTTGTTATTGTCAGGGAGTTTTAGTTTTTAAAAAAAAAAAAAAAGAGGCAGAAAGTAAAAGTACATGTCAGGTGTTTTTGGAGTGCTACATATAAAATCTGGAATTGCTAGCAGGTTCCTTACAAATAATATCTGCATATGATTAATAGAGTTTCTCACTGTTGTCACAGATCTCTCCGCAACTCATGCAAAAGTGCCTCCAGCTGAAGTATATAATTAATGGCACCATAAAATCTTATTCTCTAATATCAGAAAATGATTTATTATAGCGGATATACACATTTATCCAGAAAACAAAACAGTCTTATACTGGATGTGCTAGATGAAGTAATGTGGCAAAAAAATATCCTTGATGCTCTTCAGGTGTCTATCTGAGAACCTTAATGAAACTTACATGAAATCACCTTTTAGTGCAGTTGCTTTTTTATATATTTGTCTGGATACAATAAATACAAAGGTAAGAAAACTAAAAAGGTGCAAACTTCACAAAACTGTTGTCCATTTAGAGAAAGTTACATTTAATCTTTAAAAGAGTTCAATTGATAATCAAATATATTGATTAATTATTGTTATTTATTATTAGTTAGTTAGTTGTTGTTGGTCAGTTACATTTCTGATTTCATCATTATGGAAAAATACTGTAATATGACCATTATATTCTATGGTTTTTCCCAAAATACTAAATAATTAATCATTGCCAACAGTTTCAATGTGGAAACAGATGTATTTCTCCATGTCCCTATGGTATATTTCAATCACCATGAAGGAAAATCACATAAGACAAGCAGTTGTACATGGCAGGTCCACAAAGCAATAAAACTTCTTTTTTCCCTTTTTCATCCAAAAGTATCTGAAAAAAAATATTGATTTTTAAGTCTACCTCAATTTCCTCCAAAAAAGAAAGTTTAAGTGTCTGAATACCATGTGCAATAGTCTGTGCTGTAGTTTAAAATAGTTCAGACACAGTTACAAAAATGTCATGTACTTACTGTCTGAAAACATGAAATAGCAGCCAGATATTTCTGATATTCCCTTTTCCAAAATTCACTGAAGTAAGTGGAAATGTTTCCACTGATTACATGGGTTTTGGAACAGATTGTGTTCAAGTTGGGTAAGGTTCTGCCTAAGGAAAGATTACAGGAATATGATTCTATTTTGAGAATTTAAGAAAATGCCTATTTTAAGATATTTCCATTTAACATTTTTTTGCTGGACAACTGAGCAACTGAGTACTTAAACAAAACTAAAAAAAAAAATGTGGAGATAAAGAAAGAGTAATCTGCTTACCGGATGGCATACTTTTTCTGCTCTATCTTATTATTTTGTTCTCCTAAATGATATTTTTCTTCATAAATATTTAACATCTAAAAACATTCAAATGTCAAGGAAGAAAACTGATGGAATTATTTGACTAATATTTCAATATTGCTAATATTTTGCAAATGATTAATTTAATTAAAATTATTCAGTAAGGTTTAATTAAGTATAAGTAAATTTTGGCATTTGCATTGCAAGATTTAATTGACTTCTTTGACTAATAAATACTTCCCTTTTCTCACATACAGTAGATTAGAAAACTGCTGGAGGTAAACTTCTGAAATATGAAGAAGTGCCTGAGCTTCATGGCATCAGTTATAGGCTAATTATATAGGCCTGTTTAATTTTGGTTGATTTTAACTAGTATTGTAATGCCCATGTTTTGTAATGATATCAATAAATACAATAAGGCTAAAGCAACAAATATAACACGATAAATTTATGGCTGGCAATTTCTAATGAAATAACCTTTTTCATGTCTTATGATTAATAAGATATTATATAAAGTGAAGTTTTTCGTTAGAAAATGATACATTTTTCATGTGTCATGTAAATAGCAAGGTTACTGTACAGAAATTCCACATATGGAGAGCAATCTGTCATGATGATCTTTTTCACTAATGAGTGCATATGGTTTTTACTCATATTTTCTCTGAACACTTGTACCTAACCCACAGTATTCCAGAGCAATCAGATATTGTGGCAACAAGCCCAGATACAAAAAAAGTAGTACTTTGCTTATGCAGGGAAATCAGAACTTTGCTATCATATATATTTTTTAATTATTACTTTTTCTCCTAGGAGGAAAAAGAGCAAAAACTTCAGACTGTTTTGAAGAATGAAGATTGATTTGCCATTTAAAATGTAGTTGCCTGTGACGACAGAGAACTGGACTAGATAACTCAGTCCTGTATTTTTGTTTAGGAAAAATCTGATTTAGTGTATAGAAAAAATCTTAGGGACTCTCTAAGAGTCTGCTGAAAAGGAATTAAGTAAAGCTAAATTACATTTTTATTCATTATCTATATGTAGGCAGGAACTAGTATGTTTGGCATATGTTAAGACTTGTATTTAATTTCTTCTCATGCATCTCAATAAACTATGGCTTTATAATTACTTATGCATGAGTTACCAAGTCATGAACCCCCTAAAGAGGAAGTTATTTTCTTCTTTTTTACTCGGATGTTAATATAAACTGTACAGTGTGAATGGAGCCCAAGTTTTGGCACCATTGCTTTGGTGCCGCTACGGTTTTGGTATTTCTTTAACACTTGGTAATGCCACAAGCACACAGGGTACCAAGGTCTGCCCCTGAAGAGCCTCTCAGATGATGTGTACAGGTCTGTGGGAACCTCAAGAAAAAGAAGGCCCTTAAAAATATCTAACATGACAAGGATATAAAACTGTAGAGATCATCTCTGTGATACAGAACCTACGTCCTGGAAGGCTGGCTAGGAAAGAAGAAAATCTCTCTGGACATACCTGCACCTAGGGTTCCAATCAGCTAGACTGACTCTACTCTTGTAACACAGGGGAAGTTTGTGAAGCCCTGTTGCATTTCAGTCCTGTTCTTCAGGGTTACCAGGGTACCTGCAGCTGAGTAAAACCCAGAAAGGAACAGCTTTTCTTCCAGGTGTCAGGTTAATGGCTAGACCACCTGTCACTGATCCATCAGCTGCCCATGCTTTGGTAGTAGAGATCTCTAAGGCACTTCCTACCAAAGGTCTGGGATGGAAGGGAAGAGAGGAAAGAGGAGGTTAGCAATCTTGCTGAAATGCTAACTGGAACTGAGAGATCTGGGACATGGATGGGAATTGCTGCCTCAATAGACATACTTCTGGATAGCACCTAGAAAATGTATCACTCAGCACTCAAGCAAAAGGAAATAAGGCACATCTGCCATGCTCATACCCTTGCATCATACAGAAAGAGGTTCTTGAGGAAATGTACTGTCACCATCAGGGGAAAGAAATGATAATTTGCACTGTTGCAGTCTATTTCCTGTTGGTGTTATGTAATTACAATATTTTGATAATGTTAACAACTTTGCATGCAATGTTATTGCTCTTTATTCTTTCTCATGTATTTACATAGCAATATATAGCACAGACAAAACAAAGTACTAACAAACAACTGTCGAATCCATGCACTTTTAAAAGCCATCACAGACTTTATCTGCTTGCCAAGAGTGAAAGCACACATGGAAGTTCTGTGGTGCACGGGACTGTCTGTTCTCTTTCCTCTGGATTTTTCGGTACAAATTTTCAGGCAATAGGTTGCAGCTCATGTGCTAACTGCCCTAAGTGGTTAGGAAGAAACTGATCTTTTGCTATGTCATTCATCTACACTCATCTTCTGGTGGTGTTTGAGGAACCAATTTGCCTTTCTCTTCTCTCTCCATTCTTTCTTCCTCTTTCCCTCTATGTCCTGCTCCTGTGTCCTTGTGCAGCTAGTGTGAGCCTGTTCCAGGCAGTGGGCTATCTCAGCCTTCTCCTGCTGTGGTTGGGGTTCCTCTTCTTGTACACATTATGCAGCTGCCCACCTACCCCAGCAAAACATTTTTGCTTTCCAACTGAGGAGCAAGCGGAGACATAGAGAGGGCTGCTGATGTCACGACATGGTGAGAACTGGCTGTGTTGAGGGTGACAACAAGGCAGGCAGGGTTCAGTGCCAAGGGTCGAGTGTCCCTTGAGTGAGGAGTCACACATGTGGCTCACACAGTGAGAGCCACTGCCACGTGAAATTAGCCTCTGCTGACTAGCTCTGCATTATGCCGGACTATATCTGATGCCTGATCTAGTTTGTGTAAACCTACCTTGAGTATCTCAACTGAACTCTCCAATCTGCAGGACAGATGTTCACAAGTCACAGCATTCAGCAGAGCTAGGCTTGGATCAGGGTGTTTTCCAGTCTGTTCCTTGAAGTGGCTGTGTCCAAGGCTACTACAGAGGGAGCTAAAGTCAGAGTACTGCTTATGAAATTAGTTATTTCTGAGTATTTTTGTCTGAAAAAAAAAAAAAAAAAAAAAAAAGAGAGAGATCTTTTTTTTTCCCTGGATTGATGAATTTGTGGGGGAAAAGGACAGAATTTGCCTTCTTCCCATTTCCTTTTGTAGGTGGCTGTATGCATAACTGACCAAGGCATCCCTTCTCTAAGGTCTGAGCTCTTTAGTTTTGCAACACTGCTAGTATGGAGAAGGATTCCAGATTCTCCATTCAAGCCACAAGCACATGGACTAGAATTAAACTCCAAGAAAATGGGCTTTTTTTCAAGGATCATTATAGTAAATTTTTCTAATCTGTGCCAGCCCTGTTCTGAGACTACAGCAGGACTTCATGATGAAGTCCTTTACTACTGGCTTAGGCAAACTTGACTGTAATAATAGTCCATATATTTTCAGAGACTAAACAAATGCTGTGAATAATAGATTTGGTTGTTATGTCTAATTTGAAGTTATATCTAGAAAGTGAATTGAATGTGTCACTAGATCAAGAAAGCATTAGACTATCGAAGTTTTTTTCCTCATCAACTTTTGTCTGAAAGTTTGTTACCAGGGATCCAGGCTTTACTGCTTGTGTGATAGATGTTTTTATCAGCACTTGGGGAAAAGTCAAAGTGGAAAAAATTATGAGGTTTGTGTCTGTAGCATTTTATGGATTGACATAAGGTTTATTATTGTTTAGCAATATTAAGGGGCTGACATCAAGAGAGAGATTTATTGGAACTGTTCTAATATCAAGATGCTTCCGCAAACACAAAAATAGATTTCAGACCCGAAGGGTATCCAGGCTTATTTCAATGTCATGTGCAAATTTGGCAGTCCTCTTTGATTTGATTTATCTGCTCTCTTGCTGAATCTGTAGTCTCTAAGACTGGTTCCTTGCTGGTTATCATAGCATTATGGATTTCACTTGCTATAAATGGGAAAACAATTTATATAATGTTTTCATAAAAGATGATTTTATTATTAATTTATTGTTTATATAATATGAATTATAAGAGTAGTTATTAATAACTATTTCCTTTAAATGACATAAAATCTTTAATTTCTTTTTTTTAAATTACCATTTCTAGAAATTTTTTTAACTGCACCAACTACAAGAAGACTAAGCAAAACAATGGAAATATAAATAAATATAATCTGACAAAAGAACATATAACTTAGGCTATTATTTTCTCTTCCTCTAAATATAAAACAGATTTCACATACCCTTCCTGTGTTTATCTAGACTTTTCTTCCATAAAACCTACAACTACAAGGACTTGCAGACCTCATGCAAGAATTATTTTTTACCAAAAATTTCACTAACAACTAATGATTATTTTGTTAGCTGCATGGGGACCTGTGAAATCAATGGCCATTTCTGAAAATTGATGTCTGTCAGAGGTAATGTTTATCTAGCATACTTGTGGTATTGTCTACCTCTCACCATTTTCGCACTATCTGATTTTCACTTTCACTTGAAACATTTTTGAAAGTTATCTTTTTGAAAGTTATCTATGGGTTAGGTATGCAACTGTTGTTGCATACTGTCTTCTATAAAACTGTGCCTAAAAAGAAAACTACTGATTTTCAGCTTTCTGCTCTGAGCATAAGGCAGCACCTTCACTGTCTCAGTATAAAGTCTAGTTTCTATTCCCTTGTACATGGCAACAAGAGGAAGTAAAACAGATCTAAAAGCCTAAATATATGTTTGAAATGGCAAGAATGGATGGGGAAGCAGGTAGTGTGGGAATACTTGATATATTTAATCTCTGATCTATTGACCCAAGATGGAACATTTCCATTTAATGACTTGTTTCTTGTGCTGATGACCTAACCGAATTTATTGCCTGTAAATCCTTCCTTAGAAGTCACCTCCACCCTGATGTATACACTGACCTTTGCAAGGCAGCTGAGTTGGGTTCTCTTACCTAATTTAGTCATCTAAATGGCATTTAAGCACTAAATATAGACTAGTTATCTAGTTGCCTACTGCAGCCAATGGACACAACCATGTGCAGAAAATGATTCATCATATTCTAAAATATGTTGGACAAATGGCCCATTTCATGGATCTGTCACTCTCCACGGACTATGGCAGCAGCTGAGGTGTCTAAGACCAAATGCCTTACTTTTACACAGCTAAAGTTAGGTGACCTAAATCCCACTTCTGGTGTTTGCATTCAATTTCCTGTCTTTTCTGAAATAGTCTTATTGTTTCTTTGCTATTTTATCTTATCTGTAATATTATAATATCTTGTTTATTGTTGACATGTTCTGGTTTGGGGTTTTTTTAACCCTACATATAAATTTTAAGCTCTTCGGAGTAGCAACATGGAGAAGTCCACAGGGTTTACCCACCCCTCCAGAAATAAAAAGCCAACCTCCAAACAAAAAACAATAAGGAATAATTCTGGTGCCAACAAAGAATTGTTTAACACATGTCCTTTAAACAATCTATAACTGCTAATTTACTCAGTAGAATTTATGACATATGTTCATGAAAACCCCCTCACAAATAATTTAAAAACTGATGCTTATTCTCCCAGTTAGTACTACTGAGGGCAATGAAAAGATCTATATAAATAAGTGTTTGAAGTGAGAAGACATGCAAAAATAGGAATTACTCACATCAATAAGATTTGCTGAATTGAACCTTTAATTTACCATCTGCAAATGTGGGCCAATGAAGATGTAGTAATATTTGCTACCCAGTAGTTATAACTCCAGATTATGTGATAGCCCATAATTGAATAAATGCATGGTATTTCTGAGGGATTGTGAAGGGATATAGAAAGATTGCTTTCTTTACTGATCTTTTAGTGAAATTTCATATATTTCAACATGGTATAATTGCAAGCTACATTTATTCCTATTCATCCCCTTTAATTAAAACTTACAAAGGTGGAAACAAGAAACAATACCTCTAAGCATATTAAATAGGAAATTCTTGGCAACTGATAGGATTAAACCTTCAAGAGTGAAAAATAAGTGTCCTCTTCAGAATGACTAAGGCTATAACAGCTTCTGAAGTTGTTGATTTAAACAACCCATGATAACACTGTACTCCTACACTAAACCTACTGGATTTAAACAGTTCCCATTCCAGCCTGTAAAATATATCCATATTGTGCCAACTCTTGAGGAGATTCTTCTACTGCCAGTATACCTAGCTTAGTCTTTTCTCAGATTTTCTCATTATAATTCAGAATATCATAATTTTAGTTGTTTGTGGTGAATGCTTTGGACTGTTGGAATAAAAAGAAGCTTTGTTTCATAGAATCATTTGTTTCATATGCTTGAAAGAGAGTTATCCTGGAAGGAGTTTGAAGCAGACTCAGAAACAGAAGTTTCTTCCACTACATCACATGTGAAGAAGTAACCCAGAGAGTAACTTCCTTCCTTGATGAGCATGAGGCAAGATTTTGTGGAGCACTGAATCACTGCCAGCTCTCAAAATTTCTCAGCAGCTACTGTCCATCCTCAGCATTAAACATGCTGTTGAACACATCATTTAAGATTAGTTCTATGAAGTAATTTCTATCAGCTCCAATGGGGACTAGATATTACCCATAATTAAATAAAAATAGTAACCATCTTGACTTCTTATGTAGTAAGTATTTTAAATATCATATTACTCAGCTTTGCAAGAAGAGTTTGTAAATATTGAAATAATAGGTCACTATCTATGTGATTGAAACATTTAGTAATAAATATATCTGTATATTTAAAATCCCTAAATCAAACTGGTATTTTTCATGAGTTCAGTTCAGAGACTTTGTGTTGCCTCCACAGGAATATTTGAAATCAAATATCACAAACTTCGTGCTGATTCTGGTTTTTACAAAGTAATCTAAGACTATGTTATTGGGGAAATCTCTTAGAACAGAATTATAGAATGATAGAATCATTCTATAGATCTTAAGATCATCTATAGATTCTTAAGATTATCAAGTCCAGCTGAGTGTAAACATGGACATCAAGTCCAAACTTACTGTTTTGCTAGAGTGTCATTTTTCATTTTCTATTATGTGGGGAGCTGGATCAGTCATTGATGTCCACAGAATAAAATTCACAGTGGTCAGTGAATCAAAAGAGAATTTTAGGATCTTTTCTTTGGCTTGTCCATACTAGTTGAAAACTTTCAGTCTCCTGAGGCTTGGTAGATGAATTCATGACCAGATCTCAGAAAAGTTGCTGATATGCAGCCACATGGTCCTTGCCCTAAGTGTCCAGGTTTTTGTGGAAACAGAATGAATGTTCACCAAATGGAAAAGTGCTGCTGTGGTCATAAGTCCCACCTCTGATTTCAGTGATTGCAGAACCAGAATTGTGGGGTTTGGGCAAAGTGCTGTGTGAGAAACTTATCTCTTTCCTTTCCCCCATTTCTTTAAATTCACATGCTACTGCCAAGTCGTTTGAAATATGTTCTTTGTTTTTCAAGTATTCCTTGCAGGATTTTCTTATGTAATAATTTGATTGCTTTATATTTACTTTTGCATTTATAAATGATCCATCTAGTTTAGGTAATGCAGTTCCTTCTACACTGAGGCATCTCATTTTATGCATAGGTACATAGATCAGCAGAAATCTTAAAATATTCATAAGATTCTCTAGTTGTTTTTTCCTAGGCTGTGAATCAGTCCCTGATAAAAAGGACATGATCCTGCTTCTATTTAAATCAACAGAATAACTTTTAATTCCCCTTGGACAGAGATGAGCTCTTTATGATACTGAGAAAAGTTTGTTTTACTTTTTTTCCCTAGCAAAGTATGTGTTTTGCTGCCCTTCCGTAAGACCAAAGTATCTGCCAATATTTAAACTTTATTTATGCAAAGTTCCCATGAGTAGGCGTGTCAGTATAAGACCTACTGGCTTTTTTTAATAAAGGAGGGAAAAAACACAAATCAAACAAAGCCCTGACATATTTTGCTTTTCTGTTAAAGAAAAGCAATAAGCACTATTCCTTAGCTTCTGCTGTGAATACCTTAGTGTCCAGGGGTTTATCCTTCAGGGCAGTAGGATGGCTGTGAAGAGGCCCAAGCTGCTGCCTGTGAGAGGTTGGTTAAGATTGGCTGCAATCCAGCAGAGGAGGAAGCTGTGAGGGATGGTCCCTCCGTAAACAATTCCAGATGGATTTTTGTGTGGGGCAGTACAAAGAAGGCTGTAATCTCCCTGACAAATCCACCATGATCTTCCTTGGTCAATGTCTTGATCTGCACTTTTTCCTTTTTATTTCTCCTCTGTCATATTAGGACTTAAAGTGGAATAACCGATACATTCCAAGTACAGTGCATGAAACCTCCCTGCCAAGTCCCACAAACAAAATTACAAGTTCTGGTGAAATCTTACCCTTCTTAGTTATTAGATCTGTCAAATGAATCATGCTTCTGGGGAATCAGATGTTGTTAGGACTTAAACACATATAGCTGTAAATGCCAAAAAATAATACATCAGAATAAAAGTTTGCTGTTTAATGAATTTGAGCACATGATTTCTGCAACCTGTCCTGTATACAGAATGTAGGAATAGCACAAATGTAGCATGACACAGATAATAACAATCATAGCCCATGCTAAGCCATTATATGACAAACGCAATATATAATTAATAGTGACCCATCTCTTGTGGAAGGAGGTCCTGTTTTGGATGATTTCCAAGTCATTCTTTGTGTCCCTAGGCATAAATTCACTGCAGAGTGTCAAAAAGATTTCTTGCTTCAGAAGCAGGAAGGATAAAACAATGTTAAAAAAACAATTTTAAAGCACTTGATACAGTTAAGCTTAGGACAGATCCATTTTGCAAAATTCACAAAGGAAAAAAGCATGTATTGAAATATTTTCCTGCAGTTCCTTTGATTGTTGACTTCATTCAGGGGTTTTCTTTTTATCTGCTCTGATGTGTGAAACATAAATAAATATATGACTGAACAAATATAAACACTATAACCAAATTAAAAGAACTGTCAGCGATCACCATTGGATTTCTCTTCATTTGCAAATTTAATACTAGCTCTGAAGAAAACAGAGGCAAATCCTATTTGTAGCATTTTTTAGGAAATAAAGCCCATTGCAAGAATCCCTTGTACAGCAAAGCTTCAGATGGAAATGAGGAACACAACCTGACTCTAATCCAGTTTTGAGGCCTTCTCCTGCGAATAACTGGGGAGTACTGGAAATGTTCAGCCCTTTGATAGTACTTGGTATCCAATTCAACAGCCACATTGTAATTTAAGCATGTGAGAGCTCTAATTTCTTACAGTATATGCCATATAGAATAGGCTGTCCAAACCTGCCCTAAATAATTGAGGGAAGTGACAGAAGTCCATAATCTGCTACTTTTGCTAAGTTTAAGTGGTGCCTTATTTTAGAAATATCTCTCTGGAGCCAATGCTCTTATGCATATCCCTGCTGGAAGCTGTATGCCCGTACTCTATCGTGATAGACCAGACAGGTCTGTGTTCCAAGGATAAGCATGTAACTACCCCCAGTCTTGATGCAATGGCACCATGTCAGTTAATCTGCTGAGGTGATGACATCAAGCTACTAGGGAATCTTTCATCTCTTCCCTATGCTGTCTGCTACAAACAGGAACAGAATTTAGTAGTCCTGGCTACCAGCATCCCAAGGGGGGCAAGCTGCATTGCAGAGCTGGGTGGAGAAGTGCACCCAGCTTTTGCCACCCACTGCTGGAATCAGTGCAGGTATGGCCATTGTGTACAACTGTCAGTCTGCTCCTGTAGAAATAACCCCAAACTTTCCCAAGCTTTTAAAGTAAAAGAAAGAAACCTCACAAATCCCTACAAATAAAAAAGTAAAACAATAAAAAGCCCCCCTAAAACATTTAACAGGCAACTAAAATATTTTTTTCTAGATGCCCAGTATTGGATGCACAACAGCTGTGAAGGATGACATGCAACACATTATGGCATTTCATATCTTTAATTGTATTTCCACTTCAGAACAGAGAGTGACTTGGATTTTGTGTGGGTTTTTTTTTTTCAGCTTGACTCTGACTAGTAAATTTCTTTCTGCTACAAAATGTTCTCTGATGCTCCCTATTGTACTAACTACCCTTACATTGTCTGTTTCTGAATCTGTTATGCTGTAAAATCCATTAACAAGAATGATGCTCCTTCTTTACCATTAAATTCATTAAACCCAAGAGACTTAATCTGTGTAGGAAATATTAGTTTCAAGGAAATTTAAAGTTCTAAGTTTTAATTTACGTTTTGCTTGTCTTCCACCTGATATAATACTGGTATCTTCTTATTGGAAAATAGTGTCAGGAGACCTTGATGATGTAGTTTGTATTTCCATTAATTCATTCTTCCCAGATCAATTATTGCCATAACTTCTCAGTCACTGCCTTTATTAACTCAGTTAAATTTCTCCTTTGGGTCATTGTCCAGTAGTTTGTCCAGCTCACTGAGCCGCTGGCAGACAGAAGGATCCAGTGTCCGGAAGAGTACTCTAGCAGGGAAGATGATGAAATCATAACATTCGTGGAATTACACTTTTTTTTTAATTGAGAAACGGGTTTATGAAAATCAGTCACTGTGGATGCATTTGCCTCAGAACACAAAGGACAAAACAACTCAGTTTACTAAAATAATTTGTTTAGGTCTGACTAGTTACTTTTAAAGTCAATTTTTCTTTGGACGCAAAGCTTCTATTCACAAGAACAACCACAGCTTGCTCTGTTAGTGAGGGGTGGTGCAGCATCCCTCCTGCTCAGCAGGACCCATTGAGAGGCTTAATGTTATCTTCTTATTTGTATTTACTACACAGATAAAAGCTTCCTTCCCATCTAAATCTTCTCCCACCATGTTCTCACAAGTCTGCATAATGAGATTAATAAATAAAGCTTCAAAAGGTAGCCAGATCGATAAGACTTTGTACTCCTCAGCTTTTGGTTGTGGTGAAGCAAGTCCATGGTCAGCTATGGTGAACTAGCAAGCTCCTGGTGCTTCAGATGGAGCAGGTCCCAGACACTACATAGCACCTTAAATTACAAATCTATTTTCCAAAAAATGATGCTAGAAAAATGATGCAACCAAGTTATATTTTTATATTGTTCTGATTTGTTCCAGACAAAACATATCAAATTTATAAGTGGAAAGGAAAGCTATCTCCCTTCTAAGTCCTAATATATTAACTTGCCAATGCTTGGCTCAATCAGCTTGCTTAGAAGCCGAATGTCATTTTTGGATTCCGTCTCTTGTTTTTCCAGTGTGTTGCAATGAACAGGCCAGTTCTGCCACCAGAAACACCTGGCAATCAGATTGTCTTCAGTAGCTTTGCACACATACAGTGGATTCTGACATTGTACAAGAGAAATAACAGAAACTTCTGGTTTATGCAGAGCTAACGGGAGTTAAAAATAAACTCCCTAACGTCCAGGCAAACAAATCAACATGAACACACATGGACCAAGGCTGCAGCAATAATGGCCAAACTTCTGAAGGATCCTATGGGAAGCTTCCCTGCCTCTGAAAGCAACGGGAAGCTCTTTCTAAGGCACAGGCAGTCTCCCCCTAACCCCCTCATTGCTTCTCAAATTGCTCTGCTGAATGTCTGGTCCACTCAGCAAGGCTGGATCAGACTTTTCCTGGAGAACTGGCCCACACTATACATCCATCTTGGCACCCATTCAGCCTGCAGTCTTTCTTCCCTCATTGCCAAAAAGCATGCTAGTAATTCAGATACACTGGTGGGTCTGGGATATGAATAGCTGGCCACTGGGAACAGTATGAGAACTTTATTGTCTTCCATAGCCTATCATAAACCAAAAATGATTCACCACATGTAACTGAGCTGGTTTTGGATTTTAAATCCTAAGACATCAAGTCTTCCAATCTAATTCAATTACATTTTTTTCTTTCCATTGCTCTGGAAGAGAAAAAAAAAAGGCTTAATTCCAGCACAATAAAAAAATCCCAGGGGTTATCAAGAGGCAGTTCATTGTTTGTGGCAAACTTATGCAGTCCTTAAGTATACAGTCAGCACACCACTGAAATTGGGTCATTTCTGTATGTCCATTGGGACAAGGAATTTAGCAAGTTAGTCAGATGGAGAGTTAGGCAAAGATGGTTAAAAAAGCCATGCTTTTGTAGACTGCTTCAAAAACCAGATTCAAAATTTGCAATTCATTCAAAAGCTGACCAGAGAGAGATGGGGAAATAACGTAGTTAAAAATTAAAACATTGGAAGACAGATTGGATTTTCTTCAACAGTGTGATGAAGAACTGACAGTGAGAGTTGACTCTTGGTGGATTCTGCTGTATAACTCTCAAAGCCATTAAAAGAACTGTTGAAAAATTAACCACCATACAGGAGTTCAAGAAATCTCTCAACCATGTGTTTATTTTTCCATCGTGACACAGCTTTATGCATGCAAGAGAAAGAAGCAATCTACTATTTTGTTTGAAATGACAGACTCCCCAGAAGCCCTAGCTTTTATAGAATCCAAAAATAGCAATATTAAAAAGCTATCCATCCATTTCTCCAACTGGACTCCTTCTAGCATAGTTATGTAGAAGAGGCTACTCCTCTCCTAACTGTCAAAGACATGGGCAAATTTATGGATAATGCAATTGCTGTGACAGGCACATACAGCAACATGGAAATCAGCTGAGCTTTGTCCTTTTGAGATGTCTCATTCTAGGCAAGAACTGTCTTGTTTTTCTTCACCTCACCTTCTTATGCTCTCCCATAGCCTTCAGTACATGCCTGAGTATCCTTCAGGTGTTCATCTCCTTACTCTCTTGACACATTGACATCTAGTAATTGCTAGCTCTGTTAGGTACAAATTATTGCTTTGGGTAGAAGAAGGAACAGCTCTTTCAGTCCATCAGAAAATTACAGTGGAAATCTGTGGACAAGGTTGGGTACTGCCCACCCACCCTGCTTTTCATCAGTGACAACATTTCCTCTGTTCCTCCTTATTTTCCTTTGTTCCTAATTCAGCCATATGTTTGTGTTTTGTCCATGTAAGTGAAGCTAGCAGGAGGGCTGCTGCTAACTTCAGTGGAATTGAAATTTAACCCGCTACACTTCTGCTCGTAACGTTAAGTGAAAGAACTGGAATTTCAGCAGTGCTTTTACAGAGATGCATCCTTGGGTTAAGATCACTTCGGTGAAATTCAAGCCCATTGCAGTCAATGTGGTAGCTATTTTTTTCACTATGCCTCTGTTTAGCCCACACTTGAGAAGAAAACACACACAGACACTGAGGAATAATTTATTTAGAATAAACATCAGTTGTAGGAATTGATGGTGGAAACTACAAAATTGTTTGTATTCTTGGTCACGACTATAAAAGCTGCCTCCAGAATGGCATAGCATAGAAATAATATTATACTGTTTGACTTTTTCTTTTTTCTCTATAGCAGTCTTTGCAGTAATACTCTCAATGAGTTGAAAATGCAGCAGCAGTGTATTATAATACTATTTTGAGTATGAAGGAAAAGCATCTGCTGTCAGTATTAACCTTTGTTTATTACTGTGAAAAAAACCCACAGTAGCATGTCATGCAGATCTAATTTGAAAATTATGTGTTGAAATTATTACATAATTTCTTTTGTTTCCACCCTGTTCAGATGTTCTATGACTATTTATGTGTATTTTGTTTTGAAGAGTTTATAAGACTGTTTACAAGGCTTTGTTTGATTATTGTGTAGTGAGGTACTAGATACCAGAACTGACTTTACCTCAGCTCCTCACCACCATGTTGTGCTATGAGTAGGTTTGAATTTCAGGAAATTTTAATTGTTTCTGTGGTCTTTGCTGTGTAGATAATGCAGTGCATTCATTCGCTCTTTAAAATTAACTGATTTATCTGCTCATTAGATTTTAGCACCAGACTGAAGTTGCACCTAAATTTATTAAATAGGTATACTTATTGTCTTTTTTTTTGTTGCTTTTAAATGGTTTCACTTCCTTTCTCAGGGAAAACAAGAAACAGAAGGAATTAAAAGCCTGTATAAGAACACAGAGGAAGGTGGTAGCAGTCCTAGTAGAATTACTTAAGTCCCTTGGCGCTCAGTCTCGTGCCACTGCCCTTGACCGTGATGCTATTTGGCATCACCTGAAAAGAACCAACGGTACCTCCTACTGTAAGATGGGCTAGCAGTGATGCAGGTTTGAAGATCTAGCTTTCAAGGAAAACTTTCCAGTACACAAATGGGAAGGATGCTGGACCATAGATGCACGGTTTTATTTTAAGATGCTGGTAGAGGCTAATATTCTGCTCCACAGTAAATTTCCTGCAACATCCATTCATTTCTATTTCTAGAAGGGAAAAGTATTAACTCTCTCTCAATACAGAAGTCCACCTGTAAACTGTGTAAACTGCTTTGGGAAGAAGATGAAACTTATTTGCTTCTCATGAAAAACACAAATATATATATATTTAGTTTACTTTAGGGAGTTTTATGTGATTTTTTTTTAAGTAATATAAATATATACACATGTATATAAAGGCTTAGTTCTAAAACTCAGCTTTGATCAAGGAAACAAACCGGTTTGAGAAGCCAAACAGTCTGTGCAACCAAATCTAAGACTCTTCAGTTTTTGTTGTAAGGCTTCAGGTGGGTGCTCATGATTACATAGCAGTCTATGCAGTTCCTATAAGAAGAAGTGGTTTCACCAGTTTTGCAACCTTAATAAAAAGCCATTCTCTCACAGAGAAAAAAAATTTGATTTTTAAAAAATGTGGCATGGTTCATCTGCATTTAAGTTACTTTTAAGAATAAACAAAATTAGTGTTTTTAGAAACACCAGTCTCTAGCACAAAGCTGCTTGTAAGAAAATTTATACTGCTTCAGCTTCCCTGAGCAGCAAACGCTGGTGCCTATGGAACCAGCATGAACTGATTGTACATAAAGGTGTAACATACCCATGACATGGGAGACAAAATGCCTCTCCTGAATGTTTCTAGAGCATGCAGAATTGTGAAAAATGCAGTAGTTCTGGAAAACCCACCATACCACAAGTTCGGAAATAATTCATGCTTCCCTTCCGATTATATGCTGAATATTGGCTGGGGGACTATTTATAACATACAGTAGTTGCAAAAAATTATCTCTTATTTATAAGAAATGAAAAAAAAAAAGAAAGAGCTAAGTTAATAAGATGGTTAGAAAGGCAAGAAGGTAAACTAACCTTATACTTTTAGACATAAATAGTCAAATAATTTATAGATATGATTGACACTTCAGTTAAAATTCTGAGTTTGGGATAGTTTATTATGTCTGCCCTTCCCTCGCCCCCCTTCCCCACTGTTTGCTTGTCTTCATTCAGTTGCTCACATGCAAAAGTACTAATGGAGGCATAGCCATAGGTTAGGCGATCAGAATTCCACTTTGCAGTGAGTGACAGCAGTTCCTCCTTTTCTCCTCCTCACAAAGGGTTGCTCTTATCAAGTGACTTTCCTGTGGAAGAGGAATAAGCAGGCTTTTTCTGTCTGACACTTGTTTAGTAACTTGACATGCTTTTCCTTTGTTTGTTTCCACAGTTCTCATTTCCAAGACATATCCTGTGGACTGTTCCAAATGCACTTCAAGAGTGAGAACTAAGTATACTTGCGCATTGTCTCACTGCATGTTGTCTGTCTGAAATGAAATAAATGAAATGACTGACTCTTAAACTAGTTTAATCCATCCATAACTGTAACCAAGGTTCACACTGTTAGTCTTCTTTGAAGCTTCAAATTTAACCCTATTTTGGAGGGCTGAGGTGGGGTTTTTTCCTCATCCCAGATCTCTTTCCCAGTAGAGCACTGATCTTGGCCCAGACAAGAAGATACTACCTGTGAGGTGCTAGTTTTTCTTGTCAGACCAGTGTCAGCCTTCCTATCCCAGAATATGAACAGTTTATGGCTTTTCTGAAACAACTGAGCCAATTAAATTTATATTTTCACGGTGTCCCTTACCCTAACATAATTTGCTGATGTGGTTTTGCCCCCTTACTGGGTTACCTTGTCATAGGTTTTGGTTGGTCCCAACAGGCATCAGGGTACAGTGAGAACCGGGCAGGGGAGCTCTTCCTTGACTTTATTCTGGTTGCAGCTTCAGTTGAAGAAAGAAGAACGTAAGACATTTCCCTCTCTACAGAAGAAAACTCACTGACTTGCATACACTCTGATCTCATCTGAATCTGTTTTTAACATGGACGTTTAAGTTATTAATAGACTACTTTTAACTTGGACCTCCCTAAATATCCTCACAGTGATATTGTTACTGTAATAGAGCACACTCCTACATGATCCTCCTTGGTTAGCCTTAAAAATACTTTATAACCAGAAAGGAAGAATGGAGTCTTTGTCTATGAATGCTTAAATCTATTTTCATCCATGAGAAGCTGTCAATGATTGCCATAGAAACATCTGTTAATTGTCCATGTAGCCTATAAAAATATTAACAAAAAAAAAGGTAAGATTTGTCAAGAAACGACACTTTGTAAGAGGTGACCTGAACCAAAAGATTCTGAACAGACATGGTGTGGTATAGCAAAGCCTTTTCTTCTGATACTCTCTTGTACACTGAGACCACTGTGGTATTTCCCCTAATGAGACACACATTCCCACTGAGTAAGAGTAGTGTCACCCTGATGTCTGTTTACAACCCATCTTTCAAAACACAGAGGCTGCTGGACTGTGACTTCAATCAAAAGTCAGGATGGCCATAGTTTGAAAGATTTGAGTAGTCACATTTCTCACTTTTTTTCTTTTTATTTAATTTCTTTTTCGCTCTCTGTAAAAATGCTATTTTCCAGTTCTAGGTTTGTCTCTTCTGGGCTAGGTGTGTTGCAAACCTACTTATAGCTCTTACCCTGTGGAATTTGCAAGGTAATTTAAAAGCTCACAGCAAATCAGTGCAGTTAAGTAGGAGAGACAGGATAAAAAAAACACATTCATGTAAAACCAGGTTGTTCAAAAGTACATCTTGAGAAGCCTCAATAGTTGGTTGTTGTCTGGGGGTTTTGTTTGTTTATTTATTTATTTATTTCAGATAATCTTGAAGGACTATTGTAAGAATCTTATATTCAGTAGGGCTGAATATAAGTAGCCCAATAGCCCAGTAGGGCTGCCATTGGCCAAACCAAGAGACATCTGGGCTCTTAAAAAAACCACATTGGGCCTCTGCATCTTTCAGGTCTTGGTGTGAATCATCACGTTGCAAAGAAATCTGTCTGTTCTAGAAAGTATTTCTGTAGCTGCATTGGTTAAAAAAAGTTGTGAAATGACAGCACCAATTCTGATCATTGTCAGTTCAGACTCCAGCTAGCAGCTGAGTAGTCATTGACCCAGCACGCTTGTGTACTACTCGATCTAAACAATTCTTTACTCATTACATGGGTCATTTAACATGGGTAGAAAATAGAACCAAACACAAGGAGTGGCTGTGCTTTCTCTCTCTCTTCCCATTACAGAGAATTCTGTTCCCTATTGGGGAACGAACAAATGATGCCTTCACTTAAGGGAAGTAGATTCCTTACCCACTAGCAAAACCATGGAGTTTAGAATAAGTTTCTGCTGAAAGGCTTTCCTCCTTACTGTTCCTGCAGGGATTTCTAAGAAATATATCTATATATACTTTGCTTAAAAGGAGACAGTATGTGGATGTCTGTCATATGTCCACTCAGAACACATATGACAACATATTACTACAGAAGAAATCTTGAATAAAGTTGCCATTTCAACTGCATGTTTAATATTGATTCTAAGCCAATGGGGCCCCCTGGCAGAATGATAGCAATGGAAATTTTCAATGCACTTTGGTCAGAACAAAGTAATGAAATTGCTTTATATGCTCTTAACTAGAAACATCAACAACCCACATTTCTTTACTATCTGAAATCCATACTTTAACACATGGCCAGCCATGCTTTCCTATAGATGCAAAAAACAGAAGATCACTTAGGGGCTTAGTTAGTCTCTTAATACCACTTCTTGTAGATTTCATCAAGGATCACACGATGAGAGAGTTAACTAGAAAGGTGAGAGGGAGTTACTGGCCTGGAGAGAGAAGGGATGGCCAAGACAGAGCTGCGTGAGGATAGGAGCTGTGAAGACAGCCCATGTTTCCTTCACCGGATGAGAACCACTACATAGTTGAGGGCTTTTCTCTTTCTGAAATTTTTCAACTCTCAAGCCTATGTTCTTTGAGTAACAATGCCAGGAGAGTCCATTGACTAATCTGCACAGAATTTGTCTGTTCCTTTATTTCTTCTTGGTGGATAAATCTTTTCATATGGTGAGCTGCCTGAGGCAAAGCTCATGGCAGAAACTTTTGTCCAGACTAACTTTACTAGATATTTCCCTCAGAGGATCATCACTGGTTTAGAGATAAATAGTTTACACATAGCTCTGGTATATACTGTGTAGTGCTCACAGTAGTGAGCAAGCCAAATGGTCAGTGCATGACCAAACAAGCCCAAATGCCTCTTTTTCCATATAAACTCTGGGTACTTTTTTTGTTTTTGGTAGTGTGCAGAGGGCATTTACCCTCTGTTCAGTTTCTGTCATGTATAATTTTTCTACTAATCTGGTGTTACTCTAACTTCTCAGAGTGTGTATCAGCACAGCCTAAAAACAATCATCAGAGGAAGACTGAATGACAAAAAAATACTAATACAAAACCACACACATTTCACAGAAGCATTTGACAGTCTCTATCCTGTTTTATTTTGTTGTGTCTTGATACAATGTGTTATATGAAGGAAAGTAACTAATATGAACACAGCTTTATATCCAGGGGCAGCATGCACAGATAAAGCGTAAGTGAAATGAGAAAAAATATTCTGCTTGATGATTAACACTGAACAAGATTGTATTGAAAAAAAGAGATGCCAAAGTCTTTATATGAATGCACATCAACAAAAAATGACAGTGTAAACTATTAAATGTTTTGGGGTTGCTACTGATTTACTATCAGAAATGTTGAGGCAGCCAGCTTATTAGATAATAAAGGTTTAATAGAAACATGCTGAAATTTTATTCAGCTAGTGACTTAGGTCTTCAGCATCCACTCAGACATGTAAAACCATCCAAAAAGGTGAGCTGAAAGACTACTGAACACGATAGTAAACACAGGGCTAATGACAATATTATGAAAAATAATAGTTTGAACAAGAAAACCAAAATTCAAGTATTGCTTTAGAATGCAAAGGAGTGCAAGAGATGAGTCAGTCTCAATACCTTGGCAGTAATATGCAAGCCAGTGGGGATATCCAGAATGAAATCATGTCACAAATTGGCAAGGCAGCAGCTGCATTTATCCGCTTAAATAAGATTCAATCCTTGAAAATCTACAACTTAAAGAACAAACTGAATATTCAACTCATGTTATTTTCAACTTGACAGATGGATGAGAAAGCTGAAAGTCTATCCAAAGTATAGGCAGTCATCTAAGAAGCCTGATAAAAGACTTTGGAAAACTTAAACTTAGAAAAAATAGTATTTTTTAAAATAAGTGAATTTCTAACAAGATTTCCAAAATTTAACAGTATCTGTCAGATATCAACCAAAAAAAAAAAACCAAAAAAAAAAAGAAAGTTGTATCTGAGATATATGTTGGTAATAAAAATGAAGAATCTACTGGGTAAAAGTATATACAGAAGTATGTGCAAAAGGGGAGAGCTAAAAGTACACCTTCTGCTGAACACTGTAAAGGGCAATGCTTACAGGACTCGCTACCATGAAGATCATAAAACTTGCTGTGTGTGGAGCCCATGTGGCTGCTGCTAAGGTGCTCCTGGTGGCCCCCACCAAGGACAGCTCAGGCCAACCTTCCCTGCCCCCTCCCACTGCAGGAGCTCCTGGAGCATGAGGGAGCTCTGGGCTGCTGTTTCCAAACTGAGGGAGAATCTCAGAAAATAAGTATCTTTTAAATGGAGTTTTATGAAAACCAAGCCATGAGAACTGAGAGCGTATGTGAATTCCTTCTGGTTTGTACAACACAGCTAATCAAGTGCTACCATGTGCTGTTTTGATGGAAGGGTAAAAATACTGTAGTGGCTCAGATAGACTCAAATAGACTCAAATAGTGGCTGTATGCATCAAACAGCTGCTTCATCTGGTTGCACTGTATGGCTGGGAGTTTTCCAGTAGATTCATTCCACTCAAGATTTTAAAGGCAAAGTCTGTGGGAGAATATATGCCTTTTTTGCAAGCAAATACAGAAACACAATTTTGGCCATTTTTATTTCTATACTTTAAAAAAAAGGTCATCATTCTAGAAAATAGTGTGACAGTCTAGTAGGAAGCATGAATAGCAAAGTTTCAGACCCTACTCCAGACATTGTTTTTCATTACACTGGGCCTTGTCTACTTCAACATGTTTCTCAGTTCTTCCCAGCTCCAGCCAGTTGTGTCTTCCTATCTAGTCCTTTAGCACAGAAAAAAATGAAACTGCATCAATAGTAAAGTCCTCTGTAGGTTAGATCCGGTTTTTTTGCTGTTGGATGGAACTATGGGGATTCCCAAGAAAACAAAATCCTTAAAATATATCTCAGGAAAGATCTCGAAAACACTCTTCTTTCCTGCTGGTCACCATCCTTTCCTGCGCTGCTGGTTACAACACCCCTATGAACATCCAGCTTGCTTCCCTTGCCCTGCTACATTAAGGTGAAGTTTGTCTTTACTTGCCTTCACCTTGCTCCCTTGTCACTGATTTTTTGATTTCACTGTCATCAGTCTCCTCACCTTCTGTCATTAATAATGTGTGCGACATATCTGTTTCCTGGTTTATTATAGTCCTAGTCTGCAGACTTCCTTCTATATACAGCAACTAGACTTAGGGGACAAAGGTGGTTCAATCACACCTTGTGTATCTGCGCTAGCTGAAAAAATGTTAAGTTTGTATAAAAATTAATAAATACAATTCAGTTCATCGCCCCTAGATATTTTAGAGCACATAGCTTTTCTTTCCCTCTAGAGTAAGAGCAGTCCTTCTTCAGGTCTTTAGAATACATTAAAGCTTCTCTAGATCACTGATCATTACAGTGAGTTCCTAATTTGATATATCCACAAGCATAATACAGAGCAACTCTGCAGTGTGCTGTCAGGAGTTGGGGCCAAAGTATTAGATGATCTGAATAGAGAAGCTTGTTTGCTCACCTGCACTATTTCCTGCTCAGGCCAATTTGTTTGTTGCATTTTGCTGTCATTTGTTGAGCTACGTGACTGAATTAATTTAAACACGTAGCATGTTTCATATGGATTATGAGAAGTCATACTTTTTTTTTGAGTAATTTTAGTGAAGACTTGTAGGTATTGTGTGTGCACAGAAGTTAGATTTTTAACCCATTTCAGCATACTATACTTAAATAATTATTCTGTTACTTGAAGATCTCAGTTGGCCTTGTAGGATTATTATTCAGCAGCAACATCTATATGTAAACTGAGCAGAAACATGATGCAGAAAGCACTGAGACACAGTTAGTACGTGCTATCCCATTTTGAGAGCTGAATCACGTTATAGAGGAGCCATGTTCAAGAAGCTTAAATGCTAACTGGGTTGGAGCTTTAATCCTTTTACTGCCTTTGAACCACACTCCTGTCTCAGCTGTGATATTATGAGGCTGTCTAGTCAAATTAATTGCATCCCCTTGCAGGAGTCATGTAAGTGCCCATCTTATTTCTATATTTCTAATGCAGGCAGCATTAGAAATGCCAGCGCTGTGATAACTAAACTGTGCTTCGTCATTGTACCTTTTTTTTCCTTCTATACCTTATCACATGTAAAAATTGCTGGTAGAGAAGCTGAAAACAGAAAGAAGCAAGACATTTAAGCCAAATGGGTATTTTGGCAGCCGCGTAGATCAGCCTCCACACCTGGCCACTGATGAACGGTGGTGTGAAGGAAAAAAAAATACACCCCTCAAAAACCCCCACAAAAACCCAAACAAACCAACAAACAAACTTCTTTGCAATCTGGAAGAAACACGGTGCTCAGTGTCCACGAGATGTTTGCAAACCACCTCCGCCGAGCCCGGGCGCAGCGGCTGCTCTTACGCAACCCGCTGCTGTCCTGCTGGGCGGCTCTGCGGAGCGGGGCTCGGCGCCGAGCGACAATAGCCCTGAGCGCTGCCTTGGCACTTCGCTGGGAACCGCAGAACTGCCTGCACCTCTCCAGCTCGCTGGAATTAGCACAGTCCACTCGCCGGCAGTTTTAGCGGTGCAGAGAGCAAGCGTTCCAGCGGCGGGGCCTCTCTCCGCCGAGCGACGGGGAAACTGCGGGTGCCATCCCCGGCCCAGCTGGCAGAAGCGCCCAGGAGAGGTGTGAGGAGCTGCGAGAGCCTCCACTGTCCCCGCGGCTGTGCCCAGCGCTCCGCGCCATCAGCGCCCGCCGCCACCGCGCCGCTCGGCCCCGCCGCTCCCCGCCCCGCTCCGGCCGCCTCCCTCCGCAGGGCGAGCCGCCCGCCCGCCCGCCTGCCCGGCCCCCCCGGCCCCCCCGGCCCCGCGTCCCGCCGCCCCCCCGCGGGGTCACCCAGGGACAGCTCCCGCCTCCCGCCGCAGGAAGCGCCGCAGCCGCCCCAGCGCCTCCCGCTCGGCGCTCTCCTGTGGCAGGTGAGACTCCCCGCGTCCCTCCCCGCTCCCCCGGCGGCCGCTCCGCACGGTGTCCCCGCCGGTCCCCGACCAAGGGGCCGGGGCCGGGGGGAGCGCCCCTGTGCCGGCGTGTGGGGCGGGAAGCCCGAGCGAGGGTTCGGCGGACGGGGCCCTGGGGCCGCTCTCCCGTGCTGGGCTGGGGCGGCCCGCACCGGCGGCGATGGAGAGGCGTCCGAGCGGGAGCGGCGCCGCCGGCCGCCCCCGCAGCCCGGGGCCCGGCCTGCCGCCGGGGCGGGGAGGCCCTGGTGTTCCGCCGCCCGGGGAACGAGGCTCCCTCCCCTTCCCAGCCGTGCCCGGGCTCCCCTCGTGGCCCCGGGCTCCCCGCGCTGGCCGTACGAGGGCTGGGCTGGAGATGCAAGGGCAGCGTCAACTACCGAGTGCCCCCGGCCCTACGTTTTGCCAGACGTATTTACTGGTTACACGGAAAGAATATAGGCTTCAGGAAGGGCTACGACGCGTTTGCTGCTTCTGCAGAGTTCCTCCCACTCCTAGGAGCTGCGCAGAGCTCGCAGGAGGGTCCAGGCTGCTCCCCAGGGAATTCAGCCACTTTCTCTGCGCGGCGCGTGTGGGAGCGCTGAGCTCAGCTGGGATGGCAGCATGGGAGATGGCTGGGAAACGCTGGGGAGTTCGGGCCACAGATGGCAGTGGCCCTGCGTTATCATTCCAGACTGCACTCTGTGACCAAGTGACAAATTGAGACAAGTTGTAAGAACCTCAC
Organism: Pseudopipra pipra; assembly: GCF_036250125.1. Taxonomy (NCBI): domain Eukaryota; kingdom Metazoa; phylum Chordata; class Aves; order Passeriformes; family Pipridae; genus Pseudopipra; species Pseudopipra pipra. The sequence goes on from NC_087549.1 coordinate 116,598,193, forward strand.
TGCAAATATAGTAACACTGAGAATCGTACTTGTGACTATGAAGGATCACGAACCAATATTTTTTAAAAAATGGACGCTACTGGCCTCCTAGTCGAGTGAAGTCAATACCTCATGGGAATAAACTTGGGAGTTTCATAGGGTGTACTGCAGGACACTTCTGCGGGAGAGATGTAAACAAGCTAACACAGAATACACATTATGTGAAAAATGTAAGGCACAGGAATACGGAGTAGCTTAAGTCCTGCAGCAACAGGTGGCAGAGCTGAGGAGAAGAGAGTGCGTGTCCTGGCTCTCTGTCTTGCATCTGTCGTAGCACAGTTTTCCTCCATAAAGGGTAGAGTTTCCTCTCACCAAAACAGTGGCAAAATACCATCAGCTGCAAGGAAGGCAGGATGAGCTCTTGCTTACCAAAACTGTGATAAAGAACTAAAATTAATTTATTATTATTAGACTGAGAAAGCAACACTGGGCAAAAAAAAAAAAATGTCCCTGTAAGTTGTGCTCAGACTGTATGACCAGAAAAGCAGTGTTCTGGTGAGGAAATTGAGGCTCTCCTGAAGGCATATGTTGTGAGGTGACCACTGCCATCAGAGGAGGATGCTCTCCTAGGTCACACAGTATGGAGCAGTTGTGCTCTGGAGCAATCAGGAGGCAGTGAAAAACAAAAAGAGCCTCAATGAAAAGAAAGCACTTGCAGAACATAAAGGATCATCAATTCACAGACTCGTTAAAGATTATTTTTTTACCCAGAAATTATACCCGAAAGAAAATACTGCAGGGGACTGCAGCACTAAACCAGAGGCAAAGGAAAACAGAAAGATACTGCATATCATTAAAAAAAAGTTAGTAAAGTCAATCTGCACAAGCAAGATTGCCAAAAGGAGTAAGACTTGGTTAAGAATTTAAAGCACAACAGCATGTTGGGCTGGAAAAGTTTAAAGTCTTGGTCTTTTTCATTGAATCAATAAACATAGACCAAAAATATACAGCTTCTAATATAAACTTATATGAGCAGTTGAGATAAAACTTGAACAGGATAAATGAGAAGGCATTGTTAGTAAAAAAGGCTAGGGATATGGTATCAGGATTTATTAGGGAAATGAAGAAAGACATATTGTCTCAGATGTAAAAAGGAAATCTCTTAAAAAATGAGGCCTAGCAGAAAGAAAGAAAGAAAGGGAACCTGCCAATACAGCAATGCTTTGTTTTCATCGAAAAAGCTGAAATGGAAAAGTTTTGTGCAAAAAGGCAGGGGAAAAAAGTGAAATCAAAAAAAATGTTTTTCATAATGATGGAAACCTCTTATTAAAAAGAAGTTGAAATGCTCCAGGTAACACAAACATTTTCAGAATGTCATATTGGAGTTAACTGACCAGCTCAAGAGAATCAAACAAAAAAGACGTAGGATGTTATTACCCAGAGAGAAGTCGAGATGCAGGAGATAAATTACATTTATTTTCATTACACAAATTGTCACAATCTGGAGATCAGCCTGAGAAAGACACAAAAAGTGAGGTAGCTAGTAGAAGAGTTGGAGAAAAGGATCAAGAAAAGAGAGTGGGAAACAGAGCATAAGTAGGCAGCTGAACTGCTACAGGCATTTCTGGAGACTTTCCTCTGGGAGGGAGGGATGCAAAGCTGCTGTCCAAGGGAACTGTGAGCTTGTTTTGCTATGTGGGTGGCAGTTAAAACTTGAACCCCAGATCCTGAGACCTTACTGTTTTATTTTCTTGGCAAATGAAGATACTCTGGATAAACCTGAGAAATTCTTGAATGTGCTAAGGTCTGGATTTCCAGGAAAAGGATAAGGACTAAGCAGGAAAAGAGCTGATATAGGATGATGTATCTGCCCCAACTAGGGGATGTCAGAAGGAAGGCCAAGAAAGTTAAGGAGCACTGCAAGCCAAAAGTGCTTATAGAAAATACAGATTTTATATACACCTGAAATCAAAACAAGAGATCATAAGGCAATTTCCTGGAAAGCATTACCAACCAGAAGGAGAAACTGTGATAAGAGCTGAGGTTCAGCCACTCTTGTACAGCAGCACATACACGACTGTGAGGTATGATCTGTTACAGGATGTCCTGCAGACCAGGCAGCAGCCTAATAGTTATCCTGTACCAAGCTGGGCTTTCTAGGCCACGACAAAACAGCATTTCATGTAAAGAAAGGGGGCAATTACTGGTTTCTTCATCCACTCATAGGAAATGTAGAACTTTTAATGGAGTGTTTGCCACCATAACAGAAAAAAAAATTAATAAGAAGGAAGGAAAGCTTTTGTAGAAGGACAAATATAACAAAGTGGTGCAGTTATGAGAGTACAGACAGCTAAAGAAAAGGCATGACATAAATAAAATGAGAGGAAAAACAGTAAACTTCCTGACCTTTCCAAGTCAACAAAGCAATTCAGCCCCATTTGCAATCAGTCATAAATAATGTCAGTCATTCTAACAAAAGATATCCTTACATTAGGATCCTGACATAACATTACATTACATTACATCCTGACATAAACTTTACACTTAGGTCTGACCTCAGCTTTCTAAATACAGACCAGTCTGTTTTTACTGCATTTATGAAGTTCTTAATACTTCCGTTACAATTATTCTATTTGCATTTCAAAAATTTGCTGTGGAGGTGAAAACAACAATATCATTACGAATCAGTTAATCTTCTGTATCTACTAGTTTAGCAAAATGTAAGGGAGAATAGATGGAACCTATGAAACCTGAGGGACCAATGAAACTCAATCTGAAAGAGGGCTAGAGATATGCAGGATCTTCCAAACATTTCTTGGTTTTTATAATAATGGGCTAATAAAAAAATAAGGGGAGGAAGAAAAGGATCCACACAAAGCTTTCAACGTATTAGCTAAAATGTTGCACTTGTCTGCCATATAGTGGCTAAAATTCAAATGAGATGTTGGGACTGCATTATATAAATGGTACTATGAGTTCCATTATCTTTGGTGAACTAAGGTTTTAGCTGTAGTTACTGTATGTTAAGAGGTTTGGTCTAGCTGTTTTTGGAAAATGATAGAACGCTAAAGCCATGTGGTTACTTCAGACAGATGTTTTCCTTTAGGTTTCTAGAGACAGGCGCAAGAGAACCCTTGAATTTCTTCTGTATGGCTAGGTCCTGGTGGTTACCCTTGATCAAGATCATGGTAAAGTAAACTTGAGGAAATTTACCTGTCCTCCTGGTGAAGGTAAGGAGTTTTTGTTAAGAGGGTTTGACTTCTGAAGGATATATAACTGTGTCAAGCACGAGTTGAGGGAATGTAATACTTTGTGTTGAGATGCCAAGATCCAGTTTGTAAACTAGCCAGCTAAAGATCAAATGGCAGAGAAAACTGAGTAACTAAAATAGATAGGAAGAGATTTGGAGGGTTCTGTGTCTCAAAAGAGCACTGGAGTGGAAAATGTTGCAAATAACTTTTGTGACTTTGGCAAAAATATGTCATATAATACTGCCTTCCTAATTTTGTTAGGATAATGACAGGTTTAATAAAAAAAGCTAGTAAAAAAGTAAAAGTGAACTGTAAATAAGTAAGTGAATAAATAAAAACCTAACCAACTAAATAACTAAGTATGGTGAAGTGGGGACCATTGTGTTATGAAATGGCAGAACAGGTATACATTTGGAATTGGAAACTCAAATCTACTTACTATATAGCTGCACATTTTGTTCTCCTTTAGTCTGGGCAGGATATATGGATTCGGTTCATTTACAGTGACATTTTAAAAAACTTTTAATTACTGGTCTTCACAATAAGAATGCATGAATTATTTACTGTTTTAAGATATAATAGGAAATATACTTAGGATCTCAGATCTGTTCAGTCCTCTGGGATTTAGATGGATGATCTCATCAGATTCAGAGTCACTGCAGTAAGTCCAGAAATGTGCAGATGCTAAACATAATGCAGAATCTTAATTATTGTTTGTAGTTAATTAAAATGCTATTTTTGTTTGTTTTGCCTCCCTCTGGCATCTTCAAGTCCTAATTAATTCTTGACTGTGGGTGGTGGGATTAGGATTGGCAGCAAAATACACCTCAAACAGCCCACCAGCACCATAGGGCTGTACGTGCAGAAGTACTGCAGAAGCAAAGATCACATTCTTGAGAAGTTAGATAAAGGTCGCTATTGTTCTTGCCGCCAAGATTATTTTTATCTCATTGTCAACATAGTTGTTAATGTACAAACATGGAGGTGAGATACAGAACATATGAAACTCATAAAAAAGGTGAAGACTTTGTATACATGTGCAATTACAGCACTGCAGATGAGACGTACAGAAAAATGCTGAAGGGGAGCAAGTGTTTGCTTGACAGATTAAGGAACTGGCTGGCACTGTTCCTTGTGGTGAACTGCTTGGTGACATTTATGGCACTGATAAATAAAATCTCTGAACAAATATCATTAATTGATGTAGTTCAAGGAGTGACTATTTGGCATGTTTCTATGGAGGTGGTATTTCAGGTTCATAACCAGATCAGGATTGAGGATTTTTGTTTGGGTTTTTTTCCTATAAAGTTGCAGTTTTTTCAGAGAACAATGAGATTTTTTGGCTTAGAAGTGCTGCTGTAATTGGTTTCTGGGGCTTTCTTGATTTGACCTAATTGGACATTTTGAAATGTTGCCAAAGTACGGGGTAGGATTTTGCCAGTTTTCCGTCAATGATTAATAAAGCTCATTTGGAGGATCAATTAAAGTTCCAAAAAGAAGATTTTGAACTGTAATTGTTATAAAACCAATGAATGCTATATTATTAATGGACATTTTCAATGTTGAATGATGAAATATGGTGTTATAATGAACAATAAAGACACATTTTTTTTTCTAGAGAATTTCCTCCCTTCAGGTTATTATTGGGTTGTTTCAGGAATTCTATAGTCAGGGTGTAAAATTACTTTAATTCTGGTTTGTAATGATATTTATGGCATAATTCAAATTGTTGTTTTTAAAAAATCATTGGACCATTAAAAAGTGTTTTAAACAGGTAAGATTTCCTCAAACATTTATTTCCTCTTCACAGTGCTAAAAGTCTAAGTGCCAGCTTTCTAAAAGTCTTTAGAAGGAATGAGAAACTACTCTTTCTGTGTCTGAAGACCTAGGGAATTTAAAGAAATTAAAGGATATGTTTGGAAGAAGGAAAAGCCTGCAGTGTATGCCATCATCAGTTTCTAATCATCCCCAGCTCCTCCCCGAGTTCTCGTTTTCATAAAGATAATTTAAAAACAACACGCAAGTGGTTCAGCCTGTCTCTGTGTATTATAATTTGTTTAATGCCCTGGTACACAAGTATAGATTTGGTGGATTGTTTTTCCTGTAGTCAGAGGACTGACTAGGGTGGATAAATTAATAAGCAGGAGGTTCCTGCATGTTGGAATTAGCCACTTATCTGTTTCATCCATTGCTTGTTTGTTCATGTTTTGCTCATTCGGATGTATACTAAAGAAATGAGATACCCAGCTATTAAGGTAGTGCCAGTTTCTAATTTGTTCCAGGAGTTCATAGCCATGGGTCTGAGCACATCAGGAATGATCTGTAGGTGTTTCCATACTTCCATTCATTGCATTTGGGTCATAATTAGGTTTTTAATTTTAATGTTATTGGGTTTTAGCTGACCAGGTAACTAAAAAAAAGTATAGCAATGCTATGCTATGCTATGCATAGCTATGCTATGACTTTCTATACTTTTGAGAAGTCAAGCAAGAGCTTTTACTGAAACACATCCCTCTGCAAAGATTTATGCACATGGGGTAACACTGCCACTCTGCTACAGCACTTGAAGGTCACTTGAAAACCTAGAGTTTTGACTAAAGTAGGACTCTTCCTTGGCAGGTCCTACAGAGAGATTTTTCAAGCTAGCCTCCAAAGCACCTTCTGTGATTCCTGACAGGTTAGGTTTTCTAGGGGAAGGAACTGCTTCTTTTGCAGACACTATTAGCATAAATATCACAACATGAAGCCCATAATCACACTCAGAGGACGCTTTCCTCTTGTATGTCAGGCAAATCACATTTAATTTGGCATTTACTGAAATATGATTGTTGGAACTGTACCAGCACTACATATTACACTGAGCAGGTATCTATGCTACATTACATGCTACGCTTGGGGCAAAATATGGCAACAGCCATTCTAAACTAATAGAATTGTAGTGCTTTTCTGTTATAGCATTTTTGCTAGCACCATGGTAATACTTCTTTTCATGCCTCTCAAGAGAACTTAGGAACCAAAATACTTCAATGAAAACTGTGCATGTCTCTGAATTCTTCCAGAAATACAGCTATGATTGAATTCAAGATGAAGATGGTAAAGTAGTCTCATTTTTTGCATGTTTTAGGCCTGCTAAAATAAAGCTTAGCAAAATGCTGCTAAGGCAAGAGATGGAGAATGAATGGGAAGATTATAGTGCATTATTTTACATGTTTTTACTTACTGAGTAGATGACCTCATCTTCTCCAGAGAAGAGATACCAGGCTTCTACCTTCTGTTCTGAGCTTAGTAGAAAGGTGGAATCTCAATTCCTAGACACTGTTATTTTTTATGTAGAGGTGGAGGTTGTTTCCCAGCATCTCTATGTTTCTTGCTGTTTTCTATAGTAATGATCACTTATGAAGAATAAGTAGATTTAGAGTAGGACAAGCTGCACATTCCCTCAATTAATATACCCACCCACCTGGTACTTGAGCTCCATATGGTCTTGGATTAGGAATGAGAGAACTTGCAAAGCTATTGCTTCTGTCAGGCCTCCAAAATCAAGCCCCTCCCTGGTGGGTTTTTGCTTTCCCTCAGAGTAACCCAGTAATAATTATTCCAACTGCAGGAGCCTGTCCAAGCCCTAATCTTTTAACTGAAACCACCATGGTTTGGGAAAAGGGAGCTGGTTTCAGTAGGACTTCCAGCCCTCTTCCCACTCTACCTTCTCTCAGAGCTGCATTCACTCTTTCTTTGATTCTTCTTAAAAGAGATATCCCTTATACACTACTGAAAGGGAACCGTGTGCAAAGCCTTTGGTGCTATCACACCCACTTCAAGCTAGAGGCTTTTCTGCAGGTCAGTTAAGTGCTATTTCTTCTTGCTTAATGGGCTGTCCTTACTAGTGTGCCCATCTCACCCCTTGTCCATCCTATTCAGAATTAAGGAAAAGCTACAGATCTGAGCTAATGAAGCCTGTCAGCTGCCATCTACTTTTTGCATTAATATTAATTTATTAATGTGTAGTTGCTTCTGCTGTGTATTTTTGGGAAATCCAAACTAGGTCCACTATCTTGAAATTTGGAGCCATGACTTGGATCATTAAAAAATTAATCACCGGTGGCAGCAGAATATGACAGGAATGGGCTTGATGATCTATTTGGAGTATGAGAAGAATGAACTACTGGTTTTGTTTACTCCAATAGCCCATCTAGCCTAGTTACCTTTGACTAATGAGTAGAGGATGCTTGCAGAAAGACTGGAAAAAATAGGACAAGTGTAGGATTTCCTAACTTCTGGCAGTCAGAGGCTGTGGGAATTTCCTAAACCAGAATTTTCATTGGATTGCATCATCATGTTTACTAGCCATCAATGGACTTGTCGACCATAAATTGTCTGTTTCGTGTTGAACTTTCTTGACCCTCCTCATCATCCTTTGATAACAGACCAAATACCCTTTTTTAGTAAAACAGCTTTTGCAATAAAAAGGAGAATATACACAAATATGTGTTTAGTCTGGAAGCCTGCTTCAGTGTAGCAGAGCTGAAACTGTTTTCCCCAATACTTTGTTGCTGCAATTTAGAAACACAGATCTTAAAAATAGTTTTTTATAATAATTTAATCTTGCTGCTTTTCTTTAAGTTCATAATTTTTTGCCCTTGTTCATTTGGTTTTGTGGACAGAGCACTAATGTCCTGTCCCATGTGCATCCCTGCATAACTTGAAAAAAAAATCCCTGCTGTGTTTTTTCATGGAAGATCAAAAATGGATATGAACGGTGCATTGGAGGTTAGATTGTGCCTCTAGGTTTGTTTCTCTCTCTTTTGATTTCCTTCTTATTATTTATTTTTTTTTCTTATTTGTCTCAATTTTCATTCATTTCTCTTCTGTTCTCACACATCTCCTGTGGTTCCCCTCGAATTCCGATGGCAGGATGGAATTGGATCTCTGTACAAAAACAAAGTATTATTAAATTAGGTTATTTTTTTGTTCCCCAGAAATCTTGAAACAGACATATATTACATTGTATTGGAAAATGGAAATTGAAGAGGAAAAGAAACAGTATATAGTACTAGTGGTTTATTTTCCCTTTTTTTTTTTTCAGGAAATGGATGTTTGCCCCAGACAAAGAGTAAAGGATGTTGGTCAAATACCTTCATTTAACACCAATAGGCTTTGAAGTGTTTCATGGCATTTAGAGAAGATAGGCCTCAGCTAGGATTAATAATAAATGGACATTAATCTAAAGTCATTGTAGTCATGTACTTTCCAGTATTTTTGTTGTGTATATAAGCACTGGTCATCCGTGGTTTAAAGAGGGACCCACACAGGATGCTTTCCTGCTGTGCTGACTCATTTCTGATAGTCTAAAAAATGAAAAGGGGCATGTGTGCTTCCTGATTTCCACATTGCTTGTAACACTTTTAAAACAAAATGTTTTGGATTCTCTTTGTCTGTCAAAAGGTGAGGTTCTCATTTAATCAGCAGATTCCAGAGTAACTTTTAAAGTGCTATTTTATCACAACTGTTTTCATCTTTATTCACTGTTTTCCCATGCACTGAGGAAATAAGAGGGCTGGGAAATTACAAAAAATAAGAAAACCCGTGTGTCTTGTAAGACCCTCCTTCAGAAAGTGATTAGGGGCTCCTCTGTCCACCAGTTAATGTGTGCTAAATGGTCAAGTGATTCATCTTAGCTCATGTTTGATTGCCTGTGCTTTCTGCCTGCTTGTGTATAAACAAATTAGTAACACCCCTCCTCAAAAAGGAACCATGAGGTGTGTAGTACTTCTAAGAAAAACACAAAGTCATTTGTATCTGATTTGCCAAACAAAAATGCATAGGAAAAAACCAAAACCAATCAGTAACAAGGAAATCTGGCAGTTGATGGCAGATGCACAATGTCTATCCATTACCATTAGAAAGCCCAGATAAACTAAAGTTCTCCCCTGCCTGCCCAGCCCTGAGGTATGAAAGCCAGGCAAAAATTACTTAGGAGGAAAAGTAAACGGAGAGCAATAAAGGATAAAAAGCTGAAATCCACCAAGGTATCAAATTAAGTCATTGTGTTAAAAAACAAAAGAAAGAATGCTGTTTCATTGACAAAAGCTTTATGCCACAGAAGTTGTACAGATTCTCCTCCAGCTCATCTCAGAGCTTGATTACATCCTATGCGCTCCTGGTCCAGCTATCAGGCATTTGATGAGGTCAGTGCTGGTTGCTTTTTAGTTGAAGGAAGTTTCTGACTCCTGCATTTGTGAACAAAGTCATGGCCTGTGGGCAACTGATGCAGTGGGAAATTATGCCTGTAGAGGACCTGAACTGTTCTCAGGGACAAGGAAAATGTTGTCATTACTTTCCTGGCTGTACAAACTATGTGCTCCCTCCCTTTGCTCCTCCCTCCCTCTTTAGTGCCTGCTCCAGGTCAGGCAGCACAGGTAGCATAGGGTTTCAGAGGCTCTTTGACATGTCCTGCAATACTGAACCCTTGTCTCATGGTCACTAAGAAAGACATTTATGTGAATGAATGGTAGACACAGCACATCTCTGATAGCATCGAGGCAAGCAGGGATTCCCTCAAACTCAAAGAGAACTTTCTGCCAGATGGGAATGGTATTTCAGGCACTGGGGGGGGGGGGGGGGGGGGCGCACCGCTAGTGAAAGTCACAGGAGGGCTTAGGGTCCTGGATTGCCCCAGTCTGGGCAGTTACAGTCCATATGCAAGTATTGTCTTTTGGCTAAGCAGATGGAAGGCAGACTGCGGTTGTGTGAGGACCCAGGAGCATCTGTCCTCTTGTCAGAATGCAAAGTAGGTGGCTAGAGGAACACTTCAAGATACTTTCACATATCTATTCCAAATGATGCAGGGAGTTGGCAACAGAATATACGAGGAAGCCATACCTCTTCAGTATCCACAAATATTTGCCATTGCCATCAGTGAATGGCATTCCATGTCAGTGTCATTCGATGGGGATGATGACACATTTTAAGGCTCCCATTCTCACCATCACATGGCTTTGTGTCCCTGCATTTTAGTCATTTCAGAGCAGTGCATCACCACCCCACTGGCTCATGCTGTGCTCTGTGTTTAGCAGCACATATTTATGACATGGGGAGTGAAGAATGAAGTTTAACTCACGTCCTTAACTAACCCGTGAGGGATTAGCTGCCTACTGCATTCTTTTACTAAGTATTAATCACTGAACATTATTTTCATTTTTTTGAAAAGTCTTTTGCTTCCTTAGTATGTCAGCACACAACTGGGTTTGAAATCGTGGCGTTTGAGGGGCTGCTGATACATTAGTCACGCCATTGCTGTCATTGGCCTGACAAGGGACCTGTTGTGTTACTTTTTGAGTGAAGGAAAAAGTACACGTCGATGGGCTGCAGTTATCAAGGTTTGCTCTTGCTTCACAAACCTGTCTTCCTGGCTGTGGTAGAGTTAAAAAAATAATTACAAGTTTTTCAAAGGATCACCCACATACACATGGTATGAGAGCACTTTTCTTTGTTGGTTTCATTTTATTTGTACATGACTCACTCTTGGCAAAATGAGTGAGCCTCATGAGCCTGTAAAAATTCTGTTTGGATTAAATGATTTGCATTAAATGATTTATAACTGCAAGAAGGGTTTAATATTCCTGTAATTCCTTAAGGAAAAACAAACCGATCTTATTCTGTCAAGTAGCTATTGCTTTCACGCCTGTTATTTCAGACGCCATCTTACTCGCTCAAGCTGATAGCTGGTAATGAGACTCTGGGTACTTCTCCTTCCTTGCTTTCCCGGCCTCATGAATTAGAGATGGGTGGTGGAGATGTACTGTCATCCTTTCCTGAGCACATTCTTCTGAGCGTGACCGAAGGCCAGGGAACCTACAGCCTCCCAAACCTGTTTGCTTTGTGAAGAGCAAGGAGCTCTTCAACTTGTGCTGGGATGATGTGAGGTGATCATGTTTCTGAGACCCAATTTGCCCTGATTTTGTAGGCCAGAGGACTGTCAGTCTTCATTTTCCTGTCGGAGCCGGTGTTCTGGTTACAACCCATCTCATTCCTGCTGACGTCTGCACGGGTCGGCTGTCAGCAGGGCTGGTGGGCTGCCCAGCTGCCCTCTCACTCTGACCCCTGGGTTCCCCAAACCCAGAGATGCGGGGCCAAGGGGAGAGCCCCCACTGGGCATCCCTGAAGGGAGGATGCCAGCCGCCAGCACCCACCGGGGCTGCCCGCACCCCTGGGACGGAGGCCCCGCGGCGGGGAGGCCCCGCGGCGGGGTGCGCCTGTCAAAGCCCATGGGAAAAACATACGAGTCAAGAGCGGGACAATCCAGCCGGATGCAGAAGCCATCAAAAAGCCCTTTGACTGTGTTTGCGCAGAGTCGCGGCTGCCCTCGGTGTCCGCTCCAGAGGCTGAGCCGTGGCACAGTTGTTACTGGGGGCCGCTGCCTTCAGCCTCGGACCACGGGGAATTCTCCTCTCCCGTGCCCGTGCTCCTCTGGCAGGGCGACCCACGGCCGCGGGATCTAGTGTCCGTGGCAGAAACGCGCCGCGGTGCCCGCGCAGTGGCTCCCCCGCGGCCCGTCCCCGCACCTCTCCGCCCGAGCCCCCGGGGCGAAGCGGTGACTCGGCGGCGCCCCGGGGCCCGCCCTGCCCGCCCGGCCGGGCGCCGCCCGCGGGGCCGCAGCGGAGCCGGGGGCATCCCGGCTCCAGCGGCGCTACAAGTGGCCGCCGGGGGCGGTTTCGGCTCCGGCTCCGCCGCGGTTTCCCTCCGCCCCGCTCCCGCCTCCCGGCGACCCTCTCCGCGGTGCGGAGGGGCCGCGGGGCGCGTTGCGTAACGCCGCGCTGGGCTCCGCTCCGCCGCGCGTCGCTCGGGGCGGCGGGAGGCGCGCAAGCAGCGAGGCGAGGCGAGGCGAGGCGGGTCGCCGCGGCCGGAGGTGAGCGGCGGCGGCGGCGGCGCGGGCGGGGCCGGGCCGGGCCGGGGGGGCGCAGCGCGGCGCGACGTGTGCGCGGCCCCGCGGGAGGCGGCGGCGCAGGCGGGGGGAATCCAGGTCACGTCCGCAGCCAGACGGCGGCTGGCGGGAGGGACGCGGCGAGAGGCACCGCACCGCGCCCGGCCGGGTGGCGAGGGGCGCGGGGCAGGCGGGCCACTCCGCTCCGCCGGTAAGTCACCCGCGCACCCGCTCGGCGGGCAGCGCGCCTGGCCGCGGGCGTGGGCGGGCAGGGGGTGCCGGCTCCGCAGGCTGGGAGTCCCGGCGCGCCCCCGCGGAGCGCCGCGCTGCCCGCCGTCCGCCCGGCGCTGCGGGGCGGGCGCGGGGGAGCCGAGCCGCGCTCCCCGGCCGCTCACTATATTTAGCTGTCACCGGCGGGGAGAGCGGTAGCAGCGGCGCGCAAACGCTGTCGGGGAGGGAGATTCGCCGGCCCGTCGGGGCGCCGCCCGCCCGCAGCAGCATCCGGGGGCGGCGGGGGGCGAGCGGCGGCGCGGCCCGGCGGGGAGGGCAGGGACGGGGCCGCGGCACCGCCGGTATTCATCACCGCGGGGGGCGGCGGTGCCGGGCGGGGGGAGCGGCGGCGCGCGCGGCTGCCGGCGCTTCCTGATTTATTTATGTTTGCAGCATAGGTGGTATTTCCCCGTTAAAGAGTTTATGCATTGAAGTTCTGTTTGACTTTCTAAAGCGGCGACGACAACAACAGCAGCAGAAATCCGCGAAGTTAAAAAAGTCAAATGTGTTAATTGTTAACTAAATATAGAAGAAGAAGGCTTGGAAGCTGTAGTGGGTGGATTGATCAGGCAGCGTATGAGTAAAAAGGAAAAGGGAAAATTGTCAGCCCTACGAAGCCAGTTGCCGGTAGGAAGGATCGCACCTGTTCTGGTGAGTGGCAGGAGCCCCATAGCCCTGTGGCCCCCAGAAACCTTGTTTACCCTCCTGTGAATCTGAACGGAGGAAGGCGAAACACAGGTTAAAAATGCTGTAATAAATACCAGCTCTGACCAGGAAGACAGACGGGATGTTTTTTCTACAGTATAAGCCGTGTTCCCTTTATTATTTTAACTTAACACAAAATTCATGCATTCCAACTGAGCCATCTGCTAGTTACAGTAACATATTTGGCATTTATTTACAAAACTTAGTCTGTCGTAAATATATGTTTGCTTAATTGATAGACTAGATTTTTTTTTATAAAAAATGGTTTGTTTCCCTTTTACAGTTCAGTACTAGTCGTATGTTGAGACAATTTACTAGATTTTCTGATTCCTGTTTTCCCAGCTCCAACTTCTGAATAAACATTTGAGAAGAAAAAGCAAAACAACAGAGCAAAGGGTTTGCTCTTTATAAGAAATTTGTTCTTTATAAGAAATAGTAACAAGGTAATTTTCAGAAGACCTTACCATGATCAATTCAGTTGCATTGGTTAGCTGTATTGCCTTACAGTGAGAGGCTTGACTTCTCTCCCTTACTTTGAACTATAAATAATATAGGTATATGAATGTATAGCCTTTTTTAAAGAGAAGAAGCTGGACTAAATCACTTGAAAGTATAGCTGTTCACTTTCTCATAGAACAGCTGTTTAGGGCACAATAAAAACAAAAGTTTTGTGAAACTGTATATGCCTACTTCCTTCCTCACAAGACTTTTTTTTCTTTTCTACTAACTGGCATGAAATCACCCTTCATATTAGTCCCAGGACCTTTAAATTAGTCTCAGCCTTCTTCCAGTTTATTTGAATTGGTGACCTTTGGATGAGCTGGTATGTTCCATTGTTACTTGCTAATGATGGAATAATCTAGTCCTGACGTACCAGTTGTGAAACCGAGGACACTGCTGCTGGATGGTCCTGAGGAAATTTAAATGTCTCATGGCTCCATGTTGGAAAAGAGAGGATTTAGCTGTGGTTTTTATATGCTTCTAATTGTGTGGAGTATAATAATTCAGATCTTAAAGGGCTCAAACCAAAGTCTGTTAGAGTCAGTGGAAAATCTCCCATTGATTTTTACTGGTTTTGGATAAAGGCTTCTATGAGCTGGAGTTGAGCACATCATGGCTACTCCAAATTGTTCAATGCTTTTGAAATTCTTTGCATATCCAAGTCATTATGTAAAGTCAATTTTTTTTTTGTGCTGTCACCTGTGTGGGAATGTTCTTTTGCTTAGTAGAAAGTGGTGGTAGTGTTTTTGTTCACTCTTTTATGTGCTGTAGCATTAATTTTATTATCTGATCATTTCCTGCTATATGAGGACAACATATGGGGGATTTTGGAAAAAGTGAAAGTGAATCTGCTTTTGCTGAAGGCTGCTTACCCTGAAGACAGGTTTCTTCAGGTGTTTTTCAAAGAGTTTACAGTAGTGGGACATGTGAAGTTGAAAGACATGCTTTCTCTGAGGTGCATGTTATACTTGCTTTGTTCAGTATATGGTTGTTTGCTGCCTTTTTTTTTTTTTTTGAAGATGAAGGGGAGAAAGCTGTTAGTGATAACAGATACTGGTGTTCTGTAAAAAAGCTTGCAGAATAACACATACCTGTGATAGGCATATATCCTCTCCTGGCTTCCATGTTGCTGATGATGAGCAGGATTTTTCCTCTTGGCTATAAATAAAAACCCAGCCAAGAGAAGGTAGGGAGGAGAAGGATTGCTAAACTTAAATCATGGAAGTTTGTCAGAGTTTAGTGCAGCCTGTCTTGAAATTTGATTCCATTTGGAAGGGAATCAAGAGATGAAACCTCAAAAAAACCCCACCTGATTTGAGGCAGGACATCCTCCAGCAAGAATCTCGTTTGCCACCGGAAGGGTGAGATCAGGAATTTTGGCTCCTTGGAAAAGGAAATTCTGATGCTCATTATCTCTCCTCCATCATATTCTGGTTTACTGATTTGGGGTTTGCTTATTACTAAAAGTTGAAGAAGGCAAAAGAGGTATGCATGTGAAAGAAGCTCAGATAAATAGCCTGAGATGAGGGAAGGCAGGAGAAGCACAATTACTATGAGCCCTTGTGTCTTGGATTTCCTTCTAGGACTTGGGAAGTGGTAATTTTTCCAGCCTAACTAATTTTGTCTTTAATAGGAGATGGCTGTAATGGCAGAAAGCAGAGCTGTACTGCAGGGTGCAGGGTAGCAATACAGAGCTGCATATTTCCTGCGTATTGTCCTTTTGCATGCAGGGTTTCCAAAGCACATGAGAATCTGGCCTCTGGAGGAAGGGTGGAGATACTGCTGGGGCACCGTCCACCTGCCTGCAGGGAACAAGGCAGCACGTTCATGCCATGGGTTTTTACAGAGAGTATGGTCAGGGTATAAATTTGTGAATTTTTTGTCAGCCAGGGTCAGAGGATCGATCAGGAAAGATTTTCTCAATATTTTCACAGTTTGTTGTCCCCTCCTTTCCAAATTTCACAAATAGCAATGTATGTAGTCCTAGATTCTCTCCTGCATGGCCCCATTCAAATAAGCAAATAAATAAATAAATATATGCTGTTCGGTAGCTCTTTGGGTATATGACAGCAGAATTCTGCCAGGTCACAAAGGTGCTTTCCTTCTCCTATCTGTTTAACTTAAGTAAGGCCTCCCGGTGGGTGAGGAAGTCTGTACTTGAAATGCAGTATGTTAGTCCAAGGGTCTGCTTGACTTAATTTATCTCATCAAAAAAGTTACCAGAATAATTCAGATGGCCATTAGTATGGCAGTACTGCTTCTGATGTTTTTTGAACTTGTCATTGTGCAGTGGAGAACTACTCTCCCTTCTCAGGGGTGAGCTAGGATTTTACATATTGTACAGGGATAACTAAACAAACAATGCATGTGTTATGAGAACATAATAATCAAAATCAAGGGCAGACTATACATTTCTGTGTAAAGATTAAAGAATTGTATTCCTTTGGTTCTGTGTTATTTCATTGGTTGTATGTGGTCCAAGAGGACATTTTGAATAAAGAGATTGAATCTTGCACAAGTTGTTTCTCTCATTTAATTTACAACACATGAATGAGATTGTTTCCATTATTCATCCCAACTACTTTACTTTAAATGTGATTATGGTAGGGGGACAATGCAAGTAAAAGAATTGTTTGGAAAAGTTGGTTCTGTTGTTAGCCTTTTTGGTTTACGGTCACACTGCCAAAGTGTGTGTAATAGCCTGCAACTAGAGAGGAGGAAATTGAAAGCAAATAAAATGCCTTTTTGAAATATGAAAATTAAATTGTGTATTCCGTTCTGAATGCTTTGGTCATAAAAATTCTCATTTTACTCTGACCTATTGTAGCTTATTAGAAATTAAATATCCTGTGAAACCAGTGAACTAGTCAAAGAGTACAGGAATAAATTGCAGTTTTTAAAAAAAAATCTGTATATCCACATGTGTCTTAAATATACAGAGCTGTAATAATTTTTACTGATGAACTAAAAGGGCAAATACTCTTATGTTATAATTAGATTATACGCATGAAAGCAGTGTGATCATTCTAGACTACAGAACTGTTCTGTGTCCTCTGGTGAACCTAACCCAATAAATTAGGGTTCTGTTTTTCCATTGGAAGAAATAAAAGGACTGATTGTCGAGCTGCCTAATAGTAAGGTAGAAAACAGAGCAAGAAGATCAATGGCTGATCAAGTGAATTTAAAGTCAAACAAAATGTAAGTCTTTCTTTTACTGGATGAAGTTGGTACACATAGAACCAAATTGCTTCTCAGTATGCATACACAATGCTTACTGTTTTATCTGGGGTAGAAGATCATTATTTCTGCTCACCTGCTACATTTTTTTGGCCTGTTTCGATCCTGGTGTTTGACTGTCTTCTGGATTACTTCATGAGACTTGGTAGGAATGAACTGTATGCTGCAGATACGGCAACAATGTTGCTTGACAGTAGATGTTCTTTGCAACAGCTGTGGTGTAGGAAAATAAAGGAGCTCTTTGAAGACAATCAGAAATAGCTGTCAACTACATAAGTAGTTGGATCCTTGAACAATTCTTCACTAACCAATGTCTTAGTGACATGCAAATAGGTGAACCATTTTAAAACATTCACGAGAAAAATGTGTGGGTAAGAAGACCTGTTTTCATCCCCACTGCAAGTTGCCTTCCTTGAGTCATGTGTCTTGTTTGCTCTCATTATTCATATCTGTGCAATGGTCTTGAACTCTGGGCCTTTTCCTTTCTTATGTTTTCATGGGTTTGTACCCATGAAAGGTCTTGCACCTTTGCGTCCTTTAGTATCCTGTTAACTCGACACCTTCCATTCATGACTTTGCATTATTTCTCTTGACTTGGCTATGCCAGCTATTTGCCATGTGCTCCAGCCAAGCTGTACTTCAGCAGGTATGGAATGCTGCTGCTGCTGCTTGGTTTCCTACCAGTAGAAAGAATGAACACTAATAAAATGATAATATTTCTTCTTTATCGTTGTTTTTTTCCTTTGACCTTTAGCAAAATTGTATCATTCCTTGTCCATTTGCCTAGCTCCTTGCAACTCTTGACAGGTAGGATTGCCTTCATGTACCTTCAAACTGTTTTCTGTCTTTACATTAAAATAATTTTATTTCCATGATTTATTAACTTGTCCCTGCCTTTGGTTTGGGTTTGATTTTTGTTTGGGTTTTTTTTTCAGTATTACATACATCTTATTTAAAAACGTGGTGTGTTTGTGCACAAGGTGCTTCAAAGTGTAACTAAGATCTGTAGCATTTTTGTATAAGGCTTAGAATGACTTCGTTCATCACTTCAGGAAATGGAAGTGTTTATCTTGAGCCTTCTTTTATAAGTAAGATGTCTTACTTTGTATGTTTCATTTGTTCCAAAAAAGGATAAGGTGAAACACATTATGCAGTTAGATAAACATGGAAAGAGTCTGTACAGTCATATTCATGTAAATCCAGAATATACATGCCCATGCACATATGCATTAAAAGAATATTCACCTATAAAGTATTTTTGACAAATTTCATTTTTAAGGAAAATTAATTGCTTCCATTAAATATGAAAGTATAATTTTATTTCTACAAATACAAAGAAAATTATATCTGGAACAAAGAGTACTTCCTATGCAGCATTGAACCGCATGCATTTTATGTTGTTCCCGTTTCACTGTGGCTTACTGAAATGATTAATTTATTGAAATGTTCTATGTGACCAGAATACAACAGCTTTGGGCCAGAGGACTTGGATCAACTGTTTAACTGCAGAAGTTGCTGATATTAAGATTATAATGTCAAGTACTGAGGAAAAGAAATACCAGAACTAAGGTTGATTATGCAGCCTTAATTCAGGTATCTTTGAGTATATGCAGATAAACTAAGGTTTAGAGTCCATGGATGGTACCGCTTCACTTTTCAGGGTGCTTAGCCACATGTAGTAATAGTTGTGCATGAAAACTACAGTTCCTCTTAAATTTATTTGAAACCAGGAAACTTGGGAACATCAGATCACAGAGAATGCAGTTGGTTACGTAGCATATTGTGAGCATGTGGTCCTTGCCTGTGACTTATATGCATGTAACAGTAATTTGTCACTGGTTATTGTTAATTTTGACTTGAAAATCACTTAGCTCTGCACCATGAAGGCATCTAACCTGATTATCTAGCTTAGCATTCAATTGTTGCAAACTGTTAAGCTCTCTTTTTTTTCTCTTGCCCATCTCATTTCCCACCCCCACCACCGCCAGTCCCCTGCCTCTGATACTTCATGCTTTTTTCCTTTGCCAGAAATGGGGCAGGGCTGCTAGAGACATTTTATTTTCTTGAAGAGTCTTATGCATGGAGATAGCGTCCTGAATCTTTTTTCCCCATAGGATGTCCTGTCAGTTTAAGCTCTAGTTGCTTAATCTGGCAGGTGTTAAAGGCAGCTGCCAGGCTCTTGATGTTGGCAGAGTGGGTTGCACGTGGAGTCATCTGCTGCCTAGTTGCTTCTGACAGAGTCTTCTTTGCCACCTGAAGGTATGAGCCAATGACAAGAGTCCTGCTTGCCATTGTTTTGACCAAACCCTATGCTTTCATCTTCTTGTCTTTCTGCATTACTGAGTGTTGAGTTCTTTGGTTGGTGGGGAGTTTTCTTTGTCCCCAGTCCCACTGCCATTTGGCCCTCCCTGGCCCCCCCTACTTGGCAGTTCTGCTGTGTATGTATGTGACCACTGACACGTGCTGTGAGACTTGGACAGGAATGGTGATAGCCTCTATAGCCTCTGAAATGTAGGAAGCCTTTCTTGCCGAGTAGGTGGTTGCACAAGATACCATCTTGATGGCAGCTGTCTTCATTTGCATTGAACTCTGGGAGAACCCAGAAACTGCTCTGGTAGTCAGGCCTCCTAAGAAGCCTATTTACTTTCATCCTCTGCCCAGGGAAGATGAATCTCACCCGGTGTCACTCTCACAGTAGGATGCAGGGAATGTGCTTGCAGCCATTCTGGCCATGACTTCCCAGTGCGTGGATGGTGGGAGTGTGTTTTGCGAGGCAGAAGGATCTTCTACTGTGATCTCTTCAAGAGGCCTCATATCAAAACACTCCTCAGTTTGATGAAGGTAGAAGTGCTTTCTCTGCTTGGAGGGTAGGTGTGAGTGGGAATGGCATGACCTGGGGGATGGGAAAGTGCTGTATTCCATAATTCCCAAGGGAGGGAGGGCTCTATAGAGCCCTGTCTCTGTAGAGCTGTTCCCTGAACTAGCAATCCTGATCTCTCTGTCCTGCCTGCAGTGACATGGATAAGACTCCTTGCTTTGGCTCTGGACGAGCTTTAGAGTTCCAGGTTCCTTGCATGGAGCCTTGTATATGAAGAACCATATGTATACAGAGCATGCTTCCTTCTGCTTCCAGATGTCTTCACATCTTAAATACCTGATAGCTGGTAAATTCCAGAATCTGAATGAAATATGTTTTTTTTTCTCCAAATACTATAACAAATATTTGTGGAGCACAAATAAACTTAGGCAAAGCCCTCTCCCCTGTTTTCCCCTTCTGACTAGATTTTCACAGGACAGCAGGATTCATCTTTGTCATAAGGGCCTTTCTTGCCAAGTTACAGGTTCTGTTCCAAGTAATAGAACTCAAAAAAACCCCCAACCCCAAACATTTCCTTTGCTACTTCGGCAGAAATAGCAAGACTCTTTGCACTGGTTGCCCAGAGGTGTTATGGCATCTCCATCCACTAAAGAAAGAGGTGACCATAGTCCTGGGCAACCTGCTCGTGGTGACCCTGCTTGAGCAGGGTGGTAGACTAGACAGTCTGCAGAGGTCCTCTCCAGCTTCAGCCATTCCATGACTGAAACTTTCTGAAAAGGTTTTGAAAAAGAATCGAAGTTCACTTGGTTAGAGAGGAGGGAAGCAAAAAATAAATTAAAATAGATTAATTTAATGGGAACTGTAGACCACACTTTCAAATTAAGCTGCTCTGCCAGACTTGCCCATAATAAATTCTGAGGAGTCAATAAAAACGCTATGAATTCATACCAAAATAACAGAGAGCAAATCACATTAGTTCTGTCTATACAAACATTTGAAGTATCTCTGTAACTTTAAAAGTGCCCTAAATGCATTTTCTATGCACAGATCAGAGTTGTGAGCTTACTTAAAACTTAGAAAGAGAATTCATACTCTCACCTTTGAGCATAATAGGCCAATTCTCAGCATCATTGCCTTTGATCTCATAGAAAGGATCATGTGTGCATAAAAAGTATCCAGGACTTGCTGGCTGTTTAGGAGTAATTTTCTGATCATGCTTTGCTGATAGGAATTCAAATGTAAAAAATCAAATTTACATAAGCAGAGTCTGTGAACCTTTGCCCTCCCCTCACTCTTGACTTTTGCTGCCCCGTTTGGCTCCCAGCGCTTTTTAGAGATCTCTTTTGTGGGTTACATGTTGCTCCAGCAAGAAACCCAAGTTCTGTAAGCAAGAAAGTGGTAGAATTGCAGCCACAGAACCTGAACTCAAACAATGTTCCCTCTCCCATTACTGCTCCACCTACTCATGAGGCAGCCCTGTGGGGACCAGTGTGGACACTGGCTGGTAGCCAGGCATGTACCAGACACCTTTGCTCGTAGATCGAGCTCGTCCACAAATGGCAGCTGGAAGTTCATACCCATAATATAAGCTCACATCACTGTAACCTGTATTTTGCAACAACAGTGCAGGCGGCCTTTTTTCTGAAAAATTTCTATTTCTCAATATTTTTAACATACTTTATTTTCTCAACTAAGGACTAGCAGTAAGGCTTATCAGCAATTTATGCTGGAGATAGAAGGAAAAGGGCAAGTGGATTGCTGAGAGGATATTGCGTGCTGTCTGGGCAAGCATAGCATGCAAGAAGATGAAAAACCTGGACTCCTCTTTGTGAAGTTCAACGCCAAGCCAAGTTATAACTTGAGCTCAGCTTCTGCAAAACCTGTCTGTGTAGATATAGCCATAGTCCGTTTTGATGATCATAAGTCTGCAGCTGAATTGATGGTGCAAGAAAGATATGTAAAGTCAGACCTTTACCACTGGAGTCCAGATCTACAAGATCAAATCTACGGTCTAATATTTTTCAAATGTTTTGTTGCTAAGGGTTTCCTGATACATCATGCCTAATATTGTCAATATTTCTTTAGGTCTTTCTCCTTTAAATAGCTTTGGATGAGTGGAACATCCTGTACTTTTGCAAAGATCTCCTGGAGTTAGTGAAAGCCATTTGTGTGAACGTGGGCAGCTGAAAGAAGCAAAGGCGTTCTGAGCCCTGCACAGTCGTAAGGCGGTCTGTGTTTGGGAAGTGAGAGTAGTAGGGCATTACTGTATTTGCTTGGAAAGTAATCTAATCTAAAAGAGCTTGAAACAATTTGCAAATTAGGATTGTGAAAACCTCAATGTCATTTTTAGTTCTTTAAGAGAACAGGTATTTAAATCCAGAAAGAGCACCAGGCAGGAAGAATTTGCGAGATTCAACCTGGCAGATATTGCAAGGCATGGAATAGAATAGGACTGAGCTTTACCTGTTGCCATGTGAAGGTTAAGATCTGCAATCTCTATTAGGAGATCCAAATTTCACAACACTTGGGTGATGGTGTAACAGGAAGAAGGGTGTGGGCAAAACTACAGAGCGACATATGAGTAATTCAAGACCTCACCTGTTTTCTCATCTGGAGAGCAGGGCAAAGTGGGGAAAGCAGATGGGCAGATCAGAAGTTACAGTTTAAGTGCTTACTTTTGCTGAGCTTATCTGTATTGAGGATGATCGTTGGCCATTCGTATTTATTGCATGCTCTTTGTATTTTTGAGTGGAAGCATTTTAAATCAGAAAAAATGATGTCTGGTGTTACTCCTTTTATGCGCTGTCTCAGCACAGCAAATCTGAGCTATTAGGTTATAGCCAGCAGATGCCAGCAGTCTTTGTGGTACTTTACTGTTAATTTACTTCAATGTGTTTTCTTCAGTGATTTTCCTAGTGGTGATACAAGCTACCTTTTTAATTATATCAAAGTGGTGGAATTACTGTCTCATTTTGATGTGAAAAAGGCTTGGTGAGTATCACAGGCAGATTATAACCTTAAATAGTGCCCAGAAGTGATATGTCTGAAAGAAAAGGTTACGATCCCAAAACTGATTTTTGCAATTCCGTCAACATTATTTGCGTTAAATAAATGTACATATTCCTGCAATATTTGAAATCAGGGTTCAGGACTCGAAAATGAAATTTAATATGCGATTGCTTTCAGTGGTTATCACTGCTGGAGAACTGAAAAAGGCAAAAATAAAGATAGGTGATACAAGCTTACTGTTTTCCAAAGCTCAACAGTTTTGTGAGCAAAATGATCTGATTACAGTATGTTTTTATGATGGAGGTAGTTTTATTTACAGTGCTATATTTGGAATCAGTATACTCAGCCATCTGCATCTATGTATGTGGCAAGTCTAATAGGGATTAAAATTATACCATGCTCTTGTTTGTTTCTTCAGACTTTTACCTTGGGTTTTGGTTTTGTTTTGTTTTTCTGATATAGCATGGAATCTCATTGTTGAATTTTGTTGTATTTTGTTTACTGATATCTTCATGAAAAACTTGGTGAAAGTTTGTGATAACTCAAGAGTCCTTATACCCTTATATTTCAGTTAGCCTGTGGTATTGCTATTGAAAGTAATTAATGCTCTTCCCTTTGTAATCCAAGCTAATGTTGTCTAATCAACATTACGTAATTCAACAAATAGAGCAAAACCTACTGAATTTAAATACTGTACTCTTCTGTTATCTCTGGATGTGCAGCACAGCATATATTTTTGTATCTTTTGAACCTTTTGTAGATCAGAAGGTGAATTTTTGGAAGTAAATTAATTGTATTTTTGAGTCTATACATTTTGCTTTCTGTCAACACTTACGTTGAAGTTATGTTTCTGCTGAATTACCCATTGTTAATTAAGAATAATTTTATCTCTTTGGTTAACAGAAGAAATTGGGACATTATTAGGGTGTTGGCCTTGATGTTTCCATAACAGGTTAGCTGCTTTGATCTGGCTGTGTTGACAGTAAAATTGGGTCTTCTGCTTGGACGTGTAGGAGAAATATGTGTTTGGTTAGACCGTTATCAAATTGGAGGAAGTAACTAGAATTGGTAAATGAAGACAGGCACAGTACTAATGAAAAAAGAGAGGAAAAATAATTAAAAAAGAGAGAAAAATTAAACAATGCAGGGTCACGCAGAACACTGTCACTTTGTTGATGTAATTTATTGCTGTAAACGGAGGTCATGACATCATGCTACAGCTTTCACAGCTCTTCTCGGTTTTATACCATTTTCCTATGGCTCATACAAGCCCAATCCTAGAACATTGCATTCCCTTTTGTGTACTGCTCATTATTTATTGGGGTTTTTTTCTAACCAGAAGAGATTAAACAGGAGAGAGTCCAGGCAGGATTTGGAAAAATAATAGAGTGGGAAAGAAAATTACATTAGCAAAGACTGCAAGGTGTCTGCACATGTCTATTAGCGACCATGTCTGAATTGTCTGAAAGTAGTTGCAAAAGGTAACTGCAAAAAGTGTGTTTTTTAAATTTTAATGAAGAGATCTACTTGTTAGAAGGGATGGATCTAAGACTTTGGTCTGTGTGTGATGGTGGTATCACCTTGTAATTGATTGATAGGAATCTAAGTTGTATAAAGCACCAGCAGCTTTATGTTATGAAATGGTACAACTTTGGTACAATGAGGGATAGGCAGCTACTGAAATCCGCTCTTGTATGATAATTTTTGATAGTAGTGACATGTCCTGGTTTTGAACACTAAATGCCTTTGACCTAATTTAACTCTAGTATAACAACACTGAGAATATGGGCCATTTACATCATGGAAAGAAAAAAGGAAAATATGTTAAATTATTTCCTATTTTTAGTGTATTATTTTTTCTTAATTAAACATTCACAATAATATAAAGCAAGATACAGCAAAAATAGGTTTCTGTTGTATTTGCTTAATGTAAGCATATGTAATCTTGTAAGCCCTGTGTGCCATTTTAGATTTTATTTAATTTTCCCTTTAAGCTTCAGACTGGAAGTTAAAGTGCCCCAAAGGAGTCTTTATTCTAGTTGAAGTGCTCTGATTGCACTGATCTTTTCTTCCTTTTCTTTTTGGTAGTATTTTAAGTTTTGTGGGTTGTGGGGGAAGAAATGCCGTCTTTCCTGTTATGAATATTGGTAGCTAAAGTTCCTTGGTGCCTTTTTAGTGATCTTAGCAATCACCAGTCAGCCAAAAAATGAGGAGGACCTCGCAGAATTGCACATTATGTGTAACCCTGATTCAGAACTGTGTCTGTAGTTTAAGAAACTTGAAGGACAGGTTGTGAGATCTGTGCTGTGGTTGGCCATCTCAATGGCTGTCTGGGGCTTCTCAAAAATATCTGTTTAAAATGTTACAACAACTTTTGAGAAACTTGTGATTTAAAATCACACAATCTCAAAAAGTGAACTGTGACTAACTATATGGAGGTTGTAGATTGGTCAAAGCATGAGAGATTACAATTCAGGACAAATATAGTAGGAGGAGTATACAGGGAAGAAGGGGGGGAAAGCACCCCTGTCTCCATGTCAGAATTACCAGGTTTGGTGTATTTTCTTCTAGTTGCTTGGTACCCCAACTGGGCATCAGTCCCCAAAATGTGATGATCATACCCAGTCTTGAATGAAGGTGTCAGTGCTCTTTCCAAAGAAATCTAATTTGACTATTTCATCCTCATGAAATCTTCAAATATATCCTGACATCCCTAATTTCAGGATGTAGCATGTCAATCAAGAGCATTACTCCTAACATTTGGTCAACACCCATTTAAACTTTCAGTCTGCATGTTTTTTATAATACAGTGGTGTTCACAAAAAAAGCAAGTTAGGTGCCTGTTTTTTCCTATCTTCACATAATTCCTTATTGTCCTTAAATAATTTATTAAATTATTTAAAATTTTTTTTAGAGTCCAGCTTGTTCTACTTTAGTTCTCACAAGGAAACATTTCAGAAGGTTATATGAAAAGTCATGGTTCAAAGTTATAAGGATCACTAGATTCCATTTAATTTTTCTTGTAAAACTGCTGACAAGCTTCACAGGTGTCTGGAAGGCTCTGCAAAATGGCTAGCAGCAAACTGTTTTAGGCAAAATCCTTACAGATGAATAGTGTTTTGAATGGACATAATATAAGCATATTTTTCATAATCTTCAGTCTGCCATTGTACTCCCCTGAGGAATTTTTGTAGCCTAGTGCTGATTTTAGAAATGTATAAGGTAGCATTAGAAATAAGATGCCTATTGAAGTAGCAATAATGAAGAAGAGAGTATTTCACCATCGCTGACGATCATCCGGAAATGAATTCCCCAACAGTAAATTCCCAAAATGCTAGGAAGTCATCTGATAACATAAAATAAAAATGAGCAGTTTGCATCCCTATTATAATTACAGTACTGCTTTCCTGCCTGAATTTTAATATATGGCATTTCAGTGGTCTGCATTGTTTGTAAGGATAGAGTAGTAACCTATCAAGAATGACAAAACTACCATGGTCTGTGTTGTGTCAACCAAATAAAAATCCCTTTTCCATTTGTTCCTGCATATATTTAAGACTGCATTTACCTATTTGTATGCCTGTAAAGGGTGCTTTACAGTCATATGAAAAGAGATGCAGTCTTGCCAAGATCTTCTAACATATTTTTATATAATTACAGCTATTTTCTCTAGTTTTTCTCATTTTTAACACTTTATTAGGACAAATGCACATAAGTGATTCAATTTTTCAGTACTGTCTGTTTGCCCATGTTAGAAATTATTCTTTAACTCTTATGTGTTTGCTTTTTTAAGGATATCATGACTCATTATTTACTCATGGGTAATCATCGCTAGTAAACAGTGCATCTTGTGAGAGCTAATACAGAGCTTTGTGTGTATCATTTAGAAAGAGACCCTTCGATTCAAAAGTTTCTGCCAGCTGTCACCTCCGCAGTTAATATCACCTCATAATATAGAGCTAGTTACAAAATACCAGAAGTAATGTTTGTGTTTAGAGAAACAGGAAAGCTTGCAAATAACCTGGAACTCAGTAACACGTATGACTTCAGGGCTGCAGTAAAATATACCTGGGCATATAATACTACAGATTTCTGTTTTGTGTCTGATATCTTACTGCTATGTTTAGTTGGTATTTTATACTTTTTCAATTAATGAAAACAAGAAAAAATTGGTATAAACCAGAGCACCTTAATTTTGTCATTTTTCTGTTACAATGAGGAAATATACTTTGTATCTATTACCAATTACTTTCCTTAAAATTATATCCTAGGTTTAGATTTTGAATCATTCCTTGGCTGACTAAGTGATGACTCTCTCATTTTGTCTCCTATTTATAAAAGAAGTTAAAAGATTTAGTTCATGAATTTTTCGTACAGACTGCAGATATACTGGTTGGGGCCAAACTCTGTCCTCGGTTACAAGTCAGCGTCGCCATTGAGCTGTCAATGGCAGTGTTGTGAATGTATTTCAGCGTAGTACCAAGTCTTTAATGTTTTGTTTCTTGTGTGTATATAGGGGTAAGAATTAAGGAGATGATAGATAAACTGATTATAAAAACAGATAGGAAATAGAGGTTCATTTTCCAGTCCAACATGCTGCTGCCAGTACTGAAGCAAGAGTAAAGCCATTACTCACTGCCCTGCGGGTGCTGCACCCTGCAATGAATGAGTACCATATTTTAAAATACCTAGTAACATCATGAAAAACTGAAGTTGAAGCAGGAGTTCAGATCTTAATTAATGAAACTGCCTTTCCTCCTTCAGTGCTGCCAGCCAGAAGAATCTGATTATATTTTAAACTTTCCCAAACGGACTTTGTCTTTTCATTTCTTAGGAACTGTCTGAAACCAAGAGTGAGGAAAGGTGTAGCACAGAAGGCAGCTTTATGTGCCTTCATAGCCTGGTTTCAGATTGGTAACATCCCTCTGAAGTTTTACAGTATTTTTTCAACCTCCAAGATTTTCTGCACTTTGAAGTTAAAAACCAAGTTAACCTTTGACCAAGAATTTCAAAATCTCCCTGTAGAAAGCCCTTCCCCTTCTGCTGCCTGATAAATGCAAAACTTTCCTCTGCATATGTAGGACTCAAAACGCCTCTGAAGAAAAGTGGCTTTATTAATTCTGAATTGTGCTTTTTCTGGATAATTCTCTTCAAGAGGAGGCATCTCTCCTAAGTGTTTGAAGCTCTTCCTTCCTTTTTGACCTGAAGAATAGAATAGTGAGCAAGAATAATTAGAGGGAAAAATGTTGGTAGTGCTGTTGTGATGTGAAGACCTTACCTGCAGCTGGGTTCTGCCAGCTAAATGAATATGGCTCTCAGCCTTACTAACTCGAGAACTATCGGATACAAAAGAAGGAAGCAAACCTGAAGAAAACTAAATGGAAATATGCCCTGCCACGTGTTTTTTGTGCTGTAATGAGGAGAACAATCTCTTTGCTCTGAGACAACTTAAGGTTGTTTTTTCCCGTTGCTTGTCTCATTCAACATCTATTTTCTGAAAAAGGGCAGAGCATGGGCTGTTGCTGGTTTCACAGTCCTTTCCAGGTAGTGGGCATAGGCAGTCTTCTCAGCCCCTGTACCAAATTTCAATGGAAAGTGAAGAGTGTTGTCTGGTATGGGGTAGATGGTATATTTTATATTTGAAATTCCAATCACTGCTCCCTGCATGAGCATCTTGAGGTTTCTGAGTGAGTTTGTTAGCAGTTTCATAGATTTCTGTCTTCCTCTTGTAAGGCTTTTACAGACTTTTTTCTGATCCTGTCTCTGCAGAGCTCACAGGCACACTCATGGGTTCTGCTCTGTCCATGGAAAAGTTTTATGTCAGTGGAGAGCCGGGCATCGGTACCTCCTAGGCACGGCACCCCGGGGTGGTCAGTGCAGTAGCACAGCAGCTGCTGTGTCTTACATCCACCACGGTGCTCCCAAAAGAAGGCTTCACGTGGAGGAGGCTTTCCATCAGATGCATAGGGTAGCATCAGTGGCATGGTTCAGCAGATGTGCAGCTCTGAGAGAGAGCAGGAGACTTACAGACTACAACATGGTGTGCAGAGCTGGTTCAATGGTCAGCATCTCTCTTGTACCTGTAGGTAGTCCAACAAGCTCTGCAGTGTTGTCTGTGTGCGTATGCTGAATGCTCTTGCCTCAGACTGGGAAAGTCAGAGATTCCTGCTCATGATCTGGCTCTAAAAGCATCAGGGTAGGACATTTTTAGTGCCCTTTCAGGAGGTGATATGTACCTGGAAGAGGCATTCTTCTAATGCAGGCAGCATTGTTTACTGTGGGATACAAAGTTTGGGAAGGCAGGTGGGGCATGAACTATCTGGTACTACCAGGATAATGCAAGACCGGTCTTTTAAGAGGAATCATAAACATGTTTGGCATATATGCACAATAAAATGTCTCCTGTACAACTCCTTCTTTCAGTGTTGCCTAATCAATTTGGTACGTTGTTTTTGAAGGTTTGATTTCTTTTATGCCTTGTGTCTCCTTCTGGTACTCAGATGTCTGGCTGATGAGGTCTTTTGATGCTATGTGCTGTATTTATAGCCCTTATGAACTTGTCTTGCAAAATCACTAGATTTTAATCACTCACTTCTTTGAGTACTGAATCTTAAATATGCAGACTTCTTGGCACTTAGACAGCTTTATTTGTCTATCAAAATACATTAAAAACAAGTCAGTCTATCGGAGCTGGCTATCTTGAAGGGATTACAGTTAAGATATCAGCTTTATCCAGTGGCAGCACAGAGGTGAATAGCCATAGATGAACAGAAAGACTGGGAAAGAATTAGCTATTAATTTAAGTATCTTGGAGTTATAAACGAATGTTTTAACAGAGCAAGTCTGTCATTATCTGTTTTGCTCTTTTTGTGGACAGTTCCTGATCTCTCTAAGTCTGCTGCTGAATGCCATTTTGAAAATCTTGTCAAGGATAATTGCTGTCACAAAGGTAGATAGATATCACACATTCTGGATGATGCCTGAGTTATGAAACCGGTAATGTCTCTTAACTACCCATTTCCTTTCTTTTTCACTTCTTTTCCTGAAATTTAGAAAAAGAGGTGTTAGGCAATAATGCTGGTAAAATGGATTGACTGTTAGTGATTTTTGAAATTCCATGTTTTCTCTGTGGAGTTTCCTGGATTTTTCTTCACCTTTTAAATTATTTTCTGTGGAGAGTTAAAATTCTTTGAGAGGTTGTTAGACATAGAGTATGAACCATGCTAACTAAACAAAGAACAGTTCCTATTGAAGTCTGTCTGTGTGGCAACATGAGCTCAGAGTGGAAGAAAATAAGAGTTTAAGAAGGAATCTCAAGGATGTGATAAGTCCCCCCTTTTTTGCTACTAAAATACCTTAAAAGTGGAAAGAAAGCTGATTAGGCAGTGTGTTGAAGATAGGCTATATACTGTATAAAAGCACAAGTTTAGCTTTCATCTTACATAATAGACAGGGGGAAATGTCACTCCAGATTATATTAGTTGCACTAAATGCTTGTCTATTAAAAGCAATTGAGGTTTTTTTCCTGCTGGGCTGGCATATAGAGTTGCTGTCTACCATGCTGTAGCATTCAACCAACACAATTTCAGCTATGCTGATTTTTTTCCCCTCTGAAAATTTATGTCTGTCAGTCACTTTACAGAACTTGCTTGGAATTACATATATGAAAGTTGTGTGACAAGGAAGCAGGCTGCTGTCCCACCAGTCTTTGCTTTTCAATGTCTCTTCTCAGGGCAAAGCAGAATTTAAGAATTTTGAAATGTCAATTCTTCAAGTGTTGTACAGGCAAACTGCCATGTATGATAGTTTTACTGGGTAAATTTTTTGTGATTTTGACCCTTAGCATTTATATTCAGTGGTAGAAATATGATATGTTTAGTTTAAACTCTTAGAGGCACAGTGCTTCACGTGGGCTGATGTGGCATATAAACCACCATGTCAAAAAAGTAGACAAGCTTTTCACAGAATCACAAAATATGCCAAGTTGCAAGGGACCCACAAGGATCATCAAGTCCAACTCCTGGTCCAAGAATCACACCATGTGCCTGAGAGTATTGTCCAAATGCTTCTTGAACTCTGTCAGGCTTGGTGCTGTGACCACTTCCCTGGGGAGCCTGTTCCAGTGTCCAACCATGCTGTAGGTGAAGAACCTTTTTCTACTATCCAACCTAAACCTCACTGACACAACTTCAGGCCATTCCCTTGTCCTGTCACTGGTCACCAGAGAGAAGAGATCAGTGTCTGCCCCTTGTAACTGCAGTGATCTTGTAACTGCAATGAGGTCTCCTCTCAGTCTCTTCTCCAGGCCGAACAGACCAGGTGATGCTTTGCCTGGTGCCCCCTAGGACACGGTTGGCCCTCCTGGCTGTCAAGGCACTCCTGACTCATATTCAGCTTGCTGTTGACCAGGACTCCCAGGTCCCTTTCTGTGGCACTGCTTTCCAGCATCTCATTCCCCAGTCTGTACAAACATCCAGGGTTGCCCCATCCCACGTGCAGAATCCGGCACTTTCCCTTGTTGAACTTCATGTGGTTCGTGATTGCCCAGTCCTCTAATTTGTCAAGGTCTCTCTGCAGGGCCTCCCTGCCTTTGAGGGAGTCAACAGCTCCTCCCAGTTTTGTGTCATCTGCAAACTTGCTTAGTATCCCTTCCAGTCCTGTGCCCAAGTTATTTATGAAGCTGTTGAGGGCCTAAGATGGAGCCCTGTGGAACCCCACTAGTGACAGTTCACCAGTCTGATGTTACCCCATTCACTATTACCCTCTATGCTTGACCCATGAGCCAATTGCTCACCCAACAGGTGATGTGGTTATCCAGCTGTGCTGGACATTTTGTCCAGAAGGATCCTGTGAGAGACAGTATCAAAAGCTTTACTGAAATCCAAAAAGATTACATCAGCTGGCTTCCCTTGGTCAACTAAGTGGGTTACCTTATGCTAAAAGGAAATCAGGTTTGATAAGCAGGAATTTCCTCTCATGAAGCCATGCTGGCTGTGATCAATGACTATGTTGTCTTTCAGATGTTCTTCAATACCTCCCAGAATAATCTTCTCCATAACTTTACCAGGCACTGAAGTGAGACTGACAGGCCTGTAGTTTCCACGTTCCTGCTTGCCCTTCTTGAAAATTGGGACAGTATTTGCCAGCTTCCAGTCAGCTGGGACTTCTCTGGATTCCCAAGACTGCTCAAAAACCATTGAGGTTTTGCAATGACATCAGTTAGCTCTTTGAGGATTCTGGGATGAATTCCATCAGACCCCCTAGATTTGTAGGGATCCAGCGGGAGCAGCAGATCCTGCACAATGTCAGAGTTGACTGGGAGTTGATCATTCTTGCAATCATGGTCCTCCAGCTCAGGGCATGGAGACCCCCTTGGTCCATCATCCATGTTGAAGACAGAGGTAAAGAATGTGTTAAACACCTCTGCCTTGTCTTTGTCCCTGTTTGTGAGGTGACCATTCCCATCCTGTAAGAGGTCAATGATATTTCTATAATGCCTATTGCCATTAATGTATTTGAAAAAACTCTTTCTACTGTCACCCACATTTCTGTGTAGCTTCAACTCCAGCTGAACTTCAGCCAGATGAATTTTCTCTGTACAGCAGCAAGGAGCATCTCTGAATTCTTCCCATGTCACCTGACCTTGCTTGCACTGGGCATACACCTTCCTTTTTTGTCTTATTTCCAAGAGAAGATCCCTGCGCAGCTAGGTCAGCCTTCTGCCTCACCTGCTTGACTTCCAACATTTGGAAATGCTGTTCCTGTGCCCTCAGCAGCTGATGTTTGAAAAGTGACCAGCACTGATGGACCCACCCGCGCACCTGCAAAAACATTTTTGTAGGAGACCTTATTTACTAATTCCCTGAGCAGCCTGACGTGTACTCGACTTATGTCCAGAGTTGAGGTTTTGCTGGCACTTTTCCTCCTGCCAACAGAGATTTTAAACTCGATTGCTTTGTGGTCGCTGTGGCCAAGATAGCCACCAATCTCCAGTTTGCTCATGAAATCCACTCTGTTGACAGGCAGCAGATCAAGAAGAGCATCTTTCTGAGTCAACTCCCTTAGGACCTGTTCCATAAAGTTGTCATCCAGGTTTTTTAGGAATCTTCAGGTTGTACCACCTGTGTGATACTCCCAGTTGATATCTGGCAAGTTGAAGTCCACCATAAGGACAAGAGCACTTGATTTAGACATATCTCTTAGTTCCTCAAAGAATAGTTTCTTGGTGAAATCATCCTGGCTGGGAGGTCTATAGCAGACTCCCACAATGACATCCCCTTTATTTGTTTGCCCCTTGATTCTTGCCCAGAGACTCTAAACTGTTCCATTGCCAACTGTGAGCTCCATACATTCTAAGCCTTCTCTTACATGCCGTGCCACCCCTCTTCTGCCCTGCCTCTCCCTCCTGAAGTGCCTGTAATCATCCAACAGGGCACTGCAGTCACAGATCTCATCCCACCAGGTTACACTTATGCCAGTGATGTCAAATCTCTGGGACTGGGCCAGAGCTCTTGTTTGTTCCTCATGCTGTGTGCATTAGTAGAAACATTTCAGGTGTAGGTACCTTGAAGCCAACCCTGCGTGAGGCAGATTGAGGGATCCCATTAGTGCTCATTTCTTTTTGTTACTGCTATTAGATTTTTCTTCTAAAATACAGGCAGAAGTTGTTTGTGAGAAATCAAAAATACTTTTTATTTCCTCCATTTATGAAGAAGGCTTATTTTCGTGGGTTTTGTTTGTTTGTTTGTTTTTTAACTTGTCAGTTGAAAGCCTTGCCTGTGGTGTTTCGTTTTGTTTTACAAAAGAAACCAACCAGTGAGCTTTCATTTTTTCCAAACTATGGTGCTACTCTGATAATAGTTAAGGAATTTATTTTTTGCTGGGTTTTGATACTAGATGTAGGATCTTAGACTTTCAAAAATGACTCATGATTTGGCATAAGGCCATTTTAGAGTGCATAACCTAAAACATCAGAAAGATGGTATTCAGTTCTTACTGGAAACAAGGTTTTATTAAAGACATTTTGGTTTGTCAGAGAAATGGCCAGGCATCCAAAATCACCAGCTGTATGTGCAAACAGAGCTTATTAGATTTCCTTTCAGACCGTGTTTGAAAGATATTCATAATTCAAAAAGGTGAAAAGATTAAAATCAGACAAATTTTTACTTCTATCTGTAGTTACATAATACAATGTAATGTGATGATACTATAATTTATGATATAATGTAATTTATTATAAAACAAATGTATTACTGCCTGTATTATTGCAAGGGGAAGGCAAGCAGGAATAACTGATGGCTAAAGAACATGTTAGAACCCTCTGTAATTTTCTCTTTACAGCCCTTAAAACACTGATTTTGTGGGTGTTTGATAGAATCACAAAATTAGAGAATGGTTTGGGTTGGAAAGGACCTGCTGTGGGTAAAGACACCTTCCACTAGACCAGGTTGCTCAAGTCCTCATCCAGCCTTGCCTTGAATATGTCCAGGGATGGGGCACCCAGAACTTCTCTGGGCAACCTTTTCCAGTGCCTCACCACCCTCACAGTAAAGAATTTCTTCCTAATAATTAATCTAAGTCTGCTGTCTTTCAGCTTAAGGCCATTCCGCCTTATCCTGTCACTGCATGTCCATGTAAAAGTCCCTCTCCAGGTCTCTTGTAGACTCTCTTCAGGTGCTGCAAGGTGCTCTAAGGTCACGCTGGAGCCGTCTCTTTTCTTGGCTGAACGACCTCAATTCCCTCTGTCTTCATAGGAGAGGTGCTCCAGCCCTGTGATTGCCTTCACGGCCCTCCTCTGGACTTGCTCCAGCAGGTCCACGTCCTTCTGCTGGGGGTCCCAGAGCTGGATGCAGTACTCCAGGTGGGGTCTCACAACAGCAGAGTAGGGAAAGAGAATCACCTCCCTTGACTTGCTGGTCACACTGCTTTGGATGCAGCCAAGGATACAGTTGGCTTTCTGGGCTGCAAGTGCACATTGCTGACTTGTGTCCAGCTCTTCATCCACCAACACCTCCAAATCTTTCTCCTCAGGGCTGCTCTCTATCCTTTCTCCACCCACCCTGTATTTGAGCTTGGGATTGCGCCAACACTAGTGCAGGATCTTGCACATGGCCTTGTTAAACTTGATAAGTATTGCACAGGCCCACCTCTCAAGCCTGTCAAGGTCCCTTTGGGTGCTATCTCTTCCCTCCAGTGTGTTGATTACACCACACAGTTTGGTGTCATCAGGAGGTTTGCTGAGGGTCCACTCAATCCCAACAAACATGCTAAACAATGTTGCTTTTTCCATTACAAAGAGGTGATTAGGCCAGAGCAAACGATGGTTTCTGAGTCTGTGATTCTTGGGGCTGCAGTGGGGCCAGACAGCAGGAAAGAAGTTGCTGAATGGCCTGACATAAAAGAAGTAACTGAATCTTATGGAGCAAAATGTAAAACCTAGCAAGGGCTCTCAAAACAGCAGCACCAAAATCAAAAGTGCCATCGAATGACAATTTATGTATTGATAGAAAGAAAAAACGGAGTGCTGTGTTTATTCCTGGCAAAGAAACATTTTTCAGATTTTTGGCATCAGTGAGGATAATCTGAATCAGTACCTTGTCACCAAAATGCATGTACGAAGACAGTCCGTAAGCATGACCTCGTTGGTGTGTTTCATTCCCAAACACTGGCCATTTCTCTTCACTGCTAAAACAATGGGGAAAATAATTTGAACATCATAAATAAAAAGATCTGATTTCAAATAGATGAGATTGTCACAGTCGTATTTTGTGTTTAATGCATAGCATAAAATGGAAATTAAAAAATTATTTAGAAATTCACCATGGATGTATCCTGTGCGACAGGTTTTCACTTCATTGTTGTTTTGAGTGAAGAAAGCAGGTACAGAATAGGAAGAAATCTAGAATAGTTCCATGAAACAAGCAGCTGCTCATCAAAATAACCTGATAATAACTGTCAGCATTCAGTGGAAGATGTGTTCATAGTTAATCATTTTGATTCTTCATCGGTGAGGAAACCACAGAGTATTCTGTCCAAGTTTTTAAAGATGCCATCCAAAATGCCGTCCAAGATTTTGATTAAAACAGAGTATGCCTTTTGCACAATGAGTTGTTATGGCTGGATCTAATTAACAATGAACAATTGGAACCACAGAAGAACAAAATAAAATAATGATTCGGATAAGTTATAGAGCTTTTCCATGACGTAGTCCATATGACCAATCCCAAATACAAAAGTCATAGATTGTTGTTTTTTTTAATTTCAGGATCCAACACAAAAGTTGAAATATTATATATAACAAAAGCTCTTCTGTTTTTTAAAATTAAAAATGCAGATTTATGATTCATTGTAGCTTCGCTGCAATATTCACTTGCTTTGTCATAGAATCATAGAATATCCTGAGCTGGACTTTTTTTTTTGTCATATATTGCACTAGTAACTGTTTCAGTGTGTTCAACTGTAACCCTAAAAATCCAATACAGAATTGCTTGCTATTACACCAATAATCAATTGTTTACAAAATCTAAATTGTTTACAAAATCAGTTGTTTACAAAATCTATCATAGATTTATCAAAATCTATGATAGTGAATTACTGATCTTAGAGAAGATGTTTGGGAAAGTAATTCCAGGTTTTTTTACTGTAGTTTCTTGAATAATGGTCAGATTCTCCCATTCTAATTTACCAAGAAGCCAGTAAGATCAAAAGGATCTCAGGATAAATTTATACAAAATGTTTTGACTTTATTTGTGATTCCCAGCTCAATGTTTTATTTTGAGGAGATGTAGAAATCTTCCTGACTTAACAAGAACAGAAACTATAGTGGCAATTGATAACTAAATAACCAGTGTGCACCATATTGTAAAATAACTTCTCAGCTACGTTCTGCTCAGGGAATATATTGAAGTGAAACCTAACCTAACATCCTCTTTAATTCAGATGGTGGGATGCTTGAAGTCATCTTTTTTGTGTTTCCTCACTTCTGGGACAAGCTGGCTGGCAGTTTGGTTCAAAGCATCCTCAGGGCACAACGTTAACTGGTATGCGTCCCCTGGGGAATGCTGTGCAACCAGCCACAGGTCTCTGGTGCACAGGGAACACCTGTCCTCAGGAAGCTGCTGGTAGAACGGGAAATCCAGAATACTGGCTGTATCCCCCATGCATTGAGGCATCCCATTCCTGTGCATCCAAGTGCCTTTCATGACTAGATGGACCAGTGCAAAGGCAAGAATATGGTCGTTGTCCTCAGTGGTGTGTTACTTACATTGTCCTTCGTGTGCAGGTGTCCTTATGGTAGCCTGATCCACAGCCGGAGTGGGCTCATCGATCAGTGGTTCTGCTTGTGCTTGTTGTGCAACAAACTGTGCAGCTTCTTGGTGTTGGCTGGTGGGGACGGCACGCACCACCTTTTGGTCTCTGCTCCCATTTCATTGCCAAGGTTTGCAGCAGCTGACGTGCTTTGGCTGGTTGCTGGAGTACATCACCTACCTTTAGTGTGTTTTGTTTTGGGCTCAAAGTTTGCTGTGCTCGTTCATCATAATTTGCTGACCGTAAAACAGGTATATGCTATCAACT
Organism: Pseudopipra pipra; assembly: GCF_036250125.1. Lineage (NCBI taxonomy): Eukaryota > Metazoa > Chordata > Aves > Passeriformes > Pipridae > Pseudopipra > Pseudopipra pipra. Next base: position 116,635,457 of record NC_087549.1, read on the forward strand.
TCAGCCTACGTAGGAGAGCTTGGCAGAGTCTGCAGGCATCCTTTAGGGATGACAAGCATTTTGAATCCTTTTTATGGTAACATTATAAAAGGGTCCTTAGTGTAAGTGGTGATAATGCTCAGAGGATTTCTTTAAAAAAGTTATTTTGAGTGTAGTATTTCTTTTAATATATCCTTATGCATAAACTCTCTTGCTGTAATTACAGCTTGGTAAATCCCCATTATTTGTTCTCTCTTTATAACAAAGGATTTGTCTGTTAAGTTACAATTGCAAATACCTCATAAACCTGGCAGCTGAATATTATCCGTCATATACTGGGGGAAGAAAGCAGCAAATACCACGATCTTTCTAAAAATACAGACGTGTAAATGAAGCCTTTTTTTATGGAGCATCCAAAGTGGGGAAAATACCACTTTCCTCTTTCCTGCTGGTTGTGCATTCAAAGGTTTTCAATGTGCATGAATGCAGTTTTGAATTTGAGTACTTTGATAGATTTTTTTAATTCTGATTTCATTTGGTAGAAATAAACATAAAAAATAATTCCAGTGGATTGGCTTTGATACATTGCTACATAGTTCCTAAACAAATGTCTAAATCTGTCAGTTTGTCTCTTAATTGGAGTTTAGCCCAAATCCACCTTTCAAAAAAACTGGGAGCTTCAGCATGCTTGACCTTAGCTCCACAAAATAACGCAAATATAATTTCTTAAGGCTTTTATCCTGTTAGCTTAGCCAGAAAACCTTGATTCAACAATATTTTGTATTTAGTCATAGTTGGTTATCACTAGCAAATTATGTCATTGTCACTAAGAGTGTTTTCCACCACATCTTCGCAGAAGATGAAGTTAGGCAGCTGCAGACACTACTGAAATATACCTTTGTTTCAGTGAAGGTTTATGTTTGCTCTATATACTGGGCATAGGGAGACGATTTCCAGTTTTAGAAATATTAGTATTAGAAATACCAGTTTCTGTTTCATTGTCTGTTTCTTACATAGGGAACCAAAACTGCCATGTGAAAAGCACTTCCCTGCAGAATTGCTGCCTGATGATCATGCAGCATTTTTGTCCAATATACCTTAAAATCTTTACAGAACCATAAATAAGAAGAAATTACTCTTCTCTTTAAGCTTGCTTCCACTGACTTTCATATGTCAGATTTCCATTTTATTTATTCTTTGGGTATTTATCGTATCTTTCAAAATGTATGTGAACTTAAGGACATATTTCTTGCTCAAATCATGCAGTCTGTGCCACAGTTCTCAACTGCTTTGGGACAATTTACTGGGACATGTGCTATACTTAGGACTTAAATGAAGGCATGTGCCATACAGGTAGGAAAAAAGTAGAAGAAAGAAATGTAACAAAAAAAGATCCTAAAATCAAAGACAAAGCAGTTAATACACCACAGACCAGTTCACCATATTTTTCCATCGTTAGACGCATTTATTAAACCTCTGCTTTTATAGAATTTGATTTAATTTTGGGTGGAATTACCATGACAGCTGCACTCCTGTGTGCAGGTATAATGGTTGTCATCCACCATCCCAAGGACAACAGAGCACCACCAACTTAGTTATTACAAAAAGCAGTGGGGGAAAAAAATACATGTTCTGAATGTGTCATGAGTTGGTGACAGCCTGCCTTTATGTTCTGGGATGTGTTGGATTGCTACTGACACCCTGAAAAAGATAACATAACAAAGTCTGTCATGTTTTATTCCAAGAATCAATAATGAACTTCACTGGCTGGAGATATTATGCAGTAATACTTACTGTATATTTGTCCTTGAATATACTAGTTTTTTTTAGTTCAGCCATCCCATAGAAGAAAACTAGGGACAATTAAGTCAACAGTAATCATTCTCATGTCAGTGGGGTAATTATAAGCAGAAAAATATGTGCTTTCCGATAAAAGGTTTGAAGGTCCAAAGTCTGATCTCTGCTGTAGTTTATGCTTACTCAGACATACAGACAATGATTAAAATCAGGCATCTGGTGTAAAACAATCTCAATCTAAGGATGATTGAATGGATGATGAAACCTCGTTTGGCTGTCTCAGCTTGTTTGCTCCCTGGGTTCCTCTTCAGTAAGCTGGAGGAAGAGACGAGAAAATTCCAGGGTGCTGTTTGTACCATCAGTCTCAGAAGTAGTGACTTCCACCGATAACTGCAGTATACGGATAAACACGTGTGGGGTGTACACCTCTGAGTTCGCAATACGTTGCATGTAAAGCCTGAAGGTTCCCCTCAGATTTGACTATTAGTTAGGGTTCTTTTAAATTTTGGGCAATAGTCAGAAAGGTGATGAACATCAGTAGTTCAAAAATATGTATGAAGGCCTGTTTTCAACATCCTGATGCTTTTTGCAATTGAGTTTTTGGTCCTAGGCAAGGTTTTCAAGTCTAACGTGAATGCAAGGATTCTTGGTGGCTATGGTGTGCATCATTTTACTTTCAGTGGCACTGGGCCAGGCCCTACAGAGATGAAATCCTTAAATATCTTTCAGAGGAAGAAAATAATTTGGTTTAGGGCATATGATTATGTTATACACAGAGAGAATAGCTGCCCTTTTCTGGAATCTGCTTTAGTTCTCTTGAATTCAATAAACTCTTTCATTGCAACAATAAAGTTTTCCTTTTACTGGCATAAATAATGTATTTTTTTATAAAAAATAGAGAAATAAGTTTGAAGATTTTAAACAATTATGTTTGGTACAGTTTTTATTTTAAAAGTAAATTAATTTATCTTTGTCCTTTTTGAAGTCAAGGAGAATTATGGCATTAACACTGATAATGTTAATACAATGTACTGTAATAGAACTTGAAGGTGTACTTGCCAAAGTGTATTTTAATCTTGTTAATTCTTCATTAAAACAGAGAATTGTAATGGAAATGCTGGCAAAACAGGACTGCAGACATTACTGTCTGTGGACTCATCATTTACTGGAGAAGATAATAGCTTCTGGACAGCTTATTTGTAGCATTTTCGGTAAAGCAGCTGTGAGTTTTTATTCTCTAGGGTGGTCTCAACAAGCATACAGCGGTAGCAATGGTAATTTTTGTTTTCTCATTATTTCACCTCTGCACAGTTGGGCCAAGCTACCTGGCTAAAATTTAAGACTTCTTAGACCCAGAAGAAGGGCTAGCTTCCAAAAAATCATTGAAGTTCCTGATTTCTAGGACAGCCAGTCATTAAGAGCAATAATAAATGGTGATGCTTTTTTGGGCATTTTCTCGGGGAGCAGGACATGTGAGGTGGTGGCTCTGTGACTGGTCATGGTGATGGGGCAGCAGAGCACAGAGCACATATTCCTCTTGCATTTGGCAGTCATACATAGGCATGTATAGCTGTGGGTGGGGTTATGTGCGTTTTTTTGGCAACAGTGGTTAATTTTTAATCTGTATGTATGCTTTATCTGGAACTATTTTATGAGTTTTCTGCCTTCCGGCTATGATCTTGTCTTTGCTGTCCAATCTAAACACTGGCTTTTTCTACTCTTTTATCCTGCAGAGAGCATATACCCGCATCACGATTGTGATTAGCATTGTACTGGTAGTAAACATTCTCAGGATGCATCCCTAGGTCTCAGAGTCCAGGCTATGCACACAGGCCTGTCTGCTGCCTTGCAGCACTGCCCAGTCCAAGGCATGCTTTGCAGAGCTCCAGAAATGAGAATGCCTGTCACAGATTAGACTTTGGCATGCTGCAGTCATGGCTTTTCACTCTACAGAGTGCATGGCACAACTTGCTAACTACTGCAAGTACTGGAACTGTGAAATCAAATGGCCTTGAGTCAAGACTGGTGTGGCAGGAAGAATTAAGTTACCTTTCTGTGCCAGCAGATTTCATTGCATCTTGAGGAAGAGCTTTGCTGAGGGAGGTCAGTGAGATTTTCTCTGATTTTTTTTTTTCTTTTTCCCCCCTCACATGCATTTTAATTCTTACTGGGAGCTTCTAAACAGCAGAACTGAAAGCCAAACTTACTGGTGTGTCTTTAAGAATGAATTTATCTCCTAGTCAGGATTGTTGGTTCCCCACCCCTTTCTTTTTCCTTCCTTGGCTCTGAGGGAATGAGAACTCTGTGGCTTTTTCAGGTCTGGGTGGCTTTTTGTCATCTTTTGTGAAAAAGGAAATTGTAGTTACTTTACTCAGTCAGTCTCTTTGTGGACCGCTGAACGTCAGAGGATTCTGCAGGGGCTACAAAAGTAAACTGAAACAAATTCTGGGTGGTTGTGAATCGGTCTAGAGAACTGAATAGATTTTTGTCTTTTGGTAACTTTAGGTTGTTTTTTTCTAAATGAAGATGTCTGTGATGGGTGTCAGGAGCCTGAAAATAAGTCTTAATAGGATGAATAGGATTTTTTTGGATAAGAAGAAAATGTTAAGAAAACTAGTGCTCTCATCCCTGATCTGATATCTGCTCAAAGACGTAGGCAAAATATGTAGTTTAAATTTTCTCAAGTGCACCTGGATGTCTTTTCTCCCACTGCATACTGGATAAGTGCTGGATCATTTGGAAATAACTTGTTTTAGCTAATTGGGTGTATTCATTATAGGGATCAACCCCCTATTTTAGTTAATGGCAAGACGTGTTTCTGTATCTGCAGTTTTGCAGTTTCTACATCTTCAGTTTTGCAGTTTCCGCTGAACAGAAGAGGTGAAATAATGATGACTGAAACAAAAAGGAACATTTTTATGTGTACAACTCCATGCCCTCAGGAATTTTCTAAATGTGGCAAAGGAGGAAATTTATTCTGCTGTCCGATCATTTTGGCAATATTGATTTTCTGTGGTCCGATGAGTCAGTGGTGAATCTTCTTTGAGAAGAATCATGAATAGCATCAATACCTTGTTGAATTTACGCAGCCTGTTGTCACTGAGTGTGGACAGTTGTCTGCTTGGTTTAACTTAATGGTACTGATGTGCCTTTGAGGCAGTCTGCTAGAATCCTTCCAGAGTCTGTCCAGAGTTAACACATTTGGTGACTGGCAGCAAGTATAGATTTTACTGTAAAGAGGCATATGCTTAGAAAAATGACACATCTGAATATTGCAACGAAAATGTCTTGATTTTTTTTTTTTTTGGTAATGCTCTCCCCCTCCATCTAAGCAAGGAGGCATTAAGCATGAAGTACAAGCAATAAACAGGAAGTATCATATTTTTATTTGAAAGTGTAGAGCCCACACTTTCGAAAGAGTGAAACTCTTTGCGAAGGTGTCAGAGGTGGATAAACAGGAAACCGGACAAGTCTTCTGCAGGGACCATTGAACTCTTGGAACCTCACTTACCCACTGTGGTTTCGGGCACACTGGGGTGGGGGATATCTCCACTTGGATAGAAGCCAGATCATCTGAAGACAGAAGCTTCCTGCTACCTGATGGAGAACAGTAGTGGGTCCTCATGAGCAAATGTCTGCTGAGACCATCAAGCTAGAGAGGCAGCAGGGCCCGTGAGAACCTATGATGGGAGGTGCTGATGGCCCTCATTATAGCTTGTCCTGTTATCAACAGCTAGATCAGATAAGGAAAACTTATGCAAATCGTTTCTTGAAGCATGCTAGGGGTTTTTTCTTTATGGGAGTCACAAACCCTGCCAAAGTAAGCTTTCATTCTTCTTTAAAATTATGTAGGATGCACTAAATATGCTTCAAAGCAGCTTGTGCTGTGTGTGTAGCATGGAAATACTGTGCTTTAAAAGCTGTGGATCTTGTCACAAGTCCAGGATGACTTTTAGTCTTCTTCAGACTTGCCTCTGTACCTGCTTTATGATTAAAACAAGACTCTCCTGTAAGATACTCCTTTCCCTTCCCAGAAAGAACCATTCTGGTCCCATAAATTTTGTGCTGTGGACCACTGTAGTATTGTGACAGGTGAGTAATAAAGAATCAGAGATGTAATACGTCCTCAGTTGCACTCTGTCTCGCTTCAATGGGTGTTTTGCATGAGAAAAGTAAGAAGGATTTAGCCCGTGCTGTAATAAATCCCACTCAATCCTATTGAAACCCTGCGTAGCATCCAGTGATAAAATACCTACTGATTCTGTCCCTTGATTACAGCAAAATCTTTCTTAAATTACCTCTTGTGGGTTACCCACACCTAAAGCCAGATAGGTAAATGTGAACGAATCTGGTGCTGATGAATGTTTTTAATAGCTGATTGTTAGAAGGAGCTGTAGAAAATTAAACCCATGAGGGTTTTATATATTTTACTAAGTAATTAAATGACCTTATAGTTATTCTTTTTCCTTTAAAGGTGCACATGTGCAGATACTCCATTATGGGAAATCAGACATTGTAAATGTCAGTCAGCTCTCATGAGCTGACTCATAAAAATGGGATCTCATGCCTTTTCTCAAAACGGGTCATTTATCTCATGATTTTCTGCACTCCAGGAATGTCCCTCTTTCAGCTCACCTGTTACATTTCTGAAATAGTCTCATTTGGTAGGTCTCTCATAAAATATCAGGTGACCATACTGTAAATTGAGGGAAGAGGCACTTCTGCTATTGACTTAAGCTTTGCTTCACTCAGATTGACAGATTCATTTCTAGAAGACTATTATTAACCCCTCTGTCCCTCAAATCACAGTATTTTCATTGCAGAGCAAAGAATTAATCTCTTCAACCATTGTGTTGATCACGTGCTTTGAGGCCAAGCTTCGAATTCGTCCTTGGCAAAGATGAACAAGGTCTCTCCTTGTTTTCCCTTCATCTGTAAATCTCTAACCATACTGACTGATGGCTAATGAAGTGTACAGAAAGTGCTAGAGGTTGAGATGCTTCGCCTGTGACTCAGCATGATTTTCTCTGCTTTACAACAAATACTGCTAATAATTGTCAGATTTTATTAGACTTGGCTTTTTGTTTTCTATTTCATGCTGTGTATTATGCTAATTTAGAAAATGAAATAAGAAAAACTGTGATTTTGTTCTTGCATACATTAGTGGCAAAAATACCCATTTGCTTCAGAATTACCAGAATCCAATTCCCAATTATAACACCGATGCCTGCAAATAGTTCTCCCCAGTTGTAAAGGGCTGAACAAAACTCACAAGAAAATGAAAGGTTAATTAATATTTGTGCAGGCCTCAACATTCATTGATTGTTCTGAGTCATGCCTGAACTTTTTCAGAATAGTCTTAAAGCTTTTTTTGGTTTTTTTTTTGATTTTGCCATGTACGTTGGTAAGTTGTTGACAAATGTGTCATATAGAGTGGCTTAGCTGAAGCAGGTGTTTAATGAAATGGCTTGATGCTTTCATTCTTCTAAACCACCACTGACCTTACGTGTTTGGGGGTTAGGCAGAAAATAGCTACTTCTAAAAAACCTTTCCAGGCTGGGAAACTCTGTGAATGGGCATACTGCTGTGTAAACCCATCTTATAATAAATAATATGAAATGTCCAATAAAAATAATGGCAATACAAATGCTGGTTATAAAATACAGCTTGCAGTGAAAATAAACCTATCGAGTGTGCCTAATCAGCCTGCAGTTTGGATGATGAATTGGTGAGATCAGTTGTTTGTATTGATATTCTCAAAGCATTTTAAATGTTTTTTTCAGCATAGTAAGATGGCAAGTAAATAAAGGCCTCCACCCCAGAGTATTGAGAATGATCAGCTCTCCAAAATAATGGAGACTTATTTCAGTTACATAAAAAGAACCCCATAGTTTTGGTGTTAATTGAAGTGAAACTAAAATAATAACTTAATAAAGTACTTCTTATCAAATGGATCTTTAATACAGATTTCTTTACTCTTTTCAGTGAATGAACAGAAAATGAAGCTCTAATAAGGTAAGATTTTTTTTTTTAATTCAACTTTAGTAAGATATTCAAGTTAATTTGAGGTAATTTTAACAAATATGCTCGGCATTTCAGAGTAGACCCTAGATATAGTGTGGGTCAGTATGTCAAAGCACAAATAGGAAAGGATGCAGTATCAAAGAATGAGTCTAACACTGAACTTTTTTTTGTTGTTGTTACTAAGCTACTCTTTGGTCTTTTAAACAAAATAAGATACTTGCATAGATTTGAAAACTTCTTTTTGCCTATAAGGAATTTACAGGTAATTATTTTTCAGCAGATGTTATAGTTTTCACTACTCAGTCAGTGAAAATCTTCACTTTTTTCGCAGTTTGAAAATGAAATTTTAGAGTATATGCTGTTAAAATAGATTTTTGGGTCATAGATTTTTGGGTATGAAATGTGATGGTAGGACTTTATGAGTTACATAGTTAAATAAATAAAGGAGGGGTGAATTCTTCTAGCAGTGAATATTTCCTGTTATATCTAATATAATTCAGGCTGCGTTCTGGAAATGGATTCTGTGTGCATCTGCTAGATGGCCAAAAGGCAGAAGAAGGTCTTTCAATACATTACCAGCTGCAAGGGATGTTAAAAAATTGGGTTTATCTTTTCCTTTTGTCCACTGCTAGTGAAGATGCTAGTGAGGACATTCATGTAGTGTGTTTTCTAGAAAATGAAGCATCTATGTCAAATAACATAACTAGGCATATGATAGAAAGTTGTTCTGACAGGCAGCTGCAGAATGAACCTATTCAGAGCATTACAGAAATATATAATTGCTTTTCAGTCACAGGTAATAGTTTCAATTTTAATAGCCATTCAGAGGTTACCAAGGAAGGGGAGCGTTGTTGGTTAGTGTTGTCCTTTCCTCCTGTATTTGCCTGTTTTGTTTTTTTATCGGTGGTTAAAGTAAAAGTTTGCAGAGTTTTTAGCTGGATTTCGTGCATCTATTTTAAGTCAAAAGCCTTCCAAATGAAAGTGTGTTTAAAAGGAATGTTTCTAAAACCTTGACATCTTAAACCAGTAGAAGTTGATACATCTACATAAACTGTGTTCCTGATTTGCAAAGGGATATCCTTGAAATAGGGAAGAGGGAGGCTAAAAAAAAAAAAGCAGTTAAGCTATGCAAAATGTAAACTGTTAGAAACCACAAGTGAGTAGAAATGTGAAATATTAATGGAGAAAACAGTAGTGTTGTGAAAAAGTAATGAGGTGTCATGACAAATGATGTTGTAAATAGCACACTATCTAGCTTTGCAGTTCTTACTTTGTATTAGTACATGGAGAGTTTGCAAAGATGTGTGCATATATGGTATATGTCCTAGACGGCCAGATGCTGCTCTTTGTACCAAATTAGTGTGAAGGACTGAAAACCTTTCTGGAATAGGGCTAAGGAAGCTAAGGAACTTTATAATGTGTTGAGAACCACATGGGTAGTACAGGGATTTAGCAAATGCCAGAAGAAATTCTAGTTCTAAGCAGTCTTTGTATACTGAGCTCATCAGCATCTGTGATCCAGGGAGGACACAAGTCCTCCTTCTGTCTCCTTACCAGGATTCAGTCATACAAGAACTGGGCAAACATTGCAAAAATGAATTAAACTTGCTGTGTTTGTAGTTGATCGCCTAACACAAGAGTGTCTTATGTGGAGCCTCTGAATGCTACAGTAATATAAATCTCTAAGTAATATGCCCAAGTAATATGGCGTGACGGCAGTAGTGGAAATTTACTTATTTTGTTTACTAGAATCACAACTGGAAGTATTTGAGGTATATATTGGTCACTCCTGGATTTCTGCCTTGGCAGCGCCTAGAGAAGTACCAGGTAATTCTGTTAGCATAATTTTTGTGTGATTTGACATATGGGTAGTAGAAAACCACCCTCCGTCAGCCAACTTTTTATTTATGAGTTAACTATAGTATTTAGTAACTACTGATCCTGTTTGAGCTAGAATTTATCAGTTAGGTTAAAAATGAAGCTATGCAGATCGCGGTGCTATTTATCCCAGATTTACGGGTCCTAAAAGTGGGTGAGTGCTGTGAAAGCTGGAAAAGCTTGTTAAAGAAGATGCTTGGTGCCTTTCCTTTGCACTTGAATTGAATTTTCTCTTTTAGTCTCTGTAGTCAAACACTACATATACTACTCCACTGCAGCTGCTGTATGTTGGATTCAGGAATCCCTGTTTTGATTTGCCAAGCAGGCAAACTATTTATCTCAGGTAAGAGAATTTTGAGGTGTAATGTGGTTAGTATCTAAAAATATCAGTGTAGGGTGATAGAATAGGGCTCCAACAGACAAAAACATGGCAAGATAAGGAAGAGGAGTTCACACTGGAATTATGATACTGTGGGTGTAATTAACCACTGGAAAAGCTTAGAAAGGAATGCGGTAGATCACTTGGACTAATTAAATCAAGATTAGATCTCCTTCTGAAATATCTTCTAGTAGAGTTACAAGTTCTTGTGCTTTGTAAAGAAATTGCTGCATGAGGTATTATGGGCAGTGCCAGGCAGGAAGTCAGACCAGATTATCATAAGAATTCCTTCAGGCCTTTTAAATCCACATCTCCACCAACAAAGGCTCTTATGTGGTACAGGCAGCCACAGAATTTCTAAAATCAGAGCTGGAGCAGGTCACTCTTGTTTTGGCAGTGAAAGGTTGAAAAGTCTTTGAGCAGATCCTTGCAGAGACGCAGTGGTGGATACTCAGTGCTGCTGACCTTGCAGATTTTGTGTGCTCTAGTCATACAGACCAGTCCTGAGCCAGTTTCTGTTCTTATCTGATCAGTCCATAGACACATCCTTCTGCATAATCTTCTAACATTTCACCTGATTTACTTGGTAGCTTGCTTTGTATTGAGTTCAATGAAAAGTAATAATTTTTCTGTGATGCATATTGAATCCCTTCTGTGATACAAGTAAGGTCCTGAATGAATTCAGAATTTTACTCAGTTATTCAGTGAGTTATTCAGTGCTGTCATCTTTAACATAAGATCTTCTATAGCCAGTCTTAATATCCATATGAGTAGAAAGGGCAGGGTACATTTTTAACCGATTTTGTAGAATTCCTAATATAAAATAATCTGCTTTCCCCAAAACTGAAAAAGTAGTAACTTATATGTTTGCTCTGGGACCTGCATGGACTATTGAGAGAGAGTGGAGGATAGTAATTTTTCAGTTCTCTTCAGCTGCAGCTTCAGCTGCATCCTTGTCTTACTGGGTAAGAGGCAAAATCTTCTTAACAGAAAATAGATTAAAATGGTTCGTCAAAAAGTAATTTTATACCAGAAGAAACAAAACACTGTGGTGAACCAAGGATAGCAGTGGGTCTTTCTTGTTACTTTGATAAGCTCATTAATTTCAATGTTCAAAATTAATTAGGAGTTACTGTGCAAAATCTTGCAATGGAAAAATCCATCAACTTGAGCTCAGAATTATGTCACCCTACTGCACTTAGGTTGCATAGCTTCTCTTACAGGAATGTTCAGTGTAACTCTGCAGCAGCATGACAGGGAGAACAGCTAAGAGTTGTGCTGGCTATATGTGTGCATCAAAAATTATTCAGGAGAGTTTCGTGTAATTCTGGCTATGTAGAAAGACCTGTAAAAAAGCTCTTCCGTAAAATTATCCAGGGTAATTCAACGGTGAGCCCAGGCATATCAGAGGATTTTGTGTTCCAGTATACCTGATACTCAACCTGACAGCAGGTGGTGGGCACTTGGTACCTGACCATCCCTAGTGCTCTCCCTCTTCGGACTAATGTGTACATATAGTTTACACAGGGCGGTCTAAACCTGAATTGGAAAAATTGTTAGACTAAAGCAATAGGAAAACTAAAGTAGAGAAAAGAAATACCCTTGTGTTTGATAACCCAAAGTAAGATAGTTAAGTAAGAGTGTGTCTCTCCACGTGAAGGTTCCATCTGCTTTTGTGGACATCTAAGAAAGAGAGAAAGGACAGGAAGGGCAAGATGTTGGAGAAAGAAAAAAGAGATTAATTACCCTTGCTGGTAGGTTAGGGATTTGTGGCTGTGGTGAAGTAGAAAGAAGACTTTGGTTAGTTAGGAATCAAACATGTTTGGCTGGTTACTATGCACTGGTTGTGATATTTTAGTATGAAGTTTCTTATGCACCATGTCTCAAGAAAATATATTACATACCCATGGTTTTCACAAATTCCTGATAGCCATAATACTGACTGTGGAGAGTATTTAAAAACAAACTTCAGTATGTCCTTTTTTCACATGTTTTTGCTACCACTGAGTCACTCTCGATGGGTACTTCAGTTCTGAAAAGGAGTGGAGGAGGCTGTGCCACTAAAGAAAATTGCTGTCTCCATTAGTGTATTTACATAAGTGTATTTGAGACATCACATTGCTGCTATTTTCTTCTGTGTGAAAGTTCATGGCTAAATTATTAATGTAAAGGAAAATAGTCTTTCCTACCACAGAAGAAATGCCTCTACTGGACAGTGGTACACAAGCCTGCAGAATTGACTTTGGTTGTGGCTGAGGGTTTCCTTGGCCTGCCTTTCTGTTCAGGCAATGCTGTAAAGGCATTCCAGATTACAGAAAGGAGGAGTTATGTTGAGGTCTGGGGAGTTCCTTTGGTGCATTTCCAGCACACTGGTAGTCCCAAATTCGTTGTTTGTATTGAAGAACTGCACTTGCTTTAAAAGCTCAGTTTGACTGCATTTGAAAGCTTTTCAATCTTGTTTCCTGCACTTCGTTTACTTATTAACCCCTCTACAAGAATCCATGATTTTGCCTGGGTAACTTGCTGTTCTCTTCCAAGAAATAAATACACCATCTTTCAAATTTTTTAAATCCACATGCTGGCTTGGAGCACAGTTTGGTGTAAAGAAATGCCCTGGTGCTTCTACTGTGCTCGCAGTGTCTGCTTAGATGAGAGTCAAGCGTGCTGTGCTCACTGTTACATAACTCTGCAAAAAGTGTTGATTCAGGGAATTCTGCTGCCGTGAGAGAATGGGAGCATCGGGAATGTTCTCTCCCGCTTAATGGAAATGTGGCTTTTGGTGACTAGTACATTTAAAAAATTGTGTGTATGGTCTTGTTGACAGAATCCAACTTGAACATCATAATGATGTTCAGGACAGCAGATCCTGCTGGTTTTTGCAGCCCTGGGAGGGCGGATGAGGCTCCGGTAGCAGCAAGCTGGTATAGCATATGTCTGGCTGCTACCAGAGGAGATTTACAGCCAGACAGTTTTTGGTTTTGAGTAACTTTTAGAAGAGTAAATTGGAAAAATTGCCAGGTTGGTCAAACAGATCAATTGCCATCAGCAGGAGAGACAGCTGTTCATTTGACTACATCTCCTTCATTTGGCTGTGTGGATTGTCCCACTGGATGAAGTGGGCTCCAGAGACCTGCCTGTGGAGAAGAGAGGCAGGTAGGACAACATGCACTGAGTCAGAAATTCTGTTCGTCTTTTGGCATTACAGAAATAGCCTTGTCTTACGGATGTGGTGGAGGGGTAGGTTGCTAGTCTAATTTTTTGACCTTTTCCATTTTTCACATATTTCAGCCTCTATTTCAGCCCTGAAAGAATATTTCAGATTGCTGTACCCTGCTGCTGGCACTAGTCAATGCCTCTCCCTGCCTCCACCCCACCCCCACTAATATATTACTGTGAAAATGTGGATAAGAAGGTAAATTAAAGGTCGGGAAAGTCAATGTTGGCTTAATATTATAAGTACTAATCTCTCTAAGCAGTATGTATCCATTTCCTGTTTTCTTGCTCATTGTAAGGCATAAAAGCCTGTCTAGAAGCTGTTGGAGATCTAGATGGTGTTAGCTAGATTTGCTTCTAGGTTGTTCTCATTCAGCAGCATCCTCAGAGCAAGCTTTGGTTCTGTTGTTTCAGTTTCCCCATCTATGCCTTTAATCCTGTTCTCTTCCTTTAATCACATCCTATGTACACTTGTACTTTGAGTCCCGTAGCTCTTCTTCACTCCAAGTTTAGGGTCTCAGTTTGCAGTGTTGTGCAGGAAACTCTGTGATTTAATTTTGTCAGCCGAGGTAAACAAACAGTAAAAACATACACCACAGCACAAAATGTTCTCTAATCAGTTTTTTGACAAGCACAGTTTAATTATTTATCGTAGCTTGTAAAAGTAATGAAGTCCTTGTAATATGAGATTTAACACTGTCCTATTAATTTTTCCCTGAGAACTGGAAAAAGACTGCTGTATTTTTGTGTGCAAACTGAGAGCATGCAAGCTAATGAGATTTGACTGAGAATACGTAAAAGGGGCTGGAACCTTTCAGTGCTTCTTAATAGTTTCGCTAATAGGTAGTAAATCCAAGCACATCCCACAGTTAGATAAGATTTTGCCTATGTTGGCAAACCAGAAGGTGCTGTCTGATGCTTTGCCAAAGCAAAACAGAGTTTTCTTGGCCCAGCTATTTTCTTTTTTTAATGTTTAGCTTAGTAAAAAGAAAAGCTGTAAGTAGCAGCCTTTCTCAAGACATATAATTCAAAATAGTTTTCTGTAGCATGATAGATTTCATGTTGCTACAAAATAAATATTTAATCAGTGCTAATATTTTTGGTTCCCTTAGGCAGGGAGAGAAGTTCTAACTTTTTACTCAAGTAAGTGCAATGCAATCTAGGAGGATGTTCAAAGTAAAATGCATGTATATCCTAGAGATTTTTTTAATGGACTATAGGTGCAGCCACCCAGGACTGATGGCTGATTTTGTTCCTGATAGAAAACACTTTACCGCAAAGTTAAAAAGTCCCTCTTGCTGAAAAAGGAAAAGAACCCAAAAAGATAAATGTAAAACTAACTTCAAGCTAGCATCTGTGTTTGATCGACTTGAGCTGTATGATGAACTAGATCAGTTACAATTACATTAAAAAAAAAAGAAGAAGAAGAAGAAGAATTGCAGCCTGAAATGCTTTGCTTTTCAGACACAAAGCTGCCTCAACCATGCCAGCCCAACTCAATGACTGAAAGGAACAGTCTAGTGGCTCTAGAGTAGAGTCACACTTACTGGTTAGTTTCTAATTCGTTGATCTTATGTGATCTACTGGGCTCTTTATTCAGGGGCTCACTTTGTAGTACAAAAGAACATTGTGAGCAGGGAATATTTCTTATCTGAGCTGCTCTGTCAAGCACAGCGGCAGAGTTTGGCCCTTGGAGGACAGGAACTCCTGTGGGCTTCCTATGAAAGCTGCAGCTCCCATGATCCTAATCAGACAGAAGGATGGGAGACAAGCACTTAAATTTTGTGCTCCTCCTGTGTTTGCAGAGGGAGCAAGGACTGAATGGAGTCCACCTTATTTTTCCTTCAGATGTGAACCGCTGACTGAGGCTTCTTCTGCTGTTTTCCCTTTCTGCTCAAGAGACAGTAAGAGCTCTTCCCTGGTACCATAGTGGGCAGACCTGTGTTTGTAATGGATCAGTCTTGAGACAGTCATCATGCCTGCATTTAAGAAAACCTTTCAGGACACATCTGTTCATTAGTGCTCTCTCTCTTTTGATCCATTAGAAACTTATTCCCATCCTTCTAGCCACCAGCATCTTTCATTGTCCTTTCACAAATTAATTTAGAAACCAGTCATCCCTTCTGTGATATAATTATCACAGAAAAAGCCCAGAAGTAAAGGTAAAATAATACAATTTCAGGAGGGAAATTGTATGCTCTGAACTGAGACTTGAAGTGCATATGCACCTCACAGAAAGGCAGCAGGTTTCTATAAAGGTCACCCAGAAAACAAGGAAGATGTTCCCTGCCATGTCTGACTGTAACCAAGGAAAAGTAGTACTGAATTTTTGCTGACTGTGAGGATGTAAATTTGTCATAGTCCTTTAGTTACAGTAGATGTATGGTACAGAAGGAGAATACTATTGAGCAGTTATGACAAGTTTTGACATTTCTGACTTTCTTTGTGTTAAGATGCTAACCATAGACACCATTAGTCTCACCCCCTGATTGGGGCTGATTCAGAGAGCCTTACTTTTCAGTTACAGGGTGGGTTTAATACAGGGTAGTAAAAAATTTAGTGTACAGCCTCTTTAAAATACAATGACAGTATTAGCCCATCCACATGTTCACCAGCTCTGATTTTCTTGAGATATAGGGGGTTGTGCTTTTTCCAGTCCAAAATTCCATTTCTGAGAACTAACTGATTGGAAAATACTTAGATTTATAGGAAGAGCTCCAGCTTTGCTGGCAGCAAAAGCTAAGTGAAAATGACAGGGAGTGTTCACTTCTTTCAGCAAGTTCTGTCCTCAGTGGGAAAATGGCAGGCTGACCCTGGTGTATTCCTGTTCTGCATGGGTGGATTTGATGTTCTGTGTTTCCAAAAGTTGGTTATGGTTGCAGCTTTCACGTATGGGAAGAGACTGAGGTTAAACACAAGACTGCTGTAAAAATGTACTAGCATTCATAATTATGTTTAAATTTTATTATTTCTTCCTTCCTTGAAATAAAATAATTAACAGAACATAAAATAATAACAGAAGAGAGAAAAGTCACTTCCTCTTCTTACAGGATCATAGAATCATAGAATGGCTTGTGTTGGAAGGGATCTTAAAGATCATCTAGTTCCAACTCCCCCACCATGGGCAAGGACACCTTTCACTAGACCAGGTTGCTCAAAACTCCATCCAACCTGGCCTTTAACACTCCCAGGGATGGAGCATCTCTGGGCAACCTATTCCAGTACCTCATCACCCTCACAACAAAGAATCCAAACCGGTTCCTAAATCCTGGTTCTGATTGACACAGTATTGCAGCTGCTGTATAAAACCATTTAGATCCCCTTAACTTTATCTGCCTTCCTTAGAGTGCAGTTTGCTCCAACAAATTCTTAAATGAAGTGGAAATTATACAAATAGGAGTTATTTGAAGCTGCAGAACGATTTTACACTCATGCTTATGCAATGAGCTAGAACTGCACAGCTGACCAAAAAACAGTCCTTAATTCACAATTCCATCCTGTTTTTTCACTTCAGTGGCTTTTTAAACTTCCCTCTAGTCTTTATGCATTTTATGTGGTTTAACTGAAATTCTGAGAAAATAAAGGAAAATGAACCATGGACATGGAGAAATGTACAAGAACAGATGAAGAGAGAGGTTTCCTGTAGGAATGGGGCATGGAGAAAGCAGTTCTGTAAAAACGGTTTGATCCAAATGCTTGGGATGGTAAAGTGACATAGAGAAAAATTTGATTAATTGAGAAAGAATGCATGGCAGGAAAGATGCAATTTATTGGACTGGAAAACTCTTCCTCGACAACAGCAAGTGGCATAATTTTCCAAAGAAAGTTCTCCGTTACTTGGTAATTGAAAACTTGGTTGAATAAACACTACAAAACATCACTATAGAACCTGTGCTTCTTTAGGTGAGCAATCTTCAAGCAGAAAGCCTTTTCTGCCTCCATATTCTGACTTGCTTGAGACAGCTCCATGAATCTGGTTCAGGCTTGGGATAAAACCATAAGGTATGTTTTCTCTGCTCACTCTCTTTTTCCTCTAAATGTTATTATACTGCAGTTTGGCTCTGTCCACATAGTCTGGAGCAGACTGTGTTGTAACTTGCTTTAGTCGCCACTGAATTTAACAGCTTTTGGCTTTGTAAGTAATGCCTTAGGAGAACTCTTGCTCATCTGTTCCCTGAGCCAAAGGAAAACTCCTCCAGTAGCTTTCCCAGTGTTTTCTCTGGCTGGAACACATAGTTACCAATTGCTAGGTGAAGATACACTATCTTTAATCATATTTTATTTGTGTATTTTCAGTTTGTCCAGCTGATATATTCTAAGACATCCACTTTGACTAAAACAGTGAAAGAGCCCTTTCACAATGGATTTTTTTTCTTTTTCCTGTACCCCACGTAATTAAATTCTTCCACTGGTGGGAAAAATGCTTTTCCTTGATGTAAATGTGTGGCAAGTAGCTGAATACTAAACCAGTCAGTCAGATTTCCCTGTTAACCATATTCTTCCATATTTTTCATAACAAAAGGATTTATCTTAGGGATCTTGTTCAGAAATTTCTTTACGTGGATTTCCTAGTCCTTTACGATTGATTTTCAGGAAATCTGATCATATTCGCATTTAATCCATTGCTAGAAATGTGTCCATTGGGAAATTATTAAATAGGATCTCAATAAACCTTTGGGTTATATTTTGCAAGTACAAATCACTAGGAGATATTTGCATATTTATTTGTTGAATTTCAACTTCCACTTCAGGTTAGATGAGACATAAACAATTATACAGCACCTCTGGCAAAGGATTAGTCTTCAAAGCAAGTCAAAGCAACACTGGGAATTCAGAGGAAGATTTCTAAAGTTTTAGAAGGAACCGTGAAAGACTTGTCCTTTCTTTTAGCTCCATACATTTTATGTCAAATATGGATTTAATGTTGTAGACTTTTACTCTGATACATCCTCTTGTTTGTTTTACTCTAAGTCATGTTTCTAAAAAATATTTATGGCAGCACTGGTCAGAGGCAGGGACTGCACTTTTGCCTTTTTTTGTTAATGGAAAAAATTGCCCTAATTTAAAGCCAGCTAAAATATTTTTGTTTGGTTTTGTTTGTTTGTTTGTTTTGACAGGGTCTATGGGTCAGACTCTGCATTGTACTTTGTAACAGAGGCCACAGATAAATGTGATCTGCCAGAAAGATGTTAATAGTTTTTTTCCAAGATCAGGAAGCCAGGTATGTTCAGTGCCTTGGCAGAGGAAATGCTTCTTTGGATGTATTCTTGGCTTGCTTCATTTTAGGAGAATCTCTGTGGAAATTATAAGTAAAAATTAATGTAATTAATTATAATTAGTATAGTGTTTATAGTGGATAGATGTTCCAAAATCTTTAACAACAGCGAAGGAGATGTCATAGCTTTCAGGAACTGCAGATTTACAGCAGCAATTAGATCACTTAGGCCAACCCTGAATACCTTTTGAACTCTGCATTTACTGTCCGTTTGCATCTTAGAAAATCCTCCCAGTTATTGACAATTAAATTTGATGCCTTGTTGCTTGTTTACATGAAAGCAATTGGCATGCTCTTTCTGTTTGTGTCTCAGTGTGCCTTATTCATTTAGCAGTATTGCTGGATTTTGAGTTCTGGAGATAAACCAAAGCATTGGGGGCACAAGGCTTTCCTGCTGTTCATCGCTTGTCCTTTCTTGCATGCCTGGATATGCAGGAAAGCCTTGCACTGAAGGCGAGACCTATAAGTGCCCAAATCTCAAAAGAAGTGCTATTTTTATTATATAATAAAAGACTTGAGATGACACTCTGCTTTGTACTCTGTACCTACACATCCACATGCACTTTGAAGCTCTGTCCTTATTATCTGTCCTATAAAATCGGTGTTGTTTAAACGGAAAAAAAGAATAAAGTGCATTTTAGTTTGTGTGATACAAGTCCTTAATATGATATCATGACTTGATGGGAATAATCAAGGGTTGGAGTCTGTACTTTGGTTTACAAAAAGATATCTTTGTTAAATCCTTGAACTGTATTTTCTTTTTAGCCACATGCTTCTGCAATCATCTCCAATTTTGAAGAAAACTTCAGTAATTATGTTCTGTATCTGAGGTTCATGTAAACTTATATTTCCTATATCATAAGCATGAGGAGTCATCTGTTAGTACCTAGCCTCTTCTCAGAAAATTAAGATTACTCAGACTGGATTTAGGATCTCTGACATGAAATTCCTCCCACTACTTCTTTCATTTTCTTCTACTTAGGTAGGCATCCACTTTTCTTTATATTGTAGTAAAGCTTCATGCTCAAGAATTCCTGCTCTACATTGTAATTACTCTTTCTCTTTTTCTTTTTTTTTTTTTTTTTGTTTTCTGGTGTTTGCAAGAACAATTTGCAGTTTTTGGTGGATTAAACTTGAAGCTGAAGGAGATGGAGGAGTTCCTCTGTCTTTGATAATAACTAAATCTTTTCACCTAGGAGAGCTTAATTTAGGCTGGGCAGATAACCTGCCTTTCAAATGTGGCCAAAAATTTCAAAAGTCAATGGCCAGAGGAAGCCAGCATTTAATGAAAATTTAGAGTCTGGATGCATTTTGGCTGGGCTATTTATTTTTCCTTGAAGGCAGAGATGAGGAAGGATGTGCAGTGATGCAGCACTGAATGAAGGATAGCAGAGAGGACACCGAGACTGGATGTAGGAACAGAAGGAGATTTACTTTCTTCGATGTTACCTGATAGGATCTATTTTTATATAGAAATGTCACCTGACAGAAGTCAGGAGAGAGAATATCTAAGTAGTTTAGATGGAGCTAAAGGCAGGGAGCTAAAGACACGAGGGAATAGAAGAGGCAGTTGAGGTGATCTGAATGCACAGCTGTATATAAAAATAGTAGTTAGAAGGGAGAGGTCTTTGAGGGAGCTGACCACAGATGCATGTGGTTATAATCATAGCGTAGAGGCTGGCACTAATTGGTAGTGGAGAAATCAAGTGAAAGACTGATCTGTTATGATGGAGAACTCGAAATGAAAAGTGAGAAACAGATGACACCAAAGAAGAGTGGCACCAGAAAAGAAGGAGGATAAGATGGAGATAAGTAAAGATTTTTGTCTGGGGAAGAAGGATGTGATTACAGAACTAGGGACAGAAAGTATAAGATAGTTGGGCAGCATCAGGGGAGAAGGAAAATAAGAAACCCAGAAACCATGAACATCTGGGTTTCCTGGCGGTTCGAGGAAGATGCAGATGTATGTGTCTGAAGACTCATTTTCTTTAGGTGAAAAGACACATCTGTCAGCAGAGTTCATCTGGGGGGAGCGCAATGTTTTATTTTCTAGGACCAAAGAAACATTATGCGAACATAAAGCTAAAAGCAGTCCTGGAGAAGAAACTTGAGACAAAGATCTCAGCATCCCTTTTGGAACAAAATGAAGATTATTATGTCCAGCCAGAGAAAAGTCTCCTAAAAGCTGTGGCTGGTGTGGTCTCTGAGAAGAAAGGTGAGAGAGTGACAAGCTAGTGAAGATGTACAAAGACTCATGAAGAACTCAGGGTCATGCAGGCATGAAAAGGTCTTCATGCAATGGGCATGTCTGAAATGGTGCCTAGAAGCATTCCCAGGCCCTAGAAATCGAATGTATCTACTGTTGACTGTCACTGGCCTAGTTTTGGTTTATACTTACAGGAACTCACCTGAACTATTCCCAGGTAGAGTTTGAAAGTTATCTTGGGATTGTTCCCAGTATGCAATTTGAAAGCAACCACCCTGTTTTGAAGGGGATAGACTTTACTAACATGGCACCTTTCTGTGCCAGTTGGCCTCAACATTCTTGGACGTGTTTATTTTGCTTGCAGAAATACAGCTGTAAATGGCTCAGTAGATGCAATCCCATGGAAACTTAGGACATTGACGGTCTTTGGTGCAAGCTGTGACAGGCAGTGAGTATGATTTCTTCTTAAAAATGTTGCTGAATTAAGATGTTGATGTGCTCTCAAATATTGTTTTTATGTAGCATGGTGACATTATAGAAGAGTTGATTATACAAAGTAAGTTTGTATGAAGCATGCATTTAGATAGTTCAATTTAAATGTAATACAAGCATAAGCAAACATAGGTCCATAAATAACACTCTTTCCAACAGAAGACCAGGCTGTGAAATTAAGGAAATAAGGTTGTGAGGTTGGTAGGTAGTTAAGTTGGCTGGACTAAAAAGCCCAAACATTTAAAAGTACAGAAAATATTTTAAAAACTTCTTGAAACTTGTATCAAAACGAGGCAAATATCTAGACCTAAATGGATAAGATAAATGTGGATCTCGAATGGAATAAAAATAACTTGAAGGTGATGGAGACATGGAAATTTTATGGCCAGCGTAGAAAGAGGCACAAAATCAAATTTCATGTGTTGTTCTGAATTTTGAATTCAGGAACGATTTCAAACTGGAACAGGTACAGCAAGAAAAGCATTTCTGAGAGCCTTTATCTTAGCAGAGCAGGCTAGTAAAGTAAAACCTGAGGCACAATAATATAGTTCCTTAATAAATACATCAGGGAAGGGACTGGTAGAGAGGAAAGCTAGGTAATTAAGCTAAACAGTGTTGACACTTGAGCAAAGTTAATAATGGATTTTAATTTTAGCCAAAAGCAGTCAGTTGACTCTGAAACTAAAGTTAGATCATCCAGGTTACTAGAAGCAGCATGCATCTTAGCTCACATTTTCTAAATGAGTTCATGAATGTGACCTGTTCATAACCAGATGCACTGTTGGTGTTTTGTGAAGAACTTTAGAGATGAGCAAGAGGAGTTGCACTTTCCTTTCAAACGCCTTATATTCTGAAAAGCCAAATGCGACATTTTTGGAGAAGACTGCAGGGTATTTTGGCAGTTCTCCTCCAGCATATGATCAGTCTTTCAGCACTCATGGATCCTTTCCTCTTCAGTTATAGAATCATAGAATGGCTTGGAAGGGACCTTAAAGATCATCCAGTTCCAACCGCTCTTCCTTGGGCAGGGACACCTTCCGCTGGACCAGGTTGCTCAGAGCCCCATCCAATCTGACCTTGAACACTTCCAGGGGATGGGGCATTCACAGTCTCTCTGTGCAACCTGTTCCATTGTCTCACCACCCTCACAGTAAAGAACTTCTTCCCGATCTAAACCTACCCTCTTACAGTTTGAAAACATCATCCCTTGTCCTGTCACTGCATGTTCTTGTAAAAAGTCCCTCTCCAACTCTCTTAGGCCCCCTTTAAGTACTGAAAGATGCTCTGAGGGGTCTTCGGAGTCCTCTCCAGTTCTGTCGTTTAGATTTGTTCTGTTGTGAGTTGATGTTGTATAGGTTCTCCATGGACCTACCATCATAGATGCTGTGCTGGTTTCCTGATTCAGCTGTTAGGGAAATCAAGCCCACACAGGAAGTTCACCTGAAAGAGCTTATCTCCAGGCAACATTAGGTTGTGTCAGACTATGTCAAACTGTTGCATTAGTTTTTTCACGATGTGCCCTGTTGCTGGAGCAGGATTTCATGGAGAGCATTCAAAATGCATATCAGTGTAATATTGGGAAATGTTTTGTTTATGTGTGGCTGAACTTGAATATGAAGTGATAATTGTAACCCCAAATTGTGACAGAACTTAATTTTAATGTCTTTTTTATTTCTGTTGACCTTTACATGTTTCTATAAATACTGTGTCATTGAATGAATTCCAGACTGATGAATGTGGAAGCCCGCCTGTCAGTGTCTCAAAAGGAAAACTTTCAAATATAAATAGCCTTAAAAGTATAAATAGAAAAATCTTTTTACTGTATTTATCACTGACCACTTTCTCTTTTTTCCTTTCATTGCATCTCCTATTTTATTTTTAGTGATGCTTACTTAAAATAGTTTCTCTGCTTTCCTGTTGGCCATTAGATGGCCACTTTGGAATCCAAGTGATTTCTAAGCCAGATAGTAAAGAAAGTGTTCCTTATTTGAGCAGTGTGAGCCTGAAGTCTTGTCCGTCCAGACCTTCTTAACTGATATATAAGCTTTGTTTGGTTGGTTGATTTCAAATACACAGGCCTAAGTTGGTTTCAAAGTCTGATTCCAGCATTGTTGAGGACCTGCTGTTCTTCCTTGATGTTCTTCTTGATGTTATTCTGTCCCTCAGCCACATCAAGGTCTTTGCTATCATTTCCTGTGGCATTAGTGGGGTCCCAAGAGCAGTGGATCTGGGAGCTTAAGTCAGTAGGGTGACACATGACGTTCCTGTCTCTGCCCAAGCCTGTGCTGCTGTAGTCCACTTGTACCTTGGACTTCTCGCAGCTGTGGAGGAGCAAAGACAGGAGCAGAAATGTGTTCTGCAGCCACCTTTGAGAGGCACAGGAGGAATTGCTGCTCATCAGATAGGAAATCCCTGAAATGGCCAGCTACTACTCATGGACTAGAACTGTTTTCCTGTCCTTGTCAGGTGTGAATATTTTTCCTGCCAGTAGGCCATCATGAAAATTCTTTAGCTTTACATCCAAGTAGATCACTAATGCACGCAGGCAATGACAGGGGAAATGGTCTGTGTTCATGTGGCTCTGAGACTTCGGGGAATCATAAATTCATTTAACCATCAGTCTTTATGCTTCAAGGCATGCCCCTATCTGCAAGCTTTTTGTCAGTTTTAAATGTGATTGGTGTAGTTTTATTTTTATGCAGCGCCTTGGGGTGCTTACAGAGGAGGGTTCTTACAATAGGTGTAACTTAATGTGCTGTTCAGACTTCTCATTAATCTGCGTGTCTTCACTCTTACCCAGAGGTAAAATACAAAAGCTACAAGGGAGGAGTTTGGAATAAAATGATAGAAAATGTGACTCTGAAATAAAGACATTTAGTACTGACAACTAAGACTAGCGGTGGAGGAAAAAGAACAGGATGTTCAGAAAGTCCAGGCCCTTTGGCATGAGTTAAGGAGCTTGGAAAATAAGCAGGGCTACAGTGAATTTGTGAACAATGTTTGTCTTCCTAAACTGAATGCTGGAAAGGATCCATTTCACACTTTGCCTTTGCCAGCGCCCTGATATCTATTGTAGCGCTCATCTTCTGGCCTCTTTATTTCCAGAGAAAAGTTTGACTTTGTGCTTAGAACTTTTTTGTGCTTCCTGCTTTCTTGTGGCACTAGCTGGGTCGTGTTGTGGCTACAGGGCTAAACTTTGGAATCTTAGTGTATGGTCCTGCTGTACCGCCCTGTTTCTGATGTTTGTATTTTAACCACAGCGATGGGCTTTAAAGACTCCACTTCCGCTTTGCTCCACCACTGCTTTGTCTGCATGAGTAAATTAATCAGGGCCAGGACTTGTATCTTATGGTTGTCCATATTGTTTAATTTCTAGCACATTCTGTGACATGATTTTGGTCCGTGCCAACTAGCGCATTCCCAGATGACACCTGTGGCAGGATGGCGTGGGAGAGGGACTGTTCTCAGCAGGCATTTATTGAAGAGGTAACAATGTTTTGTGGGGGAAGACAGTGTGGAGATGCGGATTTGAACTGGCTCTGCCTTTTCTCCCTGAGCCTCTGGATTCTGATGCATTTTATAGACTAGACCAGCCTCTCTCAGGCTTAACATTTGCAGAGGATACTGAAATACAAATGTTTACGTCCTCACTGCATCACTAGGTGCTGTTATGCACAACAACATCAAGCGACCTCCTCCTCTTTCCTGTGGGCCATCTGCTCAAGTTTACAGCACCCACAGTGCTAAGATCTTTTCTCTTTGAATAAGAGTCAGGTTAGGAGCACAACTCAAGTTTTATGTCAAGCTAGCATCACAACAAACCCAGTCCCTCTGAGCTTGAATGAGCTTTCCAGAGAGTGGTCTTCCATCATGCAGCTCATTTGCAAGCAGGGATACAGCAGTAGCTCACAAAGCCAGTGTCATCACAGGCCCACAAAAGCAAGTTAGATAAGTAATTACTGTTCTGGTATGTATATATTTACTTATCACACAGGGTCATGGTAATTGCACATACAGTTTTACATTTGCTTGCACACATAGATTTTTTTTTTTAACTTCACTCTTCAGGCTTGCTTTGGAGCACTTTATGTGAAAATAGGTAGTGTTTACTTTCCTCTGTGGGACTTCTAGTTTGTGAAGCCATCTGCAGTTCTCTGTTGGAAAGGAACATTGAATTCCTGAGCACTGATGGTGCTTTCACTGAATATGTTCCAAAAATTGTTTGTACAAGGTGCACCTGTATATGCAATATTCTTTATAATCCTTGATTGCTGTCTTTCTGACATTTTTTCTCTTGTCTGAATTTTTAATTGCAAATGGAGACATTACTAAAACCATAGTCTTCCTCACTCACTGTTGAAAGCATTTTTCATTTAGGTAGTATGTGGTGTACTGTTTGTAGGATGTACCTCAATGGTAGCTGCGGGCTGCACAGACTTGTTCTTTTGTCTTGATAGGATTGGCTACTCAGTGAGCATGTATTTAGCATCAAGATTTAAGCTCCTGAGCCCGTTCTTGGTGCTGCTGGAGCAGCAAAGGAAGAAACCACTGCTGAGTCATATTAAAACCAGTATTGTTTTCTTCATCATGACACACTGTGTCCAGCACTGTTATCATGGGGATTAGAAACACTGAGCAAAAGGGATTTTGTTATGGCAGTGCTAGGTGAAATGATGTTTTACAAGCTGGTGTGGTAGGCAGTTTTCTTTTGAGGCTAGTGAGGGACATGATGGTAACAGTCACACAGAAATTGTTATGAAAAAGAAAGACTGAGAGAGGTGCAGAGTCTCCCATGTAAACTATGTTTACAGTTGTTGCCAGTCTATGCACTGCTCTCAGTATTTATTAGCTGAAGAGACTGAAAAGTCTGGAAGGGATTGTGCTGACTACAAGTTTTTGTAGCCTTTGGTGGTGCCAACTGCAAAAATAGGCAAACCCGGCTTCAGTGAAAGGGCGTGATGGGGCAGCTCCAGCCCAACTGCTACCTGGAGGCGTTTTGGAGGCTTTGGCTGGAAGCCGTGAAATGCATCTCCCAAGGGAGGACTGCATTGCAAACAGACCTAGCCCTTCCCTATCGGTGAATTCCTTTGGCAGTAGGCTGGCACCAGAACACCTAAACACACTTATGATAAAGCTGCAATGATATTTCCCCTCTGTGAGATGGGGGTGAGGTGTGCATTGTGTTTGTTAATTCATCTCACATATGACTCTTGCAAAAGGTCTCGTTATATCAGCCACTCATTAGTGGTGGCATTGTGCATGGCTGAAGGCCAGGTGAAAACATGTTTCTCAATTTCTCACTGTTACATGGCTTAAACCAAACATTAACAGCTCCCCATTGACTTGAGTGGCTCTCTCTTGGTTGGATCAAGCCACTCTGATGTAGGAAACAGGACTGGAGAAGTAGCTCCTATTTTTCGTTGGAATTTAGCTTCCTTAAAGAGCAGAAGAACTGAAAGGTCCTCTGCACCTCAACCCGAAGGAAAACCTTTGAAATAGGATACTTGTTTACATGTATGAAGAGATTAGCATTAGAAGTAACTTAGAGGTAATAAAATAAGCCTTTATGAGTGCTTCAGAGCACTTTCTCTCTTCCCACAGAATTATGGTCTTTGGTCAACTTTGTGTAGGAAAAGTCTTTCGGGGAAGGGGTTAATGCACAGGGAGAAGAGCCTGCTGAATAAAGCAAGCTTTCTGCTGAAAATTAGGAGTTTATATGTCATAGTTTTATACTTTCTTAAATTAAGTTCATCTTTTGCAGGGAATAATTAATCTTTCTTTTTCACTTTATTTACTTAATTTGCATAGGAAAGGGAAAATGTTGGGATCACTCAGTAAATAAGTCTCAATTGCTTCAGGCAGAAATTGGACGTCAGCAAATGTAGGTAGACTGGCACTAGCTCCCATGAACTGTAATGACACTTAGATTGTTGCTGAACTAAGTATGCAGGTCAATGGGTAGGTCTTTGCGTCCCATACTGGAGCTCTTACTGCTGTATGATTCAGTGCTTTTAGGACCTGCATTAGTAAGATTAAAGTCAGTGCTGCTTTGCCTACCTAGATCCTTCCTACAGGGAATACAGGGGGAAAATACTTGTGAAATCTTGAGCACACAGAAAACAGTGAGAGATCCACACTTATTGCAGTGATTCTGAGGCTTTTCCATGTTTTCCTGTGGGACAAATTGCTGTGTTGTCTCATTTTCGTTAGTGTTGTTCAGACATCAGTTATTCAGTTCCTACCCTTGCACAAGTGCCAAAAATCACAGATGTGGAAATCTTGGACACTGATTTTTCACAGCATTCATGACAAAAAGGCAGTTGGCTTCAGAGATCAGAGGCATCTTTGAATATGAAAAAAGCTCTTTTAAGTCTATGCTTTTTTTGTAAAGGCAGTTGCTCATTCAGACCACAGTCTCAAGTGTGAGTACCCTCAGCTGGAACCCTCGTCCCTCTGCTGCAGTGTGGTCTTGCTCCTGTTTAGAGTCAATGGGGTTGTTTGCGCCACTGCAGCTCATTACCCAGGCTTTTCATCAGCTGCTGAACATTATTTGTTTTCTGGAGTTTACTCCCTTAACAATATGGTAGCCATCAGTAGAAAACCAACTAAAATAAGAAATGTTGGACTTGTTTTATCTTTTAGGTATTATATGATTCTATAACAAAAAAAGGTATAGATAATTTATATTTATTCAAACAAGTAATTTGCAACAGCTGGTAAGGAAGGGGAACAGCCATGAGCTGAAAATAAAATTTACAGCACAATTCCGTGTATGTTGTCGGGGAATCATTCCCATGCAACCCAGTAATGGCGCAGAGATTTCAGGGATTATGTTCAGATTAAATGTCAACAAGAGCTGAGCCTTGGCAGTATGCCAGGAAGGTCATATGAGGAAAGTCCCAAACTTTTGCACTCACATAAAAATGTGTTCTGCTTAATAACCATAATATGCTGCAAATTTTAAGACAACTAATGACTTAGGTTAAGAAATCTCATCACAACTTGATTTTTTAAAATTTATTTTTTAATTCAGATTCAGGGCTTTTCAGTACTTCTTGGTATTTAAGACTATGTCAGCAATTTTATTTGGAGTTATGCTTCTACTGTATGTATTTTTTTCTTAGTAGAATGACATTAAGAAACTTTAGTCTAAAGCTTCTACAAGTTTTAAAATTTCAAAATTTTCAAGTTACACATAAACGGAACAATAGCCTGCTAATACTTCCAAAAGTATTATTTCCCAGAAACATCTCTGTTATTTCTAAGATGAAGTCTAAGATGCTGTAATTCCATGACATTTACGGGAGAATACTTTATTATTGTGAGGGAATGAGAAAATAGTTACAAATACATAGTTGGGAATTGCTCTTTCTTTTATTTATCTGTGGTTGATCTGTGCCATTCCAAAATACCTGTGGAATTACAAAGGAATATGCTGACAATCTAATACTACATTCAGAATGTCTCATTTTGGTTTAATCTGATCTGTTTACAGTAGAATTGGTTTCAGCTATGGAAGGGAATTCTTTCTCTAAGGGATATCTACACATGGAGTTGTAGGGCCTTAGCTATACTACTTGAAATAAACACTCTTTTAATCTACTTGCCATCTCTGAAAAAAGCTGAAACTATTTTAAAATTGATTTCTTAAATCCCTTAAGTACTCTCAAATGTGATCCTACTGCTGCATGCGATTAAGGGTATATGATGATTTTTTTACATCTCATTTCATTTGCTGCCTAGCACTTACCCCTGCAGTGGTGTGAGCACACACCTTCCAGGTGCCCTTCATGGGTATCAGGTGTAATGGAAAGAATTTTCAGAATAATTTTTTTGGTGCAACCAACCTGCTGAATCAAACACCAGCTGTTGGATTTGGTTTGTCAGTGAGCTACAGTATAAAACGGGAGCAAAACCTGGAGTCATTAGCTAAAGCAGCTGCTGAGTATGTGAATTCAGAGCTCCACTTTTAATTTCTAATTATATATACATCCTGTATTTGTATGTGTACTGTATACATGTAACTATGTATTTGTACATGCATGTATACATGTGTGTGTAAACATATGCGTGTATGTGCAAGCTCAAGTTTATTTTGCCCTTCCTCCTTCTCCTCTCTTTCCTCGCCTTGCCTGCTGCAGTGAGGCAAAGAGAGGGGAGAAAACTCTTTTAGCTGACTGAGGCTAGCATTGCAAAGGGAGGGTCTACAAACTCATCTGCAGTTTATTAAGTGTAGAGATTGGGAGGTAACAATTAAAATTATCAGATTCTGGAAATGGTCAAAGTGACAATGGTGGCTGAAAAGTACCAGGGATGTGTCTGCCTGCAGCAGCAGGACCCCAGGCTGGGGACCCGGACTCCAGAGGCAGAGGTGATGCCAAGTTTTGCAGAACAGATTCAGTGGGTTTGTTATTTTTGAAGGGTATGGCATTGTAGCAGTTTGAGCCACATTAAAAATCTAAAATCCAATTTCCAAGCTTCCCCCACCCCTTCTCAACAACTTATCCTAACACCGGAGAGAAACTTTCAGGCCAGAGGCTTCTGTAGGGGAAGGGGGAAGTATATACATTTATTTACTATACGAACTAAAGACAACTATATATATATATATATATATATATATATATATATATTACATTACTATCAGTCAGTCCTTTCAAGACCCTCCTTTAACTTTAGTCCAGGAGCAGCCTTTAAGGCTGATATGTAACACAGTCTGCCGTGGGAGTGTTCTGGGCTCCTGAACACTCCCTCCTCACCAAGTCCAGCAGTTGTTTGTTGTAGTCTCTCCTCCTCATGAAGTCCGAGAAGATAGCTTTGAGTCCTTGCTCTCCTGCTGCTGGTGATCTCTCCCTCTCGGTGTCCCACCTCAGTTCGTAGGCTGCTGCAGTGTAGCTTATCAAGCGTACGCGTCCTGGAATCTTCATTCCTCTAAGTCAGTTTTTGGCTGCCTCCGGTCAGCTTCGGCAGGCAACTCCCGAGCCTCTCTTGGCCCGTCTCCAATTTCGCCTGGGATTCTTCTCCCAAGCACCGAGCTGATTTTACCAGCCCGTCCACTTGGCTCTGCTCAAGTGCTGAGCCTCAAAATCCACCCCCCACCAGCCTAAATGCAGTGGGGGAAAAAGCCCCCTAGCCTTGGCCACAGGCAGCTCGGTTCAGTTATGCACTGTCCCAAGCGTCCCGCAGCTGCAGGGAGGGGGAAAGAAGGTCTAGCCTCCTTCCTCTTACCTCAGGTACTGTGAATCTCTTCCTTCACAGCACACACTCCAAATGCTGACTCTAATTCTAGCCAAAGGCTGAGTTGGGGGGTTGCAGGGCTCCCCTCTCCCCCCCGGAGGGGAAGAGAGGGAGCCCAGCCACCCCCTGGCCTTGTTCACCTACACGCAGCAGACACCAACAGCAAAACAACCAAGACTGCACTGCCAACCCTTTCCGGTGCTGTGATATATGATTTTTGAGCAGAAGCGAACGACATGAGTGGTGACTGGCTCTCCAGGGAACACTGTCCTGGCACCCAATCACCTCTGAGCCCCTCGAACTCTCAAGGGGGGCCAATTTCAAACTATGGCAGGCATGCAACCCTCAACATGTCAACACTTCTTTAAAGTGCAGATGTGAGAAATTGCAGTTTACTATGAATAAACAAGGTAAATTCATTAATTGTTTTAATAAAGTTAAACACCTCACATTGTACCGATTTGTCCTCAATTATGAGCTTGATAGGATTTTTTTTCCATTAGTTTTCTA
Organism: Pseudopipra pipra; assembly: GCF_036250125.1. NCBI lineage: Eukaryota > Metazoa > Chordata > Aves > Passeriformes > Pipridae > Pseudopipra > Pseudopipra pipra. Next base: position 116,666,447 of record NC_087549.1, read on the forward strand.
GACCTTTATTTAAACTACAGTCAGTGGAATTTTACCATCCTACAGCCCAAGACACATAGTAATAAATCAACACTTGTTTTCTTATTTGTTTGAAGCTAATGTGACAACAAATAGTCTGTTAGCATTCATTATTTCTTTGTACTAAAAATATGCAAATATTTCAGTTATTATCCTTTTATCTCTATAATATTCTAACAACATGATACAACATGTTTCTCTGATAAATTGAGTTACATAAAAGCAGCTTCACATCTACATAATGCTTTAACAAAACAGTCCCTCTATTTCAAGTTAAAATGTATGTTCAGCTTGGAAATATGCTCATAAAGAAACTTAATTTGCCTTACTAAGAAACACTTATGTATTCTCTTAAGTTTCAATTCTTTATTTTTTTTTAATAATCATTTTATCACATTATGGACTCCTGCCTGCTTGGGCTGCCAAAAGTTCGGTGAGTTTTGCAGTTAAATTGAGTTGGTTTCTTGTTTATAAAGAATGTAGATTGATTTACTTCCACCTTTCTTTTTGCCTTCTGTGAATATTTTCTGTAATGTTTATTTTCTAGTATTAATCCTTAGTGGCTTGACAATGACAGTTTTCCCACTAAAGGTGGAAGAACCATCAAAAGTGGCCTTACCCCTGCAGGGTTCATTCAGCTTTGTACCTGTGCCGTGCTGTGTCACCAGCATTTTTTTTAAACAGGGCTGTTCTAAGAGACTGCAAGATCTTTTGGCTGGGCATCCTTGAAGCACAGTGCAGCCTCACCTTGCGTGTGTCACTGCATCCCGGTGCCATGCGCACACAGGCGGGTGTTGCGGAGCCCGAGGTGGTCATGAGGATGGCGAAGGCAGGTGCGCTGCTGGGTACCCGTGTGCTGGGGTGGGTGGGTGCAGGTGACCTGTGTGTGCTGGCCACCCTGGCTGGCTTCCTCAGGGCATAGATCAGTGCGAGTTGAGTATGGGGTACTTAGAGCTGCCTAAGGCTTCTTTGGTTCTATTCTGAATGATTTGAAGTGTTTTATCTTAATGTGAAAAGCAGAATATGCTAGGTAGGAGTAGGCGTTCTTCCCCTTTCCTAAAGAAGGGAAAGATAAATACATAATGGTAGGAGAATCAATTTCCTCTTAACTCCGGCTGTACTGTCTCCAGGCTTTTTATAAAACCACATAGCATTACTAAGCATCTATTTGCTGGGGGAGTGTGAAATAGCCAGGTGTGCTTTGTGTATAAGGGAGTGATTGTAGCCTGAAACATCGCTGCAGACACTTCATGAGTCAGATCATTCATGATTGCAATAACGAGATTATTCATAGTAGGCTCCTCGTTGTGACAATGGTCCTTTGTTTGAAGTCTGCCTTGTATATGGGCTATACTTCCGATTCGCAGATTCCTTCTCTGCCAGAAAACAGCACTGCAGCAGGGAACCAAGAGTGAGGGTCAGTGCTGCTAACTTCAGGATGTTACTCAGTGCTGGAAATAATTGGGAAGGTTCATAGTTGAGTTAAAAGCTTTAATCATGACTTTCATTGAGATGGTACTGCTTCCTATGGTTCCTGAGGTAGGTTATTTATTTGATTTTTAGTCTGTTGTCTTTTGGTTTTGTGGGTTGTTTTTTTTTAAACTCTTGTCTGCTGATTAAAACTGGGTAAATACTGCCAAGAGTGTTTTGTTGCTCATGGTCATGTAAGAGATGTTCTGTCTTTGCATATGCAGTCATTTTGTTTAAGGAAAGGAAGAAAAACACAGCATTTCTTTAGTGTTTGGAATCAAAATAATTTTAAAATTTACCTGTATTTTTTTTTTATTAAAACGATGCTTATTTCCCTACCATAACTGTTTTGAAATCCCTATGGTACAAGGTGATCATCTCCTACAGCAAGGTGATTATACTTTGTGGTGGAATCATGACCAGTGTTTTAGGCTTCCTGCTACAATATGGATGGGATTTGTCTTCTTTACAACTGGGTGATCCAGGCTGAAACCAAGGCATGTTGTGCTTCAGACCTTTCCCCCCAGGGGAGCATCCTTGTGTGATCTCCTCACTTGGTGCACAGAACAGTTGGGGTGCTTGTCCCTGATGAGGCAGGATGGGGAGCAGATGTGGTACCAAGTCCTCCTCCTTTTGTGGAATTCCTCAAAACTTACGTGCGGTTCTGCTGGCTGCGCCAAGAGGAGGCAACCTCTGACACCACTGGAAAGATGATGACTGTATACAATATTCATGCTTCCTTTTGAGAAAGGGGAGAGGCCATCCCAGTGCAGGGACAGCACCTCAGAGGGAACCACCAGAGCTGTTTCCTGCAGGAGTAATTGAAAATAGCTGTGTTTCCTGTGCAGGGTGTCAGCCACTTGTAACAAAAACACAGAGCAAACTCAGTTCTTGCAAAGCACATCTGAAACCAAAATACTGCTTTTGCATTTAATTCCTTGATGCCAGCCTTTCTTCTTGAAGCTCAGAGGTTTCCTGATGTTACCATTTGAAGCTGTACTGTTTCATAAAAGGTGAACAAGGCTAAAATAAGTCCAATGCAAGCAATATAAAGACTCTGTCCTCTACTTGGGCACGTGATTTTTAGTTTTTTCCCTCAATTAATTACTTACTATGTATTCTACAGGAGAAGATTGTTTGAGTTATGTGTGTTAACTGTGAATCCAAATTTGAATTGCAGGTCATTTTGTTGCGAGTTAGCATAATATTTACATGCTCACTTTCAGATCTAAAAAAGCAGCAGTTAATTGTTTGACAGGAAGAATAAAGCATTTGACTATTCTGTATTGTGTGGGGTGTTATGACAGATTTCTTTTGGTTGCACAGCATTCAAATTATACATCAGTAGGGTAACGTTACACTGTTATCTGTTGGCACTTCTACAAGCAATTTCATTATTTTAATAAAAATTTTCAGTGATCTGAAAGCCACTTTGTGATATATATGGTAATAATTATACACATGTTTTTTTATAGTGTTATACAGATCTAAATTTTCTGCATCCTATAGCAAGAAATAGACTACTATTACTCTTGAGATAGTTGCCAGGTAATTGAATATAAAAATTGAATTTTTTACTGAAGTTTTTAGTGATCTCTGAAGGTATTTGGATTTTAGCCATTTCAGTTGCAGCTGACAAAAATGCTTTTGCTGTCATTGTGGATGTAATCAAATTGATTTTGCTGAAATGGAGATCAATTTTTTGAGACTGAGCTATGTAAAAATGAGATTAAACGGGAACACAATAATATTTTTTTTTCCCTAAATGGTTAAAGAATCAGTGTTTAGTGATTTCCTTTTCCACACATGTAGATCAGGGCTGTTTAAATTGCTGGTTTGGACAATGAGCATATTTAAACTTGCTGTGACTACATAAAGTTTCCCAGATGCTGTTGGAAATGTGGCACATCTTGCTGTTTTTTTCCAGTATATTGGAGAGTGGATTCACCATTCCTAGGTGTCAAGATTGTGCATGACTCTTGGATAGCCATGAAGATGTAGATCGAGTGCACAACAAATAGCTGAACAGCCCTTAGTAAATTAACTGAGTAATGCAGATTACTGTAGTATTATCTTGTTATTTAATGCAAAACATTACTTTTTGAATGAAAAGAAAAAAATTAACTGTAGGAGTCTATTTTCAGTGAACTTGTGACAGTTTCCTTTAAAAAAATCTGGTTTCTATGAAATTGTATAAATTTCTATGAAAATGTATAAAACCTTTGTTGTGATTAGAACTTAGTTACTTAGTTTAATAGGTATTCATGTAGTTTTTGCTATGTGAGTAGGCTTGAGAAAGCCCTAAGGATCTTATATGGGTTATAAGCATTATGAATGTCAGAAAATATACTGGGAGTGAGGGATGCTGACTTCTGACATTATCCCTTATTTGTAAAAGTGCAAACTGAGCAGTAATTATATTGTGACTATAATGATATGTGTAAGGTGCAATGTTAGGATAGGAAAATATATCCTTGGAGCATCAAGTTTCAATTTTCTTATTTCTTCTTATGTTTTGAGAAGTTCACAGATTTGCGTTTGAAGTTTTATAGCAAATATCAGATTTGAAACTCTTCAGCAGAACTACTCTAACACCATTACTGCGTATACACAATAGAGCAAAAATCTTGACAAGAAAACCCTCCCATTTCCAGTTTCCACAAAAATCTTGAAAGGAACACTCACATGAAAATATTTTCTTAAAATTGTTTGACAGTGCCATTCAAAAATGAGATGTGTTGTACTCCTACTTGTTAGCTCAATCACAACCAGATAATGATAATTCTTAGACCTGTGATTATTCATTGCTAAATTTATTAATAACGGTACTATTTCATTCTTGTATTGTAGCTTTCTAAAGCGATCTATGTATTGCAAGGCCTTTGTCTTTTACCTCTGTTATAAATAAAACTTAAGTGTTTATGCAAAAAGAAACTAGGGTGACAGTAAAGATACCAGTCACTTCTCACGAGAAAAGAAGTCTTAGTCTTCACCTTGTGTAATAATGGCCAAATGACCAAAATATAGTAAATTTTCTTTAATCTTTTTGACATGGAGATTAGCAAATCATAAAATATTTTCTACTTTGGCTGGTGATCTCTTCATTAACAACTGGAGGCTTCTTAGGGCAGTTCAGTGATGCTTTCAATGCATTTCCTCTTGGATGAGCACCAGAGAATTCCAATGTGGTCGTTTTGGCACAGTTGATATATTTTATAAAGCAGGTGTGTACATGTGTGTAATAAATCCAGTTATGCTGATAAATCTGAGCAGATAATTTAAAAGTATGTGTTACAGTGAACAAGCTGGTAATTTACCGTGTTAATAAAACAAAATATAAGCAGCATTTCTGTAATGTATGTAATGTTCAGTAATTCTGCAATTTAATGGCTCCATTGTATGAGTCATTTTTAAGTTCCTGTTCAAGATATTCTTGATCCAGATGTCCATATATTTTCTTTTATTACTAGCTGTCTTGGACTTAAAATCTGCAGAACTGATTCTCTTCTTGCTTTGCAGTGGTACCAGCCAGTCAGGGTAACCAGCAACAGTCCATGACAAGGGATATAAAATTAATGGGGAAATGGACAACTGAATCATACACATTATATGTAGTAAATGAAAATCATCAGTAGATTTGCATTACCAAAGAGTCACTTTTCCCAGTGATGTTCCAATATATTCTTTGAAATCAAGAAAGCTTTTTAATCCTACCTGTATCACTTACATCAGACTGTTGCTAGTTAGGTTGCTAAGATTCAGCGATGTCTCAGATGTTCTGGAAGTCTTAGAAAAGCGGACTGGCCATTTTACTGTAATGAATTTCATTGTTAGCTTTGTGAGTTTTTGGGCTTTTTTTACACATTTCCTTACAAAGTTTTAAAGTCTCAGTCTTTATTTCAGATTAATGCTTTGTAGTATTGTCCTAATTATCAACATATTCATTTGGAATTCCATGACCTTCAGAGAAAGGTAGAGGATCTTCAGTGTTTTGTAAAGCTTGTAAAGAGCTGAAAAAAATTAAGCTCAAGTGCTATAACCTCCATGATTACCATTACTGAATTAAAAAAAAAGGAGGCATTGCAAGGAGACAGCTATATTGCATTTAGTAGTTAGGAAAAGTTCTTCTAAGACCCAAAAGATATGCTGTAGTTTGGTCTTTGTTCCTCAAGTGCGTGAGGCATTTCAAGGGTTATCACCAGCTCTGGGAAGAATTACCACCTGTGACCAAAGAGTTCAAAGATGCAGAGAGAACCACTACAGAAAGTCCTGGATTCTGCATTGATTTGGGATATGTGCTGAAGATGAAGATCAGTCAGTCAGGATCAGTAGATGAGTATCTATATTGTGACTATATCTCTGTAGTATATCTATTTTTTATCTGTATATTCAGGATCTATGTATGAGTTGATTATTTAAGAGGTGTAGCCTGCATAACATGTTAAATGATAATCCAATCCCTCATTCTTTTAAATGTTCTATTTGGAAAAGTCCAACATTCCTGAGGCCACCTGGATGAGAGTTGATAAACTGGATTTCCCCCTCTGTAGAGGGCATGAGCCCTGAGAATAGGTCTGATCCTGAGCAGACTTACCCTAAATGCCTTTGTTCGAGGAAGTCCATATATTGCTGCTGTTGCCTGTCTTCCTCCTGCTTAGGATACCCAGCTAGAGCTAAGAGTAGCTTTGGTGAATTAGCAACTTCTTCATTTTATTTTGAGACTGTTTTGATCATCAAGAGTATAGGAGCATAAATTCCCCTTGGGATCTGTCTGAGCTGCCAGATGAGACTGAGGGGGCTGTTCAGTGCATCATCTGAAAAAGCAGATATATGAATCCTCTTCAAACTGAGAAGTGCATTTCAAGTAAAGCACTTCTTTTATGTGCCCTGATGCAACGATAGGCAGCTAATCTAGTTCTGCATTGTATATTTTCTGTATTATATCTTCTGTATATATATAATCTATTCTGTATTATATTTTAGCTGTGTATTGTGAGGAATCTGTAGACTGAAATTCAAACTTCTAAGGACTGTTAGGATCTGTAGATGCCCATGCAAAACACCGTGAGAACATTTTGTGTGTTGTGCTTGGATTCAGCTGTAATGACGTTTTGTGACCAAGAGGAGGAAGGAAGCGTGATTTACAGTATTGGGATTTGTGGTGCTTTCCATTAGTTTTGACACTGAAACAGTATTAGAGCTATTTTATTGTGTACTGCAAATCTTCCCTATGTGAGAGTAATAAGGAGAAAGCAAGAAAACTATAATATTGATGATCAGAGTGTTGTGTGATAATACATTCTAAATCAAATTTATAAATATCCACCTAGCACAACAAAAAAAAGGCACTGGGATATCTAAACTTGAGTGAAAAATAAAACTTAAATACCCTTTTTATGATACTTCATTTCCTTGATTGTCATATGTATAAATTGAAAATAATTGCACCTAAATCGGTGAAATTACATTACAGCTCTATAAAAGATAGCAATTAACTCATGCTACATGTTTACTGGAGACTTGAAAGTTCCAATACATGTTGGGGATGATAGTTCTAGAACAGTCCAGTTTAAAGCAAACACTGGCGTAGAGGTAATCTTTGTCTCATGGCTCCATGCTTTCCACTTTGTAATAGAAAACAGTATATTTAGACAAGTATTTTTTTGTCATAGTTTTTATGTGTGTTTGCATGCACAGAATGTTTGATACTTTTATATATTAAATATATGCAAATCATATATTGTACAAGTTTGTATATATGTTATTGGTTTGGGATTTTTTTGTGAAATCTAAGGCACAAAGATATAAAACTATTGAAATATTTTTTCTTTCAGAATTGATGTTAAACTCTCTACTTACTAACAAGTCATCAAGTATAATAAATGAAACACTCATACAAACATTCTGCTTACCATTTCTATGCTCAGAAAGATTTGATTTTTTGTTGCTTCTCTCAGCTCAGCCATTATATAATGACCCAGCATTTCTGCTGCTGAACAAGATTGATTTGTTTTGGAAAACTGATGATACTAATTATTCTACCTGAGCTGTTTTCTTGTATCTCTGCCCAGTCCATGTATTGTTGATACCGGGGTACGGTTCCAAGCCTTAGCTGCCTGAACTGATTGCAGTAAATCTCACTGAATCACAGAATCTGGTGAGTTGGAAGGGACCCACAAGGATCACTGAGTCCAACTCCTGGCCTTGCACAGGACCATCCCCACGAGTCACACCATGTGCCCGAGAGTATTGTCCAAACTCTTCTTGAACTCTGTCAGGCTTGGTGCTGTGACCACTCCCCTGGGGAGCCTGTTCCAGTGCGCAAACACTCTCTGGGTGAAAAGCCTCTTTCTAATATTCAACCCAAAACATCCCCTGACACAACCTCAGGCCATTCCCTCAGATCCTGTCACTGGTCACCACAGAGAAGACATCAGTGTCTGCCCCTCCTCTTCCCCTCATGAGCCTCAGCACATGGGTGCAGTATGCAGTAGATGTTATACTTGTAGTATCCTGGACCTTATTTGTATAATAATATTGGAAGTTTATGCCCTACAGATTGAATATGAGTGCAATGAATGAAGAATTGGATGGGAGTTGAATTAGTTGTTCAAATACTAGCTTTCAACTGAAGCTGGATTGAAATTACCCTGTTTCTCATTTAGAACTTGAAGACTTTTTAGAAACCTAAACTAAACAGAAACAGGATGTAAACAGAAACAGAACAATCCTATGCTTTTGGCAACATCCGCTGCATATATTCTCCGTAGTAATATGAGAAATGTAAAAATAGTTTATCACCATATATTAATGTCTTGTTCTTGAATGGATACAACCTCTAGGTTACACAGCATCTATAAAAACAGTGATGTGGACATCAAATATGACAGATTAAGGAAGGAACAACACAGGTTTTATTGATGATATCTCCGGTATTTAGAAAGAATTGCACTGGGTTTTGTCAGTGTGAAATACATGCGGTGTTAGCAAGACCGTTCATGCCAGCCCTGCCTTGTGATTTTTTTCAGTGATGATGCACACCATTTTGTCCCAGAAGGGAAAGAAGTTAATTAAGTCCTTTACAAATACATGTGAAATACTCAATCAATAAAATCTTGTAAGAGTGCTGCTTAAGGTTATAGTGTTCATATGTCAGCTTCGGAAGAAAATTCCGATTACAATCCCCACGCGATGAGTGGTTTGTGTTATGTGTACAGTACAGATATCATAATAGTTTTCCTTCTCTTGATATATTGGTAATTTACTGAATAGTGGCATGAGGTAGTGATTTCTTTTACGGCTGTCTAAGATCATGGTATAGTGTTAGTGCTTCATATTCTTCAGACTGAAATGGTTTGGATGCCTTCTGTGTTTTATTGAGATCTGGTGCTATATTTAAATGTATTTTGCCTTACTGATTTATCAGCTTTTCATAACCATGTCTGAATTGTCTCAAATACCCTCCTATCCCAAATCATTCTGCCTGTTATAGTCCCTCAGACACCAAATCGTCACAGCTGCCTGTCCTGTATGATTGTCTGTGCTTTTATTCTCTGATGAAAGGGTAATTAGAGAACAATAATTTAGCCTCTGTGTTGACATACACTTAAAACTTACTACAATAGTCTTTCATCTGCTGCCATTGTCTTATCCAAGTATTTTAAGTATCTCTTGTTTCTTTCCAGTTAACTTCCTAGCTCTCTCAGAGGTGAATTGCTGTGTCCATTAGCCATATAAAACATTGTTGTCTGGGGGGCGGGGAAGAAGAGTTATTTCTTTTAGTCAGCCTAGTGTGGGAATTTGGAGAGACAGAATGTAATTAATTATCAAGCTTGAATTTTGGCCAAGGTTCTATTAGACTGAGAGTTACAGTTTATGAACTTCTTTCATTCTTGTGATGATAGGAGGAATAGGAGGAAGACAAGAGAGTCAGATTTATGCAAACATAGAGAGTTTGGAGTCTTGCTGTGGCAATGTATTTCAGTTGTCACCATGTTAGGCTGAACTGCTTTATGTGGCTGTAGCAGGAGGATGGGGGGTAAAAATGATAGCACAGCTTCAAATGAAATTGTTTGCAGGGGAAAAAATGGTTAATTATACATAAATCAAGCTCACTAAAACCAACCAGAGCATGAAAGAGCTACAGTGCATGCCCTCTGCCTTTCACATTCTCTTTCCGATTCACTTGGTGCTTTGTGTTGCTTTTCTGAGGCAATTCTTTTCTCTTTATGTGCACCAACACACATTTTGTCATAGTTTGTTGATGGTGACTTTTGGGCCAGATATAGCGAGTTTCTAGTAGGCAGTTTAGCAAATAGATCAAATATAAATCAAGAAGTTGCTGTATAAGTTATATTTTAATTCCTCTACTATGTCTAGAGTTAGTTTTGTAGGGAAGAAATAATCACAGTTACAAGTATTAAGACTGAGTGCATCCAAAATCGGAGGGGACGAGAACCTATGTATCCACCAAGGCCACTTTTCTGCCACATTATTGGGAGCATAAGCCACATCAGCCAGGACTATTGGAGATAATTTTATACAACAGAGAAATGGGACCTGGAGAATAGATCATCTGTCTTTGACAAATACACCTCTTGTGAAGTTCCACTTGTGTTCCTTTTCATCACCTAAATTCTTCAAATGTTAACTAATGGTTTATACTACAATGATGGAAGAAAATTATTCAAGGTCCTAACTTTTCTGAATCTCTTGGGTTTTGTGTATTTTTCTTCTTAAATGCACAGTATGCAAAGTCCCAATATGTCTGTATTCTTAAATAATAAGAAAATAATAATTCACCAAAAATGAGATTTGTTTTTCTTCTATCTAAGGAAATGCTTGCATTCTGAAAAGGTTGCAGTGCTTTGCTGTGTAATGGTTCCATCATCCTTGTAAAACAAAATGTACTTCATCCTGTTAAAATTAGAACTACTTAAGAGATGCTGCACTTATTATGAAATTGCAAATCTTCTCTCTCCTGGGAGAAGGTGATTTTCTTTGCTGAAGGAAAGTTAGCATTAATAAGCGCATAATCCATGAAAATAGTGTTGTCATAAATGAGTATTGAAGTTTCTATCTGTGGGAATAAATAGTATTGTAGGGGGTAGGAAGAAAAGCAGTGTTCAAGTGCACAGTTATCATTGCTTTTCATCTTCTGCCTTTAAGACTAATTCATCACATAATCAACTAGTTATGAAAAGTGGAATTCACTGCTGAAATGAGAACAGCTGAACTGCATAGAAAGTGAGCTGGCGATTGAAAGAAAAAAGAATCTGTATATTTGTAAGACTAATCTTTGGATACAACCTTGAACCCCCAGTCAAAGAAAATTTCTGCCTTACTTTGTTCCATTTCGACTCTGGACTGTGGTGTAGTTGCACGTGCAATGCCCTCTCTATATTGAGCAACAAACGCAAGAAAGGTCAATGATTAACCAACACTTGGCTACTGATCAAAAATCACTGCAAAACATCAGAAATTCTCCTGTGCTGAGGCGGATTTCCCATCCCACTTTCTGCCTGCAGAGGACAGCAGTTCAGGACTGCCCTATCCTTGCCACTGCCTTCTGGCAGGGTGACCCTGAGGGCTGGAATGTCACAGCTGTGGTGGAGCAAACACACCGGAGCTTGGTCTGAGCTATAGCTGCTCTGAAGGCAGAGACACGGGGATTTTGCCCCCACAGAGTCTCTGCTGCTAGTACGACTGGCTAATAGGTGCCTAAGGAGGTGTGCATCAGCCTACACAGTAGCTATAGAGTAAACACACTGTTTGACCTTCCAGAGCGTTTTGTTTTAATGTTTTGTTCTCAGTCATGATTTGTAGCTCCTGTGTCCTTTCCCCAGGACTGATGAAATGAAGTTGTATATAGCTGGATTTGTAAGGAAACAGGAAAGATTTTCCAAGGGATGTTTCCTTAAAAGACTCAGTAAGAACTATCCAGCTGATTGCTGTTGGAGGCACTTCAAATCATGTTTCTCATTTTATTATATATGCATTTCTAATCATGGAAACAGGGATGTATTTTTATATATGCTTTAAAAAGAAGGATCTTCTCCTGATAAACAGGTTTATTTCTGACTGCAGTTGTGGGTATGCTTAGTGTCTCGATAACAGTATACCTGCATGGAGTGGCCTAAATATTTAGGAGCAGCATGTTATAGTCAGTATCTGAGAACATTAGCTTTGCGTTGTACATTTCTGAGGTATCAAGGTATTATATCCTTTTAATTGCATTTTATTCTTACTTAAGTGCTGCACACACATAACACACAGAGTTTGCAAAGTCAGGCACTGTACCCCACCCGTGACCTTGTCTGGCAGGTTTTTTTCATTATAAACTCATTATCCAGGTCACTTCAGTCAGCTAAATCCTCTTCTTTTTAACTCTTCTTCATGGGAGTCTAGTTTCTTCTTCTGCGGAAGTGGTCTATATGGGCCAGATGTATCTCCTTTCTCCTCCTCTTTCCAGCAGGTTTTCCTTGACCTCCATCCTGGGCTGCAGGATGGGCAGCAGCAATGGCAGGGGAATGGTGCTTGTCACTGGTACCCAGCATTAAACCAAATAACCAGCACCTCTCACAAATTTGCTGAGGTTCAGAGTATTATGAAATTTGAACTGGTTTTAACTGGCCTGGCAAGAGCCACTTCCCTGACTAAAATGCACTCTCTGCCTATTTAAAAGAAGAGGGATATTTGAGTTCTTGAAGGAGGAGGTACCAGGTAATATTTTCTCACTTGTGAAAGGATGTCTTTTTTTTTCTCCTGGCTTTTATCTTGGAAATAATTAAACCATTTTGGTTAATGTAAAAAAAAATAGCCTGAAGCGCACATCCAACATGGAAAGTTTCAGCCCAAAAAATTAGTCTGACAAAATTATAAGCAAGTGAAAATCAGATTTTATGGGAAGTATTGGATAATCCTTAGTAACAGTCTGTGTCAGAGTTCCCACCTGTGTGTGTAATGAATTCGCAAGGACACTTTCTTTTCAACATGCATGCAACTTGCACACACTCTCATCCAGTGTATTCTGCTGAAATGCATATCACTTAATTAAATAATCCACTTAATGTGCACAAGAATCAGTCTATCTAAATGTGACTGCAGCTAATCGCATGTGTTGTTAAACCTGTTAATTGCTTATCATCTGTTTGCATAGATTGCGTTTTATAACAGCAAATGGAGGACCAACTGCTCAGTTATCCTTTATAACTGTTTCTATTAGACATGTTTGAATAATTAGAAAATTTTTGCCCATGCTCAAAAATGTACAGTGAATTTATCATATAAAAGCTCAGTAATTGAAATGCTATTGTGACATAGAAAGCTGTCTAGCAATTAATGGTTCAGAAAAACAATAAGTTAGTGGAAAGCCTTCAGTCTTCATTCTTCTAATACATCCTTTTGTTTATTTCCATACCACGTTGTTCGCAGTGGGAGTCAAAGGAAGCCTTTGGCTGAATATTCTCTACCCCTAGCTAAGAGACTCTGCTCTGTTTTCAGTACATTTGCCTCACATAATCACTCACTGTTAATTTCAAAAAGCCTTTGATATTTCTGTATGTGTGTGTCCTAAACAATAAGCTGATCCATTATGCAGCGTGATTTATTGCCTTCTGACCTTACACACAGCTTTTTCTTGTGGAAAACAGCTTATGAATCTGGGTGTTAACTGCAACTTGAGCACAGATAACTTTCTTCCTGTGTACAGTACCTGCGTTCCTAGGCAAGGTCACTGATCTGGTCAAGTGAGGCTTGTTTGTTTGGATGGCCTCTCTTGCCCATATTCCTTATAATAATTTTTTTCCTAGATTGAGTTATGCTTTCTAAACCAACTCAGTCCCTGTGGAGAGGTCTTGGTATTTACTGTGACTATGGGTTGGTGATGCAGCGCATCTAGCCTTAGTACTCCTAGGACCAGACTGAAAATACCAGTGTGCTATGGAAAAGCAGCAGTAAACATGAACACCTTTCCTTCAGGTTGTTTGTTTTGATGGGTTCACGTTGTGCCATCAGAACAAGTCTGGTGTTGGGTATGCTGGGGCAAGAAGGCTGAACTTTCCCAGGGAGACACAAAAAAGGAAGGTGGTGTGCAGAGAGCATTGCCTTAAAGCTTATAATTTTCAGAGGAGCTGTCTGCAGGAATGCTGTAGGCGTGGAGGAATGATGATCTCAGGAGGTTGCTCTGGCTGCACCCTGGGATGTATACCCATTTATGGGAAGAGTCTTCTCACAATGCTATAGGTAGAGCTGTATAAATTTGAATGGGCCAGCATTAAGAAGTTGGATTTTTGAATTTGAGTACAGGAATCTCTGCTGCTTAGTTCTCTGGTAGATACAGTAGATACTTGCTGCTTAAGGGACACAGGAGGGAAAGGGTTAAAAGAAAAAGAGTAAGCAAAGCATTTTGAAATTCAGCGTATATGCACAGCACATATGATCGAAGCCTGCTAGAAACCTTCTGTGAGAGAAAGGATGTGCAGTTAAAATGGTAATTTGTTGTTAAGGCAAGTTCTTTTGGTAGAAGGAAGGTGATTGACTGAATATCCAGGTGATCATGGTGAGAATGGCAGTGGTTACTTTTCTGGACCTGCTCACTTGTCATGGCTTTGCCACTTTTTCCTCCTTTGTCAGTCTTTTCAAGATGGGCAGAGCTGAGGAGGATTTCGCTGCAGTATGATGGCACCATGCCTTGCAGTCAGTTCCAGTGTAAGGGGAAATAATAGAAAAAACAACAAGAAGGAGGCAGTGGTGGGGCAGGGAGACAAGAAAAGAGTACAGTGGTAATGCCCTGTTCTGTGGGAATGAAGGATGATCATATATTAGAGAAAAACTGGCTCTCATATGCATAGGGATCTGTACCACACATGCTGATGTGCTGATCATGACCAGTGACCTCATCCATGTGCAGGCCTGGATATTGCAGTGCTTAAGGTTTGCCTGCCAAGGACTGACTCTCTGGAGGAAAGTGAAGACTGGCTGTTTTTGGCAGAGAATCCCCACTCTTTGTGGAGTCATTTGGAATCTTGTGAAGGCCATGAATCTTACAGTCTTTTCTTTGCAGGGCTTTAAAGGTGGATGGCAGATGAAATAAGTTCATCCACTGGTTATTTCATTCCTCAAATAAATCTGCTTTCTATTTGTGCCTGCATGAGCTCACTGATTTGCGTTCTTGTAATGTGCTCTTTCTCTTTTCTTTTATTTTTCCTGGACTGTCTTACTGTAGAGTCCCCAAAATCCAATACCCCACTAAGTTTGTTGAGACACAGAGGAATGGTGATACCTGTTCCATTTGCAGGCTGATGGGAATGTCAGCACTCCCTTGGAAAGGGTTGTGACAGTCTGGATGAGCAACAGTCTAGGATGAAGCCTCTGTCGCTGCAGGTGCTCTCAGCTGGATGCAGAGTCATCAAGACGTTTTAACTGAACTAGGACTTGGTCTGTAACTCTGCATTTCCAGGCAGGGAAAGGCATGCTAACAGGACCACTGTTTCCCAGCAGTGCTACTCTGCCCTTTCCAGGACATGCCAAGTCCTCGTTAACATCTTATGTCCACTCTTGACATAGTTCTAAGATGGCAGTGGTTGGTATTTCCATTTAGAGTGACTGATTTTTAGGTTCCTTTCATAGTTTTGCATCTAGAAGTCCTGGCTACAGCATACTGTAAGTATATATGAAATTTTCCTGTGGTCCCCACAGCTCTGCAGTAAAGGTAGAACTGCAGAATCCCAAGAGACAGAGCATTTTCCCATAAATTCTTTGCCCTGTCTGTTTTCAAATTAACTGAGGATGGATGAGGGGGAAGATGAAGAGAATGAATAGCATAATAAAGCTCCCCTATTGCATGACTCCCAATTTTCAAAGGATGTTTGTAAAAATTGCTGTTGCTTCTCTTCAAGCTGCTGGGGGGCACAAGTCTTTAGTCAATTAAATTCTCATTTTTGGATTTTTTTTTTAAGCAAGGCTTCTTAAACGTCTTTCTGCTGTTACATGTGTCTGGTGTCATTTTGCTAGCTAAAATAATTGGATAAGTTTTTTGTATTTTGGGTATACTAGATAAGCAAATAATAATGGGAAACATGAAAATATGGTTCATATTAGGAATTAAAAGTTGATGTAATCTGAAAGTGAGCCACATGAGTTTGAATTGTTTGACTAGTTTAGTTCATGCAACTGTGAAAGTAGTTGAAAGGAAACGTAAGTACATGTGACTTTCCAGATACAACATTTTGTTATTCTGGATAAAGCAGAATATCATCTAAAATTATGTATTTCTTTTTGTGATAATCCTTTCCAGTCTTAGGAGGGCAATCAAGATAAAATAAGATCTGTGAACTGCCATTTTTCTCATGAGCTGTAAAAAACTTACTCTGGTAATTTATTCTTGAGTAGGTGAATGTGGCTGTTCTTATTGTAGTCCTATTTTTCATTTTGAATAGAGATATCAATCTGGAAAGCTGTACTTGATTTGTGTTTCAAAAAAAAAAAACCCAAAAAACCCCCAAAACCCCCAAAAAACAACCATTTGGTGTAATATCTATAGGCCAGGAATAATTTTATCTAAAGTTACTAGCTTCTTCAATAACAAGTCATCCCTTCTTCTCAGTGTAGTTTATCCCACTACTTTTTTCATCCATTTCAACTCCACTGAGGGCTGGTATCCTGAGAAGACCTCCATTCATTGTGTTTTGTGTCTGACCTCCCAATAGTAGTACTTGTTTACCTAGAGAGATAATTGTTTTCTGGAGAGCATCCAGCTGATAACTTACTTTTTCATTAGAGCCCTTTTTCCTATTAGTTATCTCCTGTTAGTTGATCTGTGTCATTTGATAAAACTAATTAGGTAATAAAAGACTATTTCTGAGCTCCTCCCTTTAATTTTGGCATGGTGAAATGTACTTCTTGGCTCCTTGCTCTTTCCACATAAAGACAGCCTTCAGTTGACAAACAACATTAATCCAAAAGAAAACAATCCAGTTCACGCATTCTCTCTTGATATATCCCTGTGCCAGAATAAAATAGTTCCTAGCAAATTATTTGTACCAAAGATAGTGACATAACCCTGGCTCTGTTTTAGAGTTTTGCAAATGTTTGCAGAGCTTCTCAAGAGGCCAGGCTAAAAATACTCAATGAAACCATTCAGAATTCTACTAAAAGCATTTTGTTTCCTAGGACTTTCCTCCCTTCTGAAAATGCCCCCCCACAGCTGCATGGCATTTATTAGAAGGTGATGCAGGTATAAGGTAGGAAGTCACATTTTATATTTTATTTTAAAATTTAGGCTTATTTTCAGGTTTCCTTTTTAGATTATGTACTTCTAAAAAAAAAAAAGAGAGATCTCAATGGGAGGTAAGTTTATTATTAGCTTCAAGTTGAAGTATACTCATACAGTGAAAAAGAGGCTGATCAGATGTGTCACAGTGTGAAAGTTTGAGGTGTCATGATATACAGCATTTCAAAGACAAATAGCCAAGAATTGCCATTTCTATATGGACAATGGCCTCTGCTGCACCCTAATGAGGTAGAAATTGCCTGAGGACACTGGTGGATTTTTTTTCTTGATTGCTGCACCCCAGAACAAGGAAGGCTTCAAAGTTTATATTGAGAAGAGTATGTAATCTGCTCTGCTCAGATATGAGATCTGTAGAAATCTCTGTAGTCATTTTCTATTCAGCCTAGAGAAAATCTATCAGAGCCAGTGAAATTAGACTAACAAAAGGATCTCATCAGTATCTCTTCTGTGTTTTACACTCAGGAAGGTCATCTCTCTTAAAAGAGTGGCTTCTGCCTGTTCATTGTTCAGTGTTAAATGGGACTAACACTTTGGTCAGGTCTGAAGAACTGCTTTGATATTAGTTGCATATTTACTGTGTCTTTTATTTACTTCCGTGTTAGAAATCTACTATTGGGATGTTAATGCTGTACGTGCAGAGATTTGGAATATACATCTTCAGGGATACAAGAGCCCCAAAATAGCAGTGTGTGAAATTTTAAAATCAGTGGTATGATAAACTCGGATAGTACCAGAGTGTGTTTATAAGTGAGTCATGTGATAAATAAATGATGGAAGTGATAGTGAGAGGCAGTTATAGCAGTAAGAAGGGACTGGTTTAAAATGAAAGAAAAATTGAAGTTTGTACTTTCGATTGTCCTGATTAGATTCAGAAAAGGTTTTGACTTTGCTTTCTGCCCCTGAACGTTTTTTATCTTTTCTAGATGCACTTACAGCCAACAGTGACTCATGGGTATTCAGCTTAGATGCCCAAAATGGTTATTATTCTCTGGAGTTGCTGTTTTTCCTAACAGGAACACTCCTGAGATATTGCAGTTTATAACCTATGATAATGTTAACTAAATTTTTTGGCTATTTAGACTATCATACCTTGTATCTCAGGCAGAGTTAATTCTGGATTTCTAGCATTAAACATAAAATCTTTCCAAGCAAATGCCAGTTACCACTGCAAGGGAATTGAAAGCATGGACTAGCCTGCCATTGTGTCAAATCTGATAATTGCTTTTCACACATAAGCAGCTCTGGAAGTCCAAACTACCAAGCCTGTTTGTCCTGTGTGCTTTCCTTTAACACACTGCTCCTTTTCACTTCATATAGTTTCTTAGCCCTTGTGGCCAAAATTCAGTGCCACGAGAAACCCTTGTCAAAGCCTTGCATGAATTGTTCCTGTGCTGTGCTTAGTGGTGCATCAGTGAATTGTATCCTGCGTGGTATGATTTGCAGCTTACTGTGAACAAATTCTCCAGGATTATAGATTTGCTAAGAGATAATGTCGAGAGTCTCTGTATTTATAGGCAGCTCTGTGGTGCCCATCAGCGTGACACTCATTTTCCCACAGGATCTTTTCCCTGTAATGCCTGCCCCTGTTATAAATGGAGATGTGGAGCAGTGCCAGAGGTGCTCTTGCCAGCAGGGTTATGGGCTCATTTTGGCCTAACCCGAGAACAAGAGCAACAGATAAGGAACAGAGGAGACTACAGCCTAGTTCTGAATGGAGTTGCTGTTGGTTTCTGTCTCGGCTCAGTGTTTAGCTGTGGTCTCTGCACAGCTGTCAAGATCTGGTCCATGGGAAGGGAGAGAGACTGCTTGGCTCATACTGCTGCAGTCCTGTCCTAGGCACTGCAAAAACAAACGTGGAGGTGCTGTTGAGCAGGAGCACTGCTCTGGGTGTCCTGGAAGGACACAGCATAGCACCTCTACTGGTTTTTCAACTGGACAGGGCGAAAGAACTCCCCTGCCTGCTTCCTGTGTGTGCTGCCAACAAATGCTGCTTGTACAACTGACAAGAGAAGCAAACCTTTCCAACCCCATCCTCACATGTAAAGACAATGCACTTCAATATAACATGTCCTTTTCATTGCTTATTAAAACAAAGCCATTAACATATAGTGGATTAAACTATTAATATTCACATATTCACTCGTAGAGGGTCCACAAACCCTATCTATATATGGGATTAAGAGTACAGAGCTGTAGGTGTTATCAGTGAACAAGGAGCTAACAGCCATGCAGCTTCTTCCAAATTCATGAGAAATCCTTGAGAGTATGTAAACAGTTGCAGGATTTTTTCTGTAGTAGGGATTGCTGTTGTCACACCAGATTCTTTTCAGGTTCGACCACATTGTGCTTAGGTGAGACAGTTATTGTTTTGTTGGATTTTTCTTTTGAATGAACACATCAGAGAAATGCCTGAACCCATCTGAAGATTTTAAGGGGAAAACTCCACCCTATTTCACTGCCATGCTAGTGTGAGCTTTGCTGACAATTTGGTAGGAGATGACAGTTTTTGCTTTTGTCTGGTGCTAAAAAAAAAAATGTTTTCTGATGTATACCAAAGTTACATGGAATACATATAAGAACTAAAATTGAGTATACCTCTTGCAAAGCAGAATTAAAATTGGAAGGAAAATACACTAAATTGTGGTGCAAGTGGGTTGTGGGAGTGACTTTCTTCTATGCAAAATTTAAGATAAAAGATAAAAAATGCTAAAAGCTAATAGCAGCTAGCACTGGTAAACAGTATTTGTCTTCAAAGAACCATAGGGATTTTCATGAATTTCAAAAGATCCGTAAGTGGAAGAGATGATTTGACTTGACTCGCAGATACTGCAGTCAAAGTTAAGAAGTTAAGTAGCTGTCTGTAGCATAGCCAAAATGAAATCTGACTCAAGAATTCCTGATTTTTCCCCATGTTGTCCAGTTGCTTGACTGTCTGCTTGACAGGCAGACTGACGCAAAATTGTCAGGAAGGTCTACAAATTGTTCTTGATTTTTTGGGGTTTTTTTAGCAGTTAGATACTTTGGTTCTAACTGATTTGGTTGTAACAGACAACGTTTGTACTGCAGATGCATAAAAGTGGTTTGGGCATGTCTGCTTCTGAATATATTTTATTTTTAGAAACTGCAGAATTTTCCCGTTCTTACCATTTCCTGTGGTTTTACTCTGGAGCATGATGGATGAAGAAGGCTATTTGTGTGATTAAGGTATGAGAATAGAAACTGTAGGTCCTGGGTTTACAGTTGCAAGTCAGATGTGATGGTCAGTCCCTTAAACATAGTAGCAACAAATGAACTTCTTCATCTATAAAAGAATATTTGTATTATTAGAAGTATGTGGGAGAGGTGAGGCTGCATTAAGATTTTAAAATCCCTGTGGGATCCATGTAGGAAAGTGTCCAAAAGTGTCTGTAGAAGTGATATTAAATCAGTGAGAGTGTAGAAACAGTACATTCACCTGTAGTAAGCAGTGAGAGAATTAAGCTAAACAGGAACAAGACGCACTGGAATAAGTGTTAACACATGGAGTTAATTGAGAACAATTAGGTCTGTGTGTAGACAAGATCTACATAGCCCGTTTGAACTGCATGGTATTATGTGAGTAAAGGGTGCAGGATTAGACCTTTTGTTTACAGATTTACCTAATGCTTTAAACTATTTTGATGAATGGTGTTACACAAATGTTAGTCATAATTATTATTTAATTATGACCACATGTTTACTTTGAACATAGTCCTATGCTTAATATGTAGGAAAGCCAGGATAATGTTGCAGCTTCAGTGTGTGAGCTGCTGTTTGCCAAGCAGCGTTTTGCTAATGGCTTCTCCTTTCGTGGGATGAAAATGCCACCCTGGACGGTGAAATTGCACCAGTTGTGGTATGTAATAGGCAAATAACTTTCATAAAAATACCTTCAGCTAGAACATTTTGAAACATGCATCTGAGATAGAATGCTAACTTATTAAAATTAATGCTATTAAATGTGCCGCTTGTGTATCATTTCAAAATACCTGAGATGCCAGTATTTCATTTTGGTTCCATTGAGAGAGCAGAAAGCAAATTTCATGGTATGATTCATAAGATCAGGAGTGCTACAGAATTTCTATAATTCATATGTTGCTGCTTTAATTTGCATTTAAATGTTTGAACTGTTATAAAATTTTGGATTCTTTAAACTTTAATTTATTTTTTTCACTCCTAAGCAGAACAAAGTTGTTCCTTCTTTAGCTTTGGTTTGAGGTATTCCTTTGATCAGATCTTCCATTTCGTATACTGTAGAAATCTTAAGATAATTTTATGAATGGCTACAGATACAAGCAAGGAAGAGCTTAGTGGTTTGGTTTTTTTAATCTTTTAAATTTTGTTCTTTTTTTAAGGAACCTGATCAGAAATATAATTCTGAGGGGTGTATTGTACATCCTAGGTTGCAAAAGATAGGATGCTTTCTATCCTGTCCTTTTTACTAAGTTAATGGGGTTTTTTAAGTGTCTGAAGATAATGGACAATATGAACCTTTTCTTTAGAATGCTTTTAGTGCTTTGAATGGAGATACCTCAGTTCTTCCATCTGTGGCATTTTACAATGATTGTCAGTGCTACTGAGAGTGGAAAAAAGACCTCTCTTGAGCACAGGCTGTGCACATGGACTTCTGTGCGGGATCAGCCTCATTAATTCAACAAATATTAGTCTTTCCTTTAACCCAATACAGGAATCTTCCAATTCCTGACTGAGTTACTGAATCCCATATAGTTACTGCAGATCATGTTTTTCTTGTTGTTTAAGGCACTTGATCTTCCCTGTGGGCCTCCCCTGACACGCCCCTTTGTAGAGGAGCTTGTGAACTCTGTTCACCAATATGTAGAAGAAAATCTCTGAGTCTTCTGGTGGCATCAGGCTTAAAGTCACATGACACTTCCCACGTGCACCAAAAAAGCATGTATTTCTGTACTTCAGTTTTCCTGAACACCTGTTTGCTTTGCTGAGACATGACTTTTCCAATACATTTAAAAAGAAAATTAAAATATTCAACCGTTTAGAATAAGTGTATGTTTTCTAAACCAAAAAGGGGCGACATGCTGATTCCTGCACAAGAGAAGAAACTTTTTTAAAAGTCCTAGGTGTTCAAGATTTACTTAAACTTTCTTTCACATGAATGCCATTCTGTTCTAAATGACTGAAAATGACTTGAAAAGAAAGTATTTTGGTGGAAGTAACTTACATTTTATTTGAAATTATTTCTGAAAGGAAGTTTGGTTTTAAGAAACTATTTCATCCCTTCAATTTATTAATTTGGTGTAGAATTAAAGGTAAAAATAATTTGTGAATGCCGTTTCCTTGAGAGGGCTTGAGTTTTTGCATTCCTTTGCCTTCCCCTGTGTTTTTCCAGCCCTGCCATACGATTGAATGTTTGAATATTGTAGTGTCAACAGCTCCTTGTATTTTCACTTGATACGGTTGAGCAAAAGTTTTGACATTCGGCTGAAATGTTTGAGGAGCCATTACCAGCATAATTCTGCTTCTTAAGTAAATCTCATCTCAGTGCTTGAAATCTAAATGGATTAATATTTTTAATGTCTTGTTTACAATGCTGCCTATGAAAGCCTGTATTTGTCTACTTGCCAACCTTCCTTCTTGGCCAGGAACCGTTCTGGCGTGAATCTCAACGCTGGGCTCCCATCCATTTTCCTTGAGTCTCTCTGGTTCCCTCCCTTTTCCTCAGGGGCTCTCTGGAAGATTGTCAGAAGGGCTTTAATTTCTTGAGCAAGTCAGCTTTTTTTGACTCCTAAATATTTCTGCCCCAGCCCTGAATTTCAGAGTTTGCCAGCCAACCACAGATGGCTTGCCTCGGTGGTGTTACAAAAAAACACATATTTTCTCAGGTTTTGATGAAAACAAACCTAAAAACAAACCAGTGTTGGCTTTGCAAGTGGGCAGAAAAAGATGGTTAAGAAAAAAGAATCATACAGTGTGTGTGTGTGTGTGTGTGTCTTGACAAGGTGCCCAGCAGTCATGATAGTGAGCTAGTAGATAACTCTTAATGCAGATTGTAATCATTATAGCATACTATACCATTTATACATTTTACCAGAAGAGCCATACTAGCTGGGATTGCCAAAAAAATTAATAGAATTTTAAAAACCTCCATATTTGTCCAGTTTGGTGGCACTGGTTTAGGTATGATTGCTGAGGGTCTTCAGGGATAGGCAAGCTCTTAGAGGAGAGTCTGGGGGCTTGGTGAGTGTGATATAAGCCCAAATGCTAAAGCAGCGAGCAAGTTATTAGAAAGTAGAAGGCAGTGATGTATGATATCAAACTACATTACAGTAAAATTATGCAACTTTAGGTATGGTGAGCCCTCTCTTCTGAGCAGGCCAGCAAATCCTCACTAGTGGTTATTTTGATATGTGATACTCTGATGCTAATCTAAGGAGTTGAATGGAAAACCAAAGAAACCCCAGCAATAGTAAGAGCCCTGAGCTGAGTGAGGAGCACTTGGCAGTGCTTGCTGCCTTCTTAGAAAAAGAGAGTGAGCACAAGCGACAGGGTGCAGGGTTCACATAGAGGGATGGATGGATCCGTGCATGGTCCACTGAATCAGGCACATGTGGAAGGAAGAGGTGGTGTCTCCGCATTGCAAGACTGAGACTGGTAACCAAACAGTTCCCCCAAAGCAGCAATTTCTGCTTTGTCTGTCTTGAAATAGGGTGGGGGCTTGCTGCCCAGTCTGCTTTTAGAGAGGACTGCAGCAGGGTGGCTGCCCTGGAGCAGAGCCTGGCTGGAGACACGTTTAGCCTGCCCGCCCCTGCCCTTGGAAAAGCAGGAGCCACTGCAACCCCATCGTGGAGGAGCAGCCACGTTGCCCCCTGCCATCAGTACAGCAGTGGCCTGTCCTCTCCCAGAGGAGCTGGGCTCCAGCCTGCTGGGGAGGGTCCCCTGCCCTGGACGTGAAGATGAAGGCACAGATGAGAGAAGAGAGCTGAACCCCTGTGTGCCTGCCCACGAGGGACTTCAGGTGGGGGACAGCCATACCCCAGGAATGAGTGAGTGAGTGAGTAAATGCATGTTTGTGCATATAAGATTCTGATTTCCAAAGAGATTTTAATTTCTGGTTCTTAACATGCCGTTTAGTTTTGAAAACATGGTATTACTCAAAATGAGATAGATTGATGAGACACAATAAGCTTGACAATCTTTCATTACGGATATCTCCAGGTATATGAGCATTTTTAGTGTCTTATAGACTAGTGTGTCTGGTGCTAAAAAGTTATGAAGTATAAATAGGAGGGATAAGCAAAAGGGAAATTTGGATTTAATATGTGAAGTAGCCAAATGTTTGGCTGCCCTTTATTGTTTATTGATCATTTTCTCTGTTGTTCAGAAATTATTTGGAGTTGAGGATTCTCAGAGGAGACAAATCTCCTTGTCTTTCTCAGACACCAGGATTGCAAGATGAATATACAAACATGAGTGTGTGAGTCAGGAAACATGTCAGCAGAGGTGGCTGTGTGAGCAAGGCTGTAGGTAAACAGAAATAAAGTTAATTGGCAGTTTTCTTGTATAGCATGGGCAGCTGAAGTCCTTTTCGCTGGAAGAAATTTTCTTTTCCCATTATCCTTCAGCATTCTCTTGGAGAGATTGTCTCAAGGGAAGTGAGTGAGTCAGAAAATATGCCAAGTTCATGTCATGGCTGTTTCGGCATTTCTTTCTCTTGCTGGCCTCCAGGAGCTTTATTGGCAAGTGTTTTTAAAGGAAATATTGGCACAGGAAGGCCTTATTGTTTATGTCATGAAAGTCTCTTGGCGTCTTCTGCCTTGTTATTTTCTCCCTTAAATGGGGAAATTAGGAGTGGGGGGGACTGAGAAAGGAAAAGAAGAGAGAAGCAGAGAATTGCTACCAAAACTGTTCCCCTACATCAGGATGTATTTTGGTGAGTTCTCTCTTTTCTTTTTTCTCCATTGCTGCTTTGCAGGCTTTGCTTCAGCCAGTGGATGTGTTTCTAAATGTATGTTTCCTCCTTACGCTTTTCAAGATGTGGCACTTAGAGAGCTTTTCAAAAGAGAGAAGCCAGCAGTTTTCTGGTGGGCTCTCCTCTGCCAGAACAAGGCAGGGAGAGGCAAACACAGAGCCTAGCCGGGGTCAGATCACTGCCACCTTCTCATATGCAGAGCAGGGCTCTGTGATGGGCTGTGAAGCACATTTCATTAAGTTGTTTTCAGTTCTGTGTAAGGTTTACATACAGAATACAATGTGTTTTACAGAAAAAAAAAATAAAATTGGAAAGTTCTGTGGAGCAGATGCAGCGGGTACAGACAGGAACAATAGTGAAACGGTGCATGATCAGAAATTCTGCTTGTTAAAAACTGAAGCAGAAAGCAAAAGAATTCCTTTAAATGTATACACATTCTTAAAAAAACCCCGAAAAACCAACAAACCAACACACACTTCAACCTCTCCCCCCCCCTCGCCTAAACTTACTCATATGCACTTAGGCAATTTTGGCATAACATAAAAGCACATACAAAAAAGAATTATGTCCAGTGCAGCAATAAAAATTGCTGTAATCCATTACCCTCAAATTAGGTGAGAGTTGTGAAGTCTCTGAGGATGCTATTAAAGAATTAAATATTAACATTTCAAAGAGTGTTTCAGTATTTAATTTTTTTTTTATTTGCAGAGTAAAAAGTTACCTCTCTTTGTGGTCCTTCATGGCAGAAAGTCTGTTTCTAAACCAGGTTCATTTTTATCTGTGATATTTGCCTCTCTGATATTTGTGTATGTAGCTCAAAGATACAGAATAAAAAATTCTTTCAGGTTAATGTAGCAAAGGTATGCATTAATGTACAAAAAGAGCATAATCCTATTTCTTCTGAATTTCTTACCAGCAGCAAAAAAAGAAAAAAAATATTTTAGGGAAATGCCTGTTTTTGTGAGCCAAACAGAGAAAATGACTTGTAAACCACTTGTCTTTGTACCCAGTTAAACTAAGGATTGTCTGTGGAATTCAGTATCTATTTCAAGGCTGTGATGCAGTTTTTGTGATGTCTCTTCAAACACTAAGTATTTGTTGGTACATAATACATCTTTTTATTGTGGTGTCTTACTTGCATTTTGGTGATGCTTTTTTGGAATGTTCTTTTTCAAAGGAAGGAGAGATGATTAATCTTGGCTCTTTAAACCTATATTGTTTCTCTTTCTAACTCTTTCATGTTCTTTTGTTTTCTAACCTGCCTATTTTGCGGGGTCTGTGCAAAATTCTGTAGTGCCTAATAGTTCAATTTGTGGAAGCTTTTCCCTTCCCCCTCCACTTCCAATTCTGTACTTTGATTCACTCAGACCTTTCCTTTACTTTTTTTAAAAATGTATGTACAATTGCAGAAGTTTAGTTTAGAGTAAAAGTTTTCATGGAACATGCATTTCTAGACCTGAATATTCTTAGAGCTTGGTATGTTTTCATATTCGAGATCTTGTTCAGCATGTTACAGGAAAAGTAACTGGCTGCCAGCATTAGAACCCAGGGAATGGGAACCTGGATTTTGCTTGAAAAACGTCTTTAGGAAAGGTGGCTGTGGCTCTTATATTCCTGCTTTAAAGTGTTTTTACCAAAATTGATCCCTAAGAATTGTACTGTAAATAAATTGTACTATAAAACTAGGGAAAACACCCCTTCTAGTAGTACTAACATATTTGTTTATAATTTATTTGGATGAATATGAATCTGTAGCAATATAGTCACTTAACAGGATATTGTATGTTGCAAGTGAACCATTTTCAGTGTGTTGCAGTTGTTATCGAGTAAGACATAAGCTTTTTCTGATTGTGTGTCTATACATATACCTGTATCTGTGAATATATTCGAATAGTTATTTCAAAAGATAAGCACTGTAATACTTATGGGAATATCACCATGAATTTTTCTTCTTATGTTAGGTATCCTGCATTTCTCAGTTCAAGCAGATAGAAACCTTTCTGCTGTGTTCTTTGTGTCTCATGTCATAACATGAGAAAAAACAAACCATAAACCAGGGTGTGAATAACTGTACTTTGGCTTATGTCTGCTATCCATTTTACCAGACAGCCAAAATTCTTTAGACATGAAGCTCGATATTAAATCATCAGCCCATACCTACTGCTCCAGTGTCAGATACACAGTGACAATATTGCTTTATAGCTGTGCAGGAGCACCATGTGAAAATATATTACAGCTCTGTTTACAGTGTCACAGTTTTAACCGGAAAATTTCAACTTTCTGAATGAAAAGTTCAATTCAAAACCTCTTGGGTTAGGTAAGCCTGGGCTAGACCCAAGAGACAGTTCCCTGATGACCTTGTTTTCATCCTGGCAGACTGTTCCATAGTAAGGTGCCTGATGTTGCCCAAGCCAGTGGGTAGGACATGCTCACTGACTACTGGGAGCTGGTGGCTCCACACCCCTCAGCTGTGCCTGGATATCCCAGGGTCCCTCTCTGCACCTGTGTTTCACCTTCTCTGAGAGGCTGCAGGTCCAGGGTGTGCATGACCCCTGTTCCCCAACCTGGGTTTTCTTTAAACTTTGGCTAATGAGACATCAGCAACAAATTTAACATCAGCAGGAAAGATTTTTGACAGATGTGGAGAGAAACTGTGCACAAAACCACCAAACAGCATGCAGTTCCCTCCTTGCTGTGCTGTGTGTCTCTCCAGGCTGGGTGCCGCCACAGTGTCCTCCTGCTCCTCCTCTGGGTGTCTGGTTGCAGCCAAGGAGTTTTCTAGTCCTTCCAGCTCCCTGTTTGAGGGAGGCACTGCTGGCTTCTCTTCCCCGACATCTGGCTCCCACCTTGCCGTGGCGCTTGCCAGAACTTGCATGTTTTCTGACCCTGTTGAGCTGAGTGAAAACCATCCAACAGGTAGAACAGGACAGAGGGGGGAAGGTGATGGTGGAGTGGTGAACAGCCACTCCAATAACCTTATTTTCTTAGGGAATTGCATTGGAGATGTCTTTCTCCTCTGTCCCCAAAGCTTTGAAATCACCTCTGAGCTTTGAAGCCCTCAATTTGGGCTACTCTGTTGTTATTAGGCTTGTTAGCTTCCTTTGCAGTGAACTCTAGGAATGCTTTCTCCTCTCTCCCACACCTCCATTCATTTTTATTGCATTGGAGAAAAAAGGAAATAAAAAAGTAGATATGGGTAATAACAATCGTGTAAAAAAAATTCCATAATTCATAACTTTTCATTTTCTGACAGCCAAACTCTGACATGTGCGTAGGGAGCTGATAAGGATGTGTGCTCTCAAACCACAGCTACAGTGTAGTGCTGCAGCATGAAATGAATGGGAACAGGGAGTCAATTATAATTTAGTGTTGTGTTGTTCATCATGCAGGCTAAACAGCTTGGCTTAACAAGGAGAGGTCAAAATTTGCAAGTCTACCCAGTTCTCCAGGGCAGGCCATGATTTGGGAAAAAAATGTGATCCAGCTATAATCTACTTGGATTTCTAATATTTTTTTTTATAAGATTCTTTCCCAAAGGCTTATAAAGAATTAAAGCTGCTGTGCAATGAAAGGGAAACTCCTGTCATGAATTAATAGCAGGTTAAAAGTTAGGAAGCAACAAGAAGTAAATGATGAAGTTTTGCAACGGAGGGAAATCACCAAGAGAGTCCTGCAAGACATCAGTCCAAGCATCTGGGTGGTTCAACATATGGAATAAAGGGTTAAATGAGAAATAATAAAGTCTGCTGGATGTGCTTGAGTCAACTGAGAAGAGTTGTAGAAGGATCTGACAGTACTAAGTGTGACCAAGTAATAAGATGGCAGAGGGAATTTGGTAACAGTAAACGTTAATATTTCTTAAAGAAGAATTGCTGTCATAGTGGACTTATGGCCACTTAGGACAAAAGTGCTAGTGTTTAATAGATGCTTTTATAAAGATAACAACTGAATGTCCATCATATGTCAAAAACAAACTTTGAGAATTTTTAGGAAGGGAACAGGGAAAATTGCTGTATTCTCTGTGTTTCACTCTACATAGGACTGCATCCAAGTAATGCAATCCTTATTCTGACCTGTCAGATTTTCATGTCTGTATTCTTAAAACATATGTAACAGCACAGTGTTTTCCATTCTTATATCCTTCTTTTTCTGACATGATCTAGAAACCCTGTAATAATGAAGAACAAATGAAGATAGGCTCTGAATATTATTCCTTTCTATTTTTCCAATATTAATTACCAGTGTTGTAAAACTTCGAAGTTTTACAACATTGCATCCAGCAGTTTCTTAGTGGTGATTAAGAAAGAAAAACATGAAGAGCATATCTGAAAAATAAAAGGTGTAAAGGCCTATCTACATGAAATCTGAGGCTGGAAAAAATTACAAATATAAGCAGCTTTATGCTGAACAGAAGCCCTCCTTAATAAATAAAGATAGTTCAGCTGGGGAAAGTTATATGTACTTTGCTATATCATGCCTGTCTTCCATTATGTTCTATTCCAGAATGTGTTAGTCTCAAAGGACTTTCTGAATGTGTGTATTCAGATGTATGTGCATACAACTGCTATTCCTATCAAATCCTGTATTTATTCTGGAGAAATCTTGCCCAGCAAAACTTATGCCTGTTAGGTGTTAAGCACCAGTATCATGTCCATAAATATGCAAAATGAACAAGTTTGCTGTAGGTACTTTGTAGGTACAATAACTGTTACAAATTTTATATATATTTTAGTTGTTCTCTTCATTACAAACTTGCATGTGAAGTGTGGGACCCACACTACACATAATGATTTCTGCTTTTCCCTCCCCATCCATCTGAAGATCTCAGATATTTATAGAAGAAAAATATTCTAATCATGCATTCATCAAAGTCATTGGTCTTTGGATCATTTCGCGTATGGCTTTATATGATGTTAAAAGTTCCCAATTTCTAACAAAAAAAAATTGCGAAATTCTTTGTCACCTACAAAAGGATAGAGATCATACTGGACATTACAGCATTATATAGTTGCATTCAAATAGCTTAAAAGATTATTATCATTGCTTCCCTGATTAAAAAAAAAAAAAGATAGGTTATGCTTATGTTGTTCTAATGTTCATCTAATACATATAAAGAAGTAGTAAATAATTTTAAAATTTATTCAAATTTAAATAGAAAAATATTGAAGTTGATGAAAAGCAGAATAAACTGTGATTGATAGTCAAATGTGTTTTTTCATGGAAACAGTAATGCAAAGATTTCTACTGTATAAATAGATCGTCCATAATGACAGAAAATGTTATTTCTACGTTACTTAGTTTCTCATTTTTCTCTCTGACATTTTGAATCCCGCATTAGTGTGTAGAACAGATTCAAAATATCAGAGGTAAAACAAAAAGCTGAACTTCATCTTCAGGATGTAGTTTCACTAACTTGATTGGGCATTACTCAGAACGTATCCATTTTTAACATATTGTAATTTGCATACTGACCTTTTCTGCACCGTGAATGAAAATTGGTGCTGTGATGTGTTGATTAATCCTGTAAAATAACATTTAAGACTTCATTTAAATATATTGTTTTGTGAAGAGTAATGACATCTAATCCCTTACAATAATAAAAAAGTGCATTACAACAATAAAAATAAATCTAAATTGCTTCCAGATAGCTAAAAAAGATGGTCTTACGAAGCTAAGTCTTGTTTTCAGAAATGCTCACTGACATTCTCTGTCTGTCTTTGGTAGCTGTCACTAAAGTGCAGAACTGTTGAAAGTTTAACAATCTTATGCAGGATGGATGTAGACATCAGATCTGAAATGGGGCAATAAATTTGCGTGTGCACATATGCTGAAGATATTAATTTGGAAAAACGTCAGCTAAAAACTTGAGACAGGGCAACTACTCCAGGTGAGCTACTGAAAGCAGACTTCGTTCAGAGAAAATAATCTCAAATAGTTAATGTGTAGATTGCCCTAAGTAACGACTGAAAAATATGTACAGAAATATGTTGACCTTCTGAGGTCCCAGGTGGAGTACACACTCCAGTTTAGTATTGTAGGAGAGAGAGTTAGCAATAAGAGACAGTCTAGCAGGAGTATCAAGAAATACCGAAGGTGTGGGAAGCTTGAGTTCTAAGTAAAGGTTTAGCAAAGCACAGCTGCTTAGTTTTGCAATAAAGTGAGTGGGAATACCATGATAATAGTTCTCATGAAATGCATAAAGGTTAGCTGCAAAGAAGCGCCAGCATTGTTTGTGGATGTAGCAGCACACTGACAGTTGAATCTACAGTAAGAGAACTCTGTATTGGGAAAAACACTGTAATGAAAGGAGGAGATGAGAAATTTAAGAGATTTCCTAGGGTTGGTGTGGCATTTGAAGATAGCACAAATGGGAGTGGGTTACAAGAGAGATACATCAACTGAAAAATTTCCCTCAGTCACACAACTGGTGAGGTGTTCACTTTGTCTCGTGTGAGACATGCTGTAATAGTCCCAATAGGTAGCCTCTAGTATATCAGAATTTATATAAAACCCTATAAGTTGAAACTCCTTTCAATCATTGCTGTCCTTTACTACTTCACCCTGCACTTCTCCAAATCCAGTCACAAATTACAGCAGTACCCACCCTGCTAGCATGTCTGTATGGACAGATGAAGTAAATCCACTGCTGGACTGGAGCCAACTCCTGCATTGGAAGAATAAACTTTAGACTTGTTGAAATGCTAAAAGCCCACTGCATGCTGCAGTTAAGTTCTTAACACAAGGCTTAAGGATGTTTCATTACCATACAGAAATTGGAAAAATAGCTGGAGATTGTACTATTTCAGAGAAGTTTTTCGGTGTTTAACTTTCAGCTATGTGTCGTGGAAAAAGGAAGCAAACTTTCCATCCTTCACACCCCAGTGTTCATTCTGAAAGACATTTAATGCACAGCCTACTGGGGCACCTTCTTTAATTAGCACTTGCTGCTTTTCTTCTTCTGAGGAGAATTGTGATAGTTGGAGACTTCATGTCTTTTATTACCAGCAAGATGAGAAAGGCTCCTGTAACTTTTATAACTGATCGACTGAGACACTCTGGTTGCCCGTGGTTCCTAATGAGCAGTGCATGACATGGTGCAGAGTATTGGCAAGATTAAGAAACCCAGATTTCCTTACCAGCACACTGACTTGTAATAGCAGTATAGAGAAGGAGTGAGAGCATTTGCACATAGTCAGTAATATAGCGTTATACTGATATGAAAATCCTTTGCTGCCAGCCACGGGAATATGAAAAAACTACAGGTTTCTATTCGCAAATCAGAAGGCATGCCAGTGGTTGGGGATTGACCATTGTTAACAGACCAAAGCCCTAAAGGGGAATCTGCTGCTGACCTTATTTTGGGAAAGTATTCCCATGTGGGAAAACAGATCAGAATACACTCCCCTCCAAAAACTGTTCCCAGTTCTCTTGGCAACATCAAAGGATATTTTTTCTTTGTTGAAGTCCCTGACAGTACTTTTGCAACATCTTTAACAACTTCTCTTCATTTTAACAGGAAATTATTATCACATAAACCCTGAATGAAATAATAGTAATTCCAGTGTTTTCTAATCAATGGATTCCTGCTAAGTTTTCCTCTATATTGGTGAAATTGTTTTCTAAATGATTTAGTTTGGAAAGCTAATGACATTTGCAATAGTTTCTGACTAAGAATTTGAAAAACCTGCTTTTCATCTGAAGTTTCTGATTTGGTGATACAGACAGCTCCACGGAAGTGTAATCTTTTGGGTAATCTTGAAATGGTGAGGATGTAGAGAGACTCATTTGAGTTGAATCACATATTATAACCATTCAAGTCGTACTTTGGCAACTAAAGTGCTTAAAATCACCCACTGATTTCTTATATTTCTTGACTCTTAAGGAAGACCATAAAGATGGAACGTTAGGAGTCTATATGAAGGGGGATGAAAAAAGACTAACAAACTGAATATGTGTTTTATCCTACCTTTCTTCAAGGAGCTGAGCACCTGTACACTAAAGGGATCAGTGACTTTATTCGAGATCAAAAAGCTTAGTGCAGTACAGGAGTCCTTTGTGGGTAAATGCATGAAGGTTTTGCTTTGTGACACCTATTTCTCAAGAGTCTGAATTTCTGGCTTAATTCTTGGGGTTCCTTATGGCGCTTATACACAAACCTGCTTCCACTGCCTGTAATGAGAGATGATTTGGAGAGGAATGGAAGTGAAGTCTTACCCCTGAGGTAATTTGGGCTGACAGCATTCAATTCTGGAGCCAGGCAAGTCATATCCATCCCTGTCTCCCGAAAACAGGAGGAAATGCCTGATGCACAACAGATCACGTTTGCAGCACTGAGGCTTTCCTGTTCCAATCTTTCATCTTGTCTGATTTGATCTCTGGCTGTGATCTTCCTTGCTAGGCAGGTAGCATTGGCCGCAGTGGGGGTCTCTTGTCATCCCTGATGAAGCTGTTCCTCTTTTTATACAAAATACTTAAATATTCTCTGAAAACGCAGAAAGAAAAATGTCTTTTCTGGGAGCAATCTGTGCAGCGTGGAACGGAAATCAGCCTGGAGTTGCTTTACATGGATTTAAAAAACAGAACAAAACAAAACAAAATATCCACCAGCTGTGAAAAAGTACTGAGAGAAACAAACATTTCCCAGCATCAACTGAGGGTTCATTTGGTGAGTATGAAGAAACATAGGTTTCTTCCGGAGATGATTTACATGGTAATACTAATTTTGTAAGACAGAAGAATGTTTCAGAAATCAGATGTCCAGTTCCAGAGCAGCTGAGACTTATAGACAATAGGTGCTCATAGCCTGGTAAAATTTCATCTGAAGGCCTTGATCTCAGTCAGTGCATTTGTGTTGTGAGACAGTGCACTAGTGAGGGCTGTGAAATTGCAAATGAGTATCGCGCTCCTCTTCTTCTGGGTGGTGTAGGCAGCTTTCTGCTCTAGGCTGCTGCCTACCTTGCCTGCTGCCTTGAGCTATCTCTGCTTTTCTGTGAAAGAACATCAGCAGTGAGTAGAACAAATTCTCTTGATTTAAATGGGAGCAGGATCAGGTTATGATTTAGGGTCAGATTGCTTGTTGGTTTTTTGGTTTTGCCAAATTGAAGTATTTCAGGTGAATGTCATCTTTATTCAACCCACCTGAAACAGGGAACTGACAATCATTGTAAAGAGGAGCTTCACTTGTGATCATTCTTGTGTACAGCTGCCAAATGCTATATCTGGGCCCCAAATAAAATCTGAGTTTTATATCAAAGACCTGGAGAACTGTGATTAATGCTGCCTAAGAATTATGGAAAGGCATTTGCCACATATATAGTCATCATGATTTTGTAAAAAATGAAATTAATTCAAGTCTTTCCATCTGATTTCATTACTTTAAAATTTGTTGGGAGTTTCAGTAGTTTATAATTAAGGGAAAAAAACATTTTGCCTGCATGTTAGAAGCTTTCCCCACAGAGCAGTAACGACAAAAAAGCATACAGTTTATTTCATTATTTATCTTGTAAATGTGATTTTAGACACTGCATGTAGGTTGATCTGCTTCCAAACTATGGGCTGTTTCAGTGATGCACAAATCCCAACAAACAGAACTTTTTATTTAGCAGCTTAAAATCTTATTCCTATTAAAGAACACACTATGTCTAAAATATCCCTCTTCCTGAGAGAACATTTAAAAAAGAATGTATGGTACTGTTAAATATTCTAGTAGCTAAACCAAACAGGAAAAATGCTGGCAATGACTACCATCCCAAATCCCAGCTTTCTTCCTAGGAGAGTCTGGATTCTCCAGTGTTATCCTGCTTTGTGCAACTGTTTGCATTTTGTAGCACTGAACGTTGCTTTGCTTAGTTGTAAATGTGCTGTGAATCCAGGAGGTGCTATTCAGTGGACATTCAGTCACTACCTCTGAAAAAATTGAACAGGTTTTAATAAAAACACCTTGGAATGAGTAAGAGTTAATATATTTAGTGAGGTTTCTGGCTTTGTATCTGCTGTAGTTGTCTTGGTGTGATACCAGTCAGATTTCTTTCTGCAAGCTGATCTCTAGATTTTATTAAGTCTTCTCCTTAATGATCAAGCCCTTTTTCTTCTTCTTCTTGTCTATCTCTCATTGAGAGCTGTAGAACTCCCCTTTTATTTTTGAGGATATTGACTCCTGTAGATGATTTCTTTTTGCTCTGTGGTATCTCACTTCATAATTTGAAGGAAACTTCAGAAGCATAGCTGGCACCCGAAGGCAGCGCATCTGTCTGCTGGAAGACTAAGCCTTAGTTATTTCACCCATCAGCATCAGTAGTTTACACCCTGAATGGGGGTGTTTGGATTTGATATCTGTGAGGATAATACACTACAGGATAATTTGTGCAGTATCTAAAGGCAGTAATACTTATAGGAAATTTGTGTCTCTATGAAATGAACTGAAAAAAGATCTAAGGGTTATTTTAGAACAGTAGCAGTGGAAAAAACTATTTGAAAGGAAGAGACTTTTGACTAGTTTTCACCTAGTCCCTATTGTCAGAAAAATAATGTTTTCAATGTAAGAATGCAATAATTTCATGTAGCATTTTTGTGAAGAAATATGGGCAATTCAGTTTCATTACATGCTCTTCCACTTACTGAATTTGAAGGCTTTAACTCCTTCTTTGGAACTAGGCAAGCAGTGAAATGACTTCAGATGATTTTTCCAGCATACATATGTTGTGTAGAGGCATCCAAAAATAATCATCCCCTCCTAGCCAGTGAAATTATCCTGGCAAAGTCCCTAATACATATGAAGCTATGCCAATGGAAAAATGCCACTGCCTTTATCAGTTTAGCTGAAGCCATTTTGGGGAGATGACACCGCGTTGGTGGGAGAGGGTTTCCTTCTGCTGGTGTGCATGTGAGGAGAAGGTCAGGAAGAGGCTGAGGCTGTCAGGCTTGGTACATGCAGCACGACAGCAACACGGAATGCTTTGTCCATGCGCTTTGGATGTTACCCTGTGCCCATCCCACTCAAACCTCCAGACCACGCCAGCAGGTCAGCACACATGACATGCTCAGAACAGGCTTGGTTGGTCATTCCACTTTAGGACAACAGGCTGCAGTACTCAAGGGCATGACCACCTGATAGTTACCCCAGCAGATCTGGTTAAAATAATTTGCATTCACTGTTACTACTTCTACCACTTCTTGACCCTCCTTTTTGCTGCCCATGTACCTCTTTTCTCCACTGCAGTCTCCTCCCTAATAAACAACCCTCCCTTAATTGCTTCTTTCGTCCTTGATCCCATGTTTTCCACATCCGTCTCAACTCAGGCCTCAGGTGACATGATAGGTCCTACTGGCCTATGTGGCTGTACTCCGCAGAAGGTCCTCTGCCCTCCCCTTTCCCCATCTGTGACACTTGGCCATTTCTTGCCAAGTTCTCTTTCACCCATCAGTGAAATCAGTGACAGTTGTATAAAGGTTGCAGAAATGACAGTCCCAGTAGATTTTACTGAGCCTGCTCAATAAAAATGAGTGCAAATGAAGAAATTAAGTACAGAATTTTGCATGAGAAGCTCTTCTTTGTGTCCTAATCCCTGCTAGAGGAACGTGCTACAAAATAGCTGACGTCAAAGAAAGACTCCCTTGGCTTCATGGGCCTTCCAGCAGACCCTTATCTTTTCTCTTACTACCTCAGTGCTGGCAGGATGACTAATACGGACAGATATCCTAAAGCTAACAGTGACATCTTAAATCTGTCCTGGGGGATTGAACAGAATATTTATTTCTCCAGTTGAGGAGGGTTTTCATGAATTGTAGCCCATTATTCTGTAAGAAGTGTAAGGATGAATGAAACCAAAATGAAGAAATACATGTAAAATTTAGCCAAAGGATATATGATTTAAAAAAAGATAACTGGAAAAGAGGACAGGTATTTTGGCTATAATTGTTGACCACAATAGCTGAGAAATAAAGCCTAGTGTGGTTACGAAATTCCAGCAAATTGATGGATTGTAGTGATGTCAGTTTGTTCTGTGTTACTAAAGCATTTCCAGTGATCCAGTACTGTTAGCTTCCAGCACTCAGGAACTGTGGATCAGGTCATTACTGGCAATTCTGCAATTTCATTCTGAATTTTTAAGACTTTTTTTTTCATATTATTATCTATATGTGGTTAACAGCAGCACTTTATAGTCCACTGTATCCTGTGACTTCTGTGCCAGTTCAGCAGATGCTGATAGTATATCAGTCTCCCTTTTGAGAGATCTACAAAATGTTTTTACAAAAACAAATGGCTGGTTTAAAAACATACCTCATACTGTTTCACAAATCTTTTTTTTTTTTCCTGTAATTTGGTTAGGATACCTCAAAGAAAATTCTAATTTTAAGTCTTTATAAATATCTTCTTATGTAAGATTCTTCCAACAACTTCACAGATACTAAAAAATAAGCCCTCTTTAGAAGCTAGTACATTCTGTGCTTCCCATATAAGCAAACTGCTTTTTCGTTCAGACCAGTCTCTTAGTGGATGGCAGAACATGAAAGTAAATCTGGGAATCCTATTCTGATAAAGTTTTCACATAAAAAGCACAGTTGGTTGCAGATACCTTCCATAGACAATATGAGGTGTTTTCTCATTCTGTCAGTATCTTTTTTTTTTCTAATTAATCTCTATGTTTATCACAGTAAAGATACTCTGTTTTGATTTGCACGAAATAACAACTCAAAAACCTCCATGCTGTATTTTTTTTCCCCAGAAATTTCACTATGAGCTTTTGCAATCTCCACATATTGTATCTTGGCACAAAACACTACCTCTGCTTATGGTTTGCATCATTAAATATCAGATTGGCTTCTCACTGTGTTTATAGGATACAACAAGAAATAGCCTGTTAAATCTGGCTGGTTGGTAAAACTGGTGTTTGTTGAATCATTGCGCTCCTGTGTTCCCACATTGTACAGAGAACAAAATCCCATAAAACTAATGAGCTGTAAGATAGAATTTAAGTCAATGGCAAAGAATATGCCCAAATGTCGTAAATAAATTGAGAATAACTTTTATAAAGTCTAAAAAAGTGATTCCCTAAACACCGAGAGTAGACTAGAAATGCAATCTATAAAAGTGTTTTGAAGTAAAAAATGCATGCCAAGCATATATAATATTAATAATAACAGTTCTGATGGCTTATCTGTAGATCTTACTGGCATACTGTTGGAACTGAAGCAATTATTATCATCTCCACCTTATGGATGAGGAAGCTGGGTAACTGTAAGAACAAATTTTAAACACAGAACATGAGGCAGTGCTGACTCCAATTCCCATTGCAACTCCCAACTTTAATTATTTTTCTGTGAGCTTCGTTTGTTTTCCTTCATTATACAGAACTTGTTCTTTCAGCACAAGGTAATTTGGATAACACTGAATGTAGATTAGATCCATATATTAATACTTATGAAACTTATTAATTTTAAATTGTTCTGATAGATTAGCTCCTTCTCATCACTGTATGGGAAGATGCCCACATCCTTAATTTAGAGTGGTGTGTCTCTTTTGACAATATTTTACTGCTTGAGACACTGTGGAAAGCAACAGGAAAAGACTGTCTCTGATGCTTTATTAGCATGTTTCTGGATAAGCCTGGTGGGAAGTATGTGGAATATCACTTCTAAGATTGTGTATTTCCACTGACCAATATCCATGTGATGCTGCTGAGATAAATCATGGAAAGCCCCAGTATCAGCAGTACAAGGATGACGCCCTGTTCTGCTTCTCCTGATTGATGTGAGTGCCATAAAAACTGTCTTTCAGTGTCTGGCTAAAATCAAACTGTATTAGTTAAATAGAAATGTTGCTAAATGGAGGACTGAAATCTACTGAAAAAGTAGCAATTTCCGTCTTGTCTTGCATTCAGGAGTCATTTTGCTTGTGGCTTGTCCCTTGACTCTCTTTGGCTTCTTTATTGTCTTCTTTTTCAAGGCAATATTTCCTGAGATAAGCAAGAGAAATTAATCTGGTAACTTGACTTGGGTAATCCTCACATTTGTGTCTCCCATCCCTTACCGGTGCAGTGCATTTACGTAGAGCTTTAGACCAGAAAACTCTCCAGTTCTTCGAAGCTGTTCAAAATGCTGCACCACTGGAAGCATTTTATCCCCGCTTTATCACTGTCTTGCCCCTGGGGCTCCATACCAGGTCTGATTCAGTATCTTCCTGCTAACCTTTGAAGTCGTCTGTGCTGAGTGTCTTAAAACAAAGTTTTCCTTGAATGGTAATTGCCCCTCCTTGCAGCTACATTCCTCAAGGATCTGTTTGTTCTTCGGACAGCGGACACTCAGGACCAGTAGACAGAAGTGAAGTCATCAGGGCCATGGCTTTGGCGTTTGGCAGTGGAACCCTGAATCTGAGATCCTCAGGAATGAAATGCAACATCCAGTTTTCCTGTTGCACGGTCACACATACAAGATTAGAAATTAGAACAGAAAGGGAGATTAATTGGAAAATTGGAAAGGAGGAGAAAGAAGAGAGGAGAGAATAATGTATTAAAAGAAAAGCCTGGCCAGTCCAACTAACTCAGGAGAGCAAAGAAACACGGATTGATACCTTGGTGTTATCTCAGTCACATAGTCATCGTGAAACACTATAGTACTTAATAGGAGTAGGTAAGATTTCTCCATGTGATTTTTGGTGTGCTTTCTGCTCATACCAGGGTTTTCCTTCAGACGTCCTGAGAGGGTGCTGTTTCCATACTGCCCTCCCTGCTAAGGTAATTTAGCAAAGATATGGACTTGAGTTCTTGCTGGAAATTTATTCTCATGTCTCAATAGTGCTAGATTCGTGACTTTACTCAGTACAAAAGGAAAGACCGACCTTATCAAATCATATTGCCATTCTCCAGGACATACAAAAAGCACTTTTTAGTGCCTTTCTTCAGTGTATTAGGGTCTAAATACAAGAAAAAGGTATAATGAATTGTGTTGTCCATAGGGTTTTTTCCCCAGTGCAAGACTTACAATCTTCAAAGGTATTTCAGAAAACTTCTGAAATAATTTTAACAGTTAAAAAGTAATTTCAATGCACGGAGTCATAAATACTCTAGTTTATTACAGAAGGCATAAACCTGTACTGCATTCCTCTGACATGCCACTTCATGAGACAGGGTGAACCTCATCTCCCTCCCCTTCCCTCCTAGCAGCTGTGGTCTCTTGCCACTTATTCAGTGCCAGCTGTGGTGCTCACCAGCCGCCTTGCAGGGGTAATTCAACTCACTAACCCAGCAAAAAAAGTGGGTATTTTCTGCAGGGTCAGCAAAGCGAGTCAGGTCATGCAAGGGGTAGAAGGGGACTGTGCTACAGAGAACAAAATCTTTTATGTCTGTCCTCATTAATCATTATGTCTTTCCTTAAAACTGTCATCAGTTTTTATAGTGTTTTACATGAAGATATTCAAGTGAGTTGAGTGTTAGCCTCATACTTAAAACACCCTGTGTCCCACGTTAGGTTTTTTTCTATTCTCTTTATTTGAAGTTGTGTTGCATTTCAAAGAGTTCTACTCTACAGCAAAGTAAACGTGGTATAGGCGTTTCCTAAAACTATTAGCATAATTATTCCTTTATTAAAAATTATTTCAAGAAACAATGTCTGATGTGATCTATATACTAGGAATAAAAATGCCCTTCCGTATTTGCAGTAAACTTTCATCCATTAGAAATATGCCAGTAGACATTAAAATCAAATCACCTAAGGAAAGCAGCTTAACTCCTCTTTATCTTCAGCAACTTCAGCAGTTTTGCAGAGCCACCTGTAACTCAGAGTGGTTCAACAGCTCCCCACACTCATGACCCCGTACAGCCATACCAGGAACTAAATAAACCCTACTTACTAGCAATTAAAGTGATTTAATTTAAAACACACTGACAGATGCATAATGGGTTAATTAGAAAATAAGTAATTAGTAAATAGGATGGAAAAGGTTAAAAGGTTGTGGACTTTTGTTGTTTGCTTGGGAGAGATAGCGAAATCATCAGCGATTAAACTTTTTCTTTTAATTTCGGGGCTTAATTCTATTATTGTTAGCTGTAAATGAGGCAGCAAACAAGAAGAGAGGTCTAAAAAAAACAAAGAAGAGAAATCACGTTTTATTGGACGTATGAAAGGCCATTGTTAACACTTAGGCTATGTGATTTGTTTCCAGTCTGCTCACAAAAGTAGGTGTCCATCTATAATGTTTGTACTTAATATGAGGATATATACGTCTTCTGAGAAGAAGTAGTTGTCCTCTCCTCTGTCTGCACTGGAGCCCCAAGGAGATCAGGAAAAAAGATATAAGAAATGATAAGAGGTTAGAACACACCTCTTAGGAAACCCTGCCTGCCTTAAAGAGTAAATCAGTGAATTGTTTAGTTGGGAAAATTCCGTAATGTGTTTATTCTCAAAAAAAAAAAAAAAAAAAAAAAAAAGAAAAAGAAAAAGAAAAAAAAATAAAAGAGGTTAGAAAGGAACAGGACTTTGAATAAGGTAACTTCTGAGCTGTGAAAATCCTCAGCTCAAATCCAGTTAACTTCATGTGGTGCTGGTTATATAGACAAAGCCATTACAGAGGATGCAAGCCATTTTCTGTTAAAATAAGCAAAATAAGAGCTTCTACTTCATTTTCACAAGTATTATTCCTTCTCTCCATGACTCTTGTCTGCCCAAAACCAGAAGCAAAGGGCTTTTAGATAGTTTTAATACAGTAATATTTTATGATCACTAGCTTATTGCAAGGTAACTTGAAACTCTTAAATTATTTATAATAATTATAAATATATCTATGTATCT
This sequence comes from Pseudopipra pipra, assembly GCF_036250125.1. Classification (NCBI taxonomy): domain Eukaryota; kingdom Metazoa; phylum Chordata; class Aves; order Passeriformes; family Pipridae; genus Pseudopipra; species Pseudopipra pipra. Next base: position 116,707,975 of record NC_087549.1, read on the forward strand.
ATAAAACTTATGGGTTTTATTTTCAGAGGGGTCATTTGCAGAAAGCTTTCTCCAATTTGAGCCTAATTTTTACTGAAGTCATTGAATTTTTTCTTTTGAAAAATAAGCTTTTGGGTAAACCTCAGAAATAGCAATATGGAGTTCTCCATTTCAAAATATCAATTAAAACCAGGCAGGAATTTTTCTTTTTAAATATAGCTACTCTCTAACATAATGACATGTCCACCAGTAAGCATTAGCGTAATTTAACCAAAATTTCCCTAACAGTCACATTCTCCTATCATTCCTTGCTCTCTTTTGAGCGTGGTTATCCTGTGCTCACTTCCCTGTCACTTCACCATGCCGTATTTAACTCTCAACAGAGATTTGTCAGTCCAGCCCCTTAATCATTGAACTTTACTTATCTGTCCCTCCCTTTCTATTATTCATACTTTTTTGTGTCTCTGGTGTACCTTCAGCATACCTTCAGGGATATTTTCTGCTTTACTGCTTGACATAAGGCCTGAACCTACACATGCAGAAATGCACTGTCCTCTTCTGGTGCATCAGCACCTCTTCTAGTGCAACTGTCATCAACTCTCTGATGCCCATTTCCCTTGAGCTGCTTCTGCAGCAGCAGGCAGAGGCTCCAGGACTGCCAGTTCAACTTGTAGAAAGGTTCTGCACAGATTTTTAGCTAGTCTTTATTCACACACCCTAGCTTTTGCTAGCTAGGGATACAGATTCGGAAAACAACTAACTTCTTGTTCTGGTCTGTTACTTCAATTTTGTTGAAAATCAGCATCTTCAAAATTTTCCCCCAGTTATAATTGAATTTAAGCCATTTCAGAATTTAGTAGTTTGGCAATTCAGCTATCAGTTTTTAGGAAAAATAGAATCAGGTTTGGAAACTCATCAAGTCACACAATATACAAAACCCATGAGGATAAATCCGTAGCTGTAACAGCATCTCTTGTTTTCTTTTCCAAGGTTTTCTGCAAAGTTTGATGTACTTTCTTTCACACTGTAAATCAAAGCCTGAAATATAGATAACAATTTTTCAGTATTGAGAATTTATTCTTCAACTAAGTGGTGACTTTCTGAATCTCTGTTTAAGAATAGCAGAAAGCCTAAAGTTGCATTAATTCTGCTGTTCATATTTGAATCCCTGAAAATAGCTCAAACAAATGCCAGTACCAATCTTTAGGGTAATATTTATCCCTATTCAGAGTGACCTTTGTAAATTAGAACATATTCATTTCTGCTTCACTGATTTTTTAGGCACAGCATATATAAGATGCATTGACAAAATGCATTCGTGCTAACAAGATTCATCCAGGTACCTCCCCTCTTGACATTTAGAAAGTATTCTTTTTCTTCATCAATTTCATCATAGGGGAGGGGAAATCAGTTTCAAGGAAAGTTTTTGAAATTTATGATCTCTGAGATTATCTGATGTTAGTTAGTTGCAGAGACTTACTGGGTAGGTAATTCAAGACAGCCTTTGTCTAATACACACTTGAAAGTAGTTAATAAGAGAAATTAGCATTGAAGATAAACTGCCCCTTGTTGAAATTTCAGGGAGAGCTAATGTTTCCTGAGACTATGGAACAAAACAGATAAACAAGAAAAGTTTTATGTCAAAGCTGTTGTCTGAATACGCATATGCTGGGGAACAAACACATAACCTATGAAGTGTCTCAAAAAACCACTGGAATACTGACTCAAATTAGAGATCTTTTATATTATCTCCTTTACTTTTCTATCATTCTCGGCCCTCCAGGATCCTTGCTCAGCTGGATATTTATTCAAGTCTGTAGAGGTCTTTGTGAATTAAGGCTTAAATCTTTAATGATATAAACATCACTTAATTCACAGTTACCGATCAACTACTCTTTGGCAAATCTGGCTAGTTTGCGCCATAATGCTTCATGTTAAGGAAGTCTCTCACAGGGAATAAATCCCTGACTATCAAAATAGTGGCTAAACAGGGCTGCCTCCAGTTCTGTGCTCCTCTCATGCCCTCCTGTGTACACATGTAGTAGGCCAAAGCAAAGTGCTAGAAGAGCTGACATTTCTGTAAGGGGATGAAGTAAAGGAAGAGAAGGCTGAAGCCCATTATGCTGACCGAATTTTAAGCTTCATATAAGTAGATTTCTTAGAGCCTTTACATCTTAGGGCCAGTCAGCAGCTCCAGGTCATAATAGTAAATGATTTGAGATACTCTGAGATAACATTACTCATTTCTGTAAGTACAGGGAGAGAGAAGAATTACATGTTCTGTTTTCTACTTGATGACCAGGTGGTTTAAAGGTAATGTTACAGTCTTCCTCCACATTCTTTCAATGAAACCTCCTTTCTAATCTGTCCAGGCTACTGGGAAACAGACAGAAATGCTAAAACTCCTTTTCTTTTTGGCTATGAAGAAATGCATTATTATATTTTCCATTATCTTATAAAAAGATATATTTTCCCCAATACAATAAGCCAATAAGTTCTGATGAAATCATAAAAACAACTTTTATCTTGTTTTTGTCTTGCATTACTTCATTTTGTGGTGCTGGGTCTATTTTTTTGTACCTAGCTTGAAATCGACAGCTTTATCATTCAGCCTGTCCTACAAACCATATGCCAGATCCAAAGCCTCACAATGGGACTATGGGAAGAATTAGTTTGTCCATCTAAATTAGTATTGTTCATCCTGCAGATCTGCTTATTGAACAGGAGAGCTTTCAAAAACCTGTAAAGCAGTGAAGTTACTGTTATCTTTTGTGAGACTTCTTGTCTGCATATAAAAATTTTCTGGCTTTCATGCTGTAAAAAATCTGCTGATGCCTGCACAGAGCTAAGCACGTGTTGAGTCTGTGTGAGGAGGATGTTACACAGAACTACTGGACGTTCCTATTAGAAAGCTCTTTGCCTTTTTGTTCTTGCGTTTCAGAATAGACTGCAAATGCCTATACAAATAGTCGACTGTGGTTTTCATTTTTTGCTTTATTGCATGTTTTTGTGTCCTCATGAATTGAGCTAGACTAGCAATAAAAAGCATGAGTCAAAGTCCACTTCTGAGCTTGTGCCTACAAGCCAGTTCTGATGGGGGCTTTTCATTAAATGTATCTGGAAAACTAGAGAGATTTTTATTTCTCATACAGTGCAAGTTATTCATTATGTTTTGCAAGGGAGCGAATACCACTGGCTCATTATATAGATATTGTGTACCATAAGCCATAGTCTCGTACATTTTTTCACTGAATATATATTAGTACAAAATCCTCTCTATAACTTGCCCAAAAATAGTAATTTTGCTTTCCCATTAAATATTGAAATAAACTTTAAAGTTCAGTTAGGCGTCAATACAACCTATATATGGGTGCCTTCTAATTTTTCCTGATGCGAAGTTGCTACTCTGGGTTTTTCACTAAAGATGAAGTTCAAAGTGAGAGCAGCTTTCATGGAGGGAGTTTGCAGAACAAAATATTCAGATGATTCATCCCATAATTCATCACCCCCAAGCCAAGACAGCCCTCAAGAAAAACAGAAGTGCCATAATTTGTGGAAGGAAGGGCATGAGGGGCTGGAGTCCTGGGGTGCTTGCTCTGTGATGGAGCTTTCCCTCTGCACCCTGTTACAAAAGCTACATGCTTTGCTATCCTGCTCTGTGCCCTCGCCAGCTCCCTCCTGCATCCCAGGACCTGGGCAGGCTCCCACCCATCCCCGGGTCTGCCAGCAGCCCTCCCCTCTTCTCGGCACAAGGCTCCCCTCCCTGGAGGCAGCCCAGCTCCTGGTGAGCCAGAAGCAAAGCGGCAAATGTTGTGTAAGAGTGTTGTATAAGAGTACCGGGGATAAGCCAGAGGCATTGGCTGTTGCAGGTAGGGTTACAGGAGGGACTTGAGTGAATGAGCCAGGTTGCCCCATGGCCCTCCCTCTGGCTTTTAAAAGGGGATGTCAAGGGGCAGTCCAGCAAAGAGGCAGGTGGTTTGTCAGTGTTTCTGAAAGGTGCAAAATCCCTTTTCCCACCTGTTCCTGCCTTGAGAAGAGACAGGAGGCAGCAGTGCTTGTCCTTTCTGTGCAGCCGCTTGGTGAGTGGGAAGGGAAGCCTGAGGCTTGTGAAGAAGTGTGTGGTTCATGGTATGGACAGGAACCAGGATTCAAACCACAAAATTACCATGCCCCTGGCTTAGAGGAGACTGGCAGCCACCATCTAAACCTGAAGCATCAGAATAAGGTCAAAAACACCTTCATCCCCTGAGCAGCTAACTCCTTTTGTACAACAATTGGTTAATCCAGTGCAGTTGCGTGAAGGAGGAGGCATTTGGTGAGCATGGGAGAACACTTAACCATATTGATTAATGCTAATTGGTTAATCACCTCTCATTATGGAAAAAGTAAGTAGGTGCAGTAACTGGCACTGTGGCTGGACAGTTTTTCTAGACTGGAGACCAAAGCCTGAGAATTAATTCCAAATATCACCTTTTCAGGCCAGAGGATCTGAAGATCCCAAAGATGTCTTTTATTTTTTTATTTTGAGGCAGTATAAAATATTCTTTTCCTGGTGCAGGGCTGTAGATCTGAGGCACAACTCAGTATCAAGGCAGAGTAAACATTTTGCTACCTTTATTAGTTGTATCCAAAATTAATGTAAAGACTACCTTGTTAAAAAAAAAAAAAAAAGAAAAAGAAGTAGAGTTGAACTCCAGCGATGGAGAAGGAGCACACTGTCCACTCTGCTGCCTCAGCTCTTTAGAAGGGAGATCACGTGGGATGTGAGATAGCAGCCTCTGAATTAGTGCTGCGTGCATAGGGCCTGTGACTCAGAGCCATGAGACCTTGGGTATCTCTTTTTGGGCAAATAAGTGCTCAACACACAACAGATAATCTAACAAAGCCTGTTCCCTCTTCCCTGTGACGTTAGCAAAGCTTAGCCATGAAAATTGTGTCACTTCTGGCAAGAAAGAAACTTACTCTGCAATGTCCGGGAAGACTACCAGACATTATTGGCCCGATGTAGCGGAGTATCGTCTGTGACTCATGCGCATCTTTCACACTTGTGCCTGGTCATGTGCTTTTTAGCTGCAGACTCTGAAAAAGAATCTGATTTCCTCCAACATCTTCCACAACTATGCCTTCAAGAGGAACTGGCTATAATTAACATAGACACCACTTAATCTCGCTCATTTGAAGTAGCAACTGTGTTGCACCTTCAGAAGACTGTCAAGGTTTTGGGTGCCAGAATGGATAAATACTACTGTACTTCCACAATGTTTCCATCTGTGTGCCACATTCCTTGGAATGAAAAATGGGAATTACTTCTGGCTTATAAAGTGTGGTATAAAAGCATCTTTTTGAAAACATCCCAGTACACTTGGGAAGATTATTAAAATCACTGTCAGGTACAAAGCAGGTATTAAGCAGGTATTACAAATGGGCTCAGTTACTGTGTATCCTTTGGCAGTTGCTAAATTTACCTAGCAGAGATGCTAGATGAGGGAGATGATGTACATTCACATAGCAGCATCAAGACCTGCTCCAAGAAACTTAAATTCTAGACAGTTATGAGGGGAAAAAGAGGATGCAAACTCTCCATTTTAAACTGTGGCACACAAGAAGACTGCCAAAGCTAGATACGTTAGTGTAATGCTTTAAACAAAAGACTATCTTTTCTTACAGTCATTTTGTAATTAGTTTTTTTATACAAGTGACAGCTGCCTTTATGCCAAATTCTAGTCTCATCAGGGAAAATGGCAAAACTCCCAGGATAGCTGGAATTTTTATGCAGAATTCATTGAAGAACATTGTATTTCTCAATTTTTTAATCCTCCTTTCTAACAGATTGGTGCAAAACCAATAATTTTAGGTTTAGTAACTAATTATTTACAGGAGGGACAGAATTTTTGTTTAAAACATTCAATTGTTTACTTCAAGAGCACTTATATGTCACTGAGTCACCAAACCACAATTAAATTCTGGGAAATGGCTTATTGTTGAGGTTCACAGCATCCCATGGCATGGCGGGATGGGTCTGACTTTAATTGGAGGCCTGATCTAAATTTGTATCCTTGTATCTCTTGATTGACAGACTGTGAAGAATTCTGAAGTTCCACAAGATGTCAGTAACAAAAAGAAAGACCTTGTATCATCCCCTCTGGTTCTGTTGTTTGTACTGAACAACAGTTCTTGAAAATAGAGTGAACATTATGTACTGAAATCAGTAATTTCCATTAAGTATAACATACTGTGGAGAGAGATAATTTCAGATGATTAGGAAATAGAGAAAGGAAAAAAGAAATCGGTGCATATTTTTTTCTTTTTCCTCTCTGGTGACCAGTGACAGGACCTGAGGGAATGGCATGAAGCCGTATTGGGAGTTTTAGGTTGGATATCAGGAAAAGGTTCTTCACCCAGCGGGTGGTCGGGCACTGGAACAGGCTCCCCAGGGAAGTGGTCACAGCCCTGAGGCTGCCAGAGCTCAAGGAGCCTGAGGCAATGCTCTCAGGCAAATGCTGGGATTCACTGAATCATAGAATATGCTGAGTTGGAAGAAACCCATCAGGATCATATTCCTGGGGTTGTCCTGTGCAGGGCCAGGAGATCAACTTCAATGGTCCTTGTGGGTCTATTCCAACCCAGGATATTCTATGATTGTGGGTTTGGGGTGTTTTTTTCCCCCCTTTCTTCTTTTTTTATTTACGGGACAGGAGGAATGTGTTTGGGGTTTATTGGAGGAGAGCGGAGGCCGTCTCTCTGTGCGTCTGTGTGTGTGTGCGTGTGTTGTGCTTGGTTTTTTTTAATCATGAACAATTCCGACTTTCGGAGTAGCAATTAATTTAGTTTAAAGATCTATCCAGACGTGTCCAGTTAAGGTAACGAGGTATCGAGTGACACAGACAGGGAGCAGCGCTCCCGGCCGTGCCGTGGCCGCCAGAGCGCGCTGCCGCTCCGCGCCGCGGGGCCCGGCGGGGCCTGTTCCTTCCTGCCGCCGGGAGGGCGGGGAAGCTGCGGCGCTTCCCGGCGCTTCCCGGCGCTTCCCTGCGCCTCCCGGACAGGCAGCTGGGGTGTTGCGGGCGCGGGCTATGGCGCTGGTTTCCACTCCGTCTCGAGTAGCGGGGAGCGAAGCAGCACCTGGGGCGAGCGAGGGACAACACCTCGTGTAGCCTGTGCGGAGCCCCGGGTGTGGGAGCGCCCGAGAGGACTCTCGGTGCCGGGGGCGGGGGTGATGGGCTTAGGTGGAAAGGCGGGGCTGCGTCCCAGATACATTAATTACCCGGGACTGCAGCTCACCTGCTTTCCCATTCTGTTGGTGATGTAGTCCCTGCCTAAATAGAGCAGATGCACTCGATGTTCTTTCAGCCTGCTGTTGGGGGAGGATATTTATTTTAAGGACAAGGCAGGGAAAGGCTCCTCGTGTGAGGAGGCAGTGACCAAGAGGAAATACAGGCAGGGCTGTGGTACTGAATGGACGGAGAGAAATAAAACCCGTAAGCTCATTAACAAGACCAAAGGACAGTTTCTTACCATAAGATGGTGACTGGGACAATCTAGGAGAGGTTCTCTTTCCACTGTAAAATGTGGAAATACGCTAACATTAAAAGGCAGGTCTTTCCTGATCATAGAATCATCAAGGTTGGAAGAGACCTTTAAGATCATCCAGTCCAACCGTCCACCCTGCACTCCCCCTGTAAACCATAAACCACATCACTCAGTGCTAGATTCAGACACCTCGTAAACGCCTCCAGAGATGGTGACTCCACCACCTCCCTGGGCAACCCATTCCAATGCCTGACCACCCTAACAGGAAAAAAATTTTTCTAATATCTAATCTGAATCTCCCCTGTCTTAGCTTAAAGTCATTTCCTCTGGTCCTCTCACTGCAGGCAGGGTAGAAGAGAGGCCAACCCCCACCTCACTACAACCTCCTTTCAGGCAGTTGTAGAGAGCAGTAAGGCCCTTCGGAGGCCCCTCTTCTCAAGGATAAACAAACACAGCTCCCTCAGCCATTCCTCATAGGACATGTTTTGTAGACCTTTCATGAGCCTTGTTGCCCTTCTCTGGACGCACCCTGGCACCTCAATGTCTTTCTTAAAGTGAGGGGCCCAAAACTGAACACAGAACTCAAGGTGCAGCCTCACAAGTTCCGAATACGGGGGGATGATATTCCAGAGAACGTGACTGTTCTCAGGCTAATTTTCCACAGGCATTAGTGGGGTCACTTGTAGGCCCAGGATTTCTTACTTAAAAATTCTAATGAGATCTTGTCTCTATTCTGGAGTAATACCTTCAGGATTGTCTCCGCTTGGATTGGATTGTTGGTGCTTAAACTAGGGAACGAGCCGGGATCATCCAGCTGGGCACTCTGTTTTGGGCAGAACAAGGGCATGCTGCCTGCTATGCCTCTGTGTGAAAAACGTGATGTCTGGTATAAATACCAGTACTGCTGAAGGAAGATGTTGTAACTTATATCCATGACTTTCTCTCCTGACACTAAATGATCTTGCAGGGCTTCAATCTTTGCTACCAAACAGACAAAAAGTTAATGCCAGTGTGTGTGTATGGTCATATGAATGGAGGACACAATCTAAATATTAAAACCAAGACTTTAAAATGCTAAATTCAGTTCTTCACAGCTGCAGTTGTCTTCTTAATAAAAGAGATGATGATGCTGTGCAAAAGTAGTAAGTACATATAAATTAGTTTTCTACCAAATGAATAAAATTACTATTTAAGTCTCAGAACTTTGTAAAAGTTTACAGGTTTTTGTATTTCAAATGATTGAAGAAGAATCGGTGTAACTGTAGACACAGGATTTCTAATTCCTTTGAATTCTCTGTTCTTACTGAACCTGAGAGTAATGGGCATATATCATTAGCAACTGTAAAGTAAAAACCAGTTAGCTCCTAAGGTGACATATAATACTTACAGGAGATTCTGAAAAAAACCTAACAGATAGTGTTCCATGAAGTGGGCAGAAGCATTTTTTCTTCTGTATAAGTAGCCACCAGCTTTTAGACCTTGCTTCCAAAAATCCCTGTTATCCACAGCTCCTCCAGTCTACCGTGTTTTGGACTTGATTTGCGTTCATTGCCTCATGCAGCTAAGCAAGGTGCTTTGAATTGAATGTGTTAAGCCATTAAACATGGAACATGGTATTCAAGATCCAAAATATTCCGTCCTGTTTAAATGCTAATGGTATTCTGCAGATGTGCATTTATGGACATATTACATGGGGTTTTTTTCTTTTTTTTTTTGGCAGCTGACATTGGTGACGGAAGAAGGACAAGAATGATTACATATCCATAATTCCCAGCAGTATGTCAGGTAATCATATTTCGTAAGAGCATCTATGCAATATTTCTTGCTTTGCTGGAGTGATTATTATTAAATACATCCTGCAAAATACTTCTTTAACAAATTCTGAATGCATTGGTACTGAGAATAGAAATCCTTCCTCTACCCAGAGTATAGAGATGTGGGACACCCCTTCCTCAACATTTTTATGTTGAAACTCTCTTCTTCCTTGATTTTCCTTCAGTATCGTAGTTATGTTTTGTTCTAAATGCACATTCCAACTTCAGCATTCCGGCTGAAACTGCCAGGACACCAACAGTTTCTGCTGACTACATTGACCTAAGTTATTTTGTAACATGGATATATATCCCCTGAACTTCACAGTGAGACAGTCAAACTCATGTTACATAGATTACCAAGTACTCTTCAGAGAATTATTGACTAGGTCTGCAGGTGGGCTGAAGATCCAAAGTTGAAATGACCATTAACCATTTTAATCCTGCTTAGCCATCTTATGCCTGCCAGTTGCAAAGCATTTGAGGGCTATGCATAAATTAGCTGTGTCAAAACCCCCATGTATCTAATCCCAGAACAGGGTGTCTAGAAAGATGTACTTACGATGTGGAGATCATCTAGAAAGCCAAAGAATTTCAGACTTCCAGAATTCGTTTTAGCATTAATGAAATTGCCTAAGAAAATGTTCTGCTGATACTGTTTGTCAACGTGTATTTAAGAGCCAAATGCATAAACGGGACCTTTTAAAAGCTTGTTTGTAAAATGCAGCATATGCTACATAGGAAAAGTCATAACTAACAAGACTGAATTCCTGGTGTTATGCTCAAGGGACAGTTTATTTTTACTGACTGTGCATATCAAATATCCTTTCCTTTCCCCTAGAAGGCTCCCATCCTTTCACATTGGCCAGCAAGTGGTAATGGCTTCATTCATCAACAAAGCTGGTCTTCTAACTTTAGGGTTCTAGATATGAGATAGAGGGTAAAATTCATGGGGAGACGCAGAGTATTATTTAAATCTATGCTTTTATAGTAAAATGTATTATTTGATAATATGCAAAGGTGTGGGTTTTTATGGTTTCTTTGCTGCCCATTGAAGAGGAGGTGAATATAAGAAGGAGGCAGAGGGCATTGAGGCAGTTTGTGCAATGAAGTGGAGTAACCTGACCCTCAGTTGATGTGTCAGGCTCTGAACTAGCATCACCACTGCATGAGGATCAGGAAGGAGTTAGTATCCTTAGGCTACATTGGCAGGGCCTGGTAGAGTGTTTTTGCATTGTTCTGCAGGCATTCTAGGCATGATGATTTCATTTGGCAAATACCTGTTTTGGAAGAATTTAAATCATTGACACATAACTTGGTGTCTTCCAGCTCTCTGTTGTGCTCTCTTCTGTCTCATGCTAAACTGTGTTTTATGGCATTTTACGTCAGGTCTTAATGTTGCTGTGGTTTTGGAGAGAGCAGTTAGTAGCTTGTGCTATGTGATGGCAAGAGATGAGGAAGGAAATGCAGTGTGCCCACTTTTTCTGTTGGGTCTGTGGCTTCCTGTGGAGGGCAGTTTTATGGAGATTTTCCACTAGCACTGTAACCAGCCCTGTCTCACTGGACTTGCCCCTGGCAGGGCAGCTCAGCTAAGCTCAGTGAAACACAAAGCCTAATTGGAAGGACCTACATTTTCTACATTTCTTTTGAAAGAAGTGGGCAGAGCAAATAAAGTGCAAAGAAAATAATCATAAGATGACTGTTGGTACAGCTGTAGATGTCCATCACTTTTCCTTATGAGCAGTTCATATTTTCTGTTTCTGATTATAGGAATGACATTCTCTACATGAGTCTGAATGTGAAAAGAAGCATGGATGAAATGAAAATCTTTCAAACTCTATAAAAACTTCATAAATGCCACCATCCAGAGCCAGCCAGGTGTCCTTTCCTAATGAATGAAAATGGAATTTTAGATTCTGTTACTGAGTCACTGGAATAAGAACAGAATCTAATCCAAAACCAAACCATTTGACTAAAATAATGGGCTGTATTCTTCTGAATTTTTGATAGCTAATTTCTCTGCCCATATGTTATATTTTTACTGCGGTATGTATTTTCCTGTTGTAGGTACTGCCCAAAAGCCTTCAGGTTTTAGTGCAATCTAGAGAAGTTTTTCTGACAGAAGGTTGTAGAATTTGGCCTTGACAGTAAAGCTAGGCTGTACTACATTTGCAGTTTCCATAAGAAAAATATTTCAAATATTTTGTCATCTCAGCTTTAAAAACACATACTAGTGTGATTATTTTATGTAGTTATTGCTTTTAATAGAGAGAGTTCAAGTTTGTCAAAATTATTTGGGAACTTCAAAGTTATTAGTATCATCTAAGGATTTCAGAAGTGTAGAAACCCTTACTTAAGAGTGAATAAAATTAAAAATAAAAAGCAAGATTGATGTACCAGGTAAAATATTTGCATGCGAAAAGATAAACTGAAAAGCTGATGTTCAAAGTGAAGTCCAAACTACTCTTCCTTTTCCTTGGAATGCAGAGTTTACCCAGCAATACAGATGGAGTTAATTAACACCTAATATTGGGTACTTGATGCCATTAGAAGCTGACAAGTGAAAAGCTGGATCTACAGCTTTTGTAAACAGTGTTTGTTAGTATACTTTTGCCACTCTAGGTGTCAAAACTTGCCTAACCAGTTTTATTTACACATAACTCAGATGATGACCAAACATTGAGATAAAGGGATTCTTCAGGAGGTGGAGAGCTGGACATAGTATATCTTTGGGTACTATCTCTGAGATAGATGCATTCTGTTCCCATTAACTGAAGCTTGGTAAAATAAATAGTTTTCAGATGAGGGATCACACAAAAAATGTTACATAGCAAACCTGAAAGTTTAACTTTCCTGTTTTGAAACACGATTTTTTTTAAGTGTACGTTGTCTTTTATAGAATCACAGAATCACAGAATGGTTTGGCTTGGAAGGGACCTTTAAAGGTTATCTTGTCCAACCCCCCTGCAATAAGCAGGGACATCTTCAACTAGATTAGGTTTCTCAGAGCCCCATCCAACCTCATCGTTAATGCTTCCAGGGATGGGGCATCCACAACTTCTCTGGACAAGCTGTTCCAGTGTTTTAACACCCTCATTGTAAAAACCTTCTTCCTTACATCTAATCTAATTCAACCCTCTTTCAGCTTAAAACCATTACCCCTTGTCCTATTGCAACGGGCTAAAAAGTTTGTCCCCATCTTTCTTATAGGCCCCCTTTAGGTACTGAAAGGCCACAATAAAGTCTCCACAGAGCTTTCCCTTCTCCAGGCTGAACAATCTCAATTCTCAAACTTTCCTCATAGGAGAGGTGTTCAATCCCTGTGATCATCTTGGTGGTCCTCCTCTGGACTCACTCCAACAGGTCCAGGTCTTTCCTGTGCTGAGGACCCCAGAGCTGGATGCAGCACTCCAGGTGGGGTCTCATGAGAGCAGAGTAGAGGGGCAGAATCATCTCCCTCAACCTGCTGGTAACACTGCTTTTGGTGCAGCCCAGGGTATGATTGGCTTTCTGGGCTGTAACAACAGCTGTTCATCCGCAGCTTTATGGTTGGCACCAACAATTACTGCCCACAGAGTAATATATGGGAAAAAAATGATATAAGCATTTTAAAAATCAGTACTATCTTAGCAATAACTGCAAGTCTTTCTGTCATACATTTGCACGATAGAATAGAAAAATTAAAAAGTTGGAAAGTATTATTTTCTCATTGAGAAGATAGTACTTTCAAATAAATACGTAACATAGTAAATTAAAAACATTCTTTCTGTGTTAATACTGTAGTGAAGCTTCTGGCTTTAGCATCACTATTCACTGGCAATAATCTATTGTTGAAGGCTTCCTTGTGTATATTTTCTCCCAAAATGCAGGACAGCCTCTGAGGCGTGTCTTCATCTTACTTTATTTACTGGAGTGAGAACTGAAGAAGAAATTAAAAAGTGGCTTTTAAAACCTAGAAAATATTTGTAGAATACAGTAAATATTATTTTCACCTTCATGGCAGATGAAGAGTGAATGTAAAGAATATAATAGTAGTGCCAGTGAAATCTGCAGCAGCTCTTTCGCTGACTTCAGCAAGGCCAGGGTTTTACTCTGCTTTTACTCAAGGGTTTCATAATCAACTCAGTCATTGTGCTTCTATGCTCAACACTGTTCTATTCGGTAATGACTGTAAAGTTAGATCAAGATAGGAATTATAATGAAATTAAGTGCTTACATTGGGGAATATAATTTAAATGTCATAAATGCATATTTTCAGTAAGTAGAATTTAATATGCAACATTTCTTGTAACAGGTCTCTCATTTGGAGAAGAAATTTAATCAGCTTTCGTGCAACAAATCCATTTGAAAACCAGTGTGTCCAAGGGTGTTGCATGTAGTTTCCAAGAACTGGGAAAAGTAATAGGATAGGAAAGGTACCACATTTTCTTCATGAGTCTTTTCACTGTAATGCTCATTACCCTGTAAACTTGATATTAATTCAGATGGAGAATAGTTTATTGTTTAACATCAACTGAGAAATTATTTATCCTGAATTTCTATTATGGTTTTTCTAGGATAATTTAATTTGACATACGTCACTGTCTGACACTTCTTTGCCTGCCAGACCACGATAAAATCCAACAACTCAAGTGTATTATTTCTTTTAAGTAATGGACTTTTTAGAAGGATAGTAAATACTTTAATATAAGGTTTTGTTACACTAGGATTCAGCAGCTTTGTAATGAGCTTTTGGGGATTTTCAAAAGGTTAACAAGATTTATATTGTGGGATGTTTTTGCATGAAGCTATGAATCACTCCATGATGGCTCTTATTACTTAGAAGCATATTTTTGAATATGCAGTTAAAAATATCACACTTCATAAGTTCTAGGTTGCAGACACTCTGGTGTAATTTTACCTTCTTTGTTTAAATTTTAATGTTTTTAAAAGTGCTATATCAATACAAAAGCCAAGTAGTCTGCAAAACATTTTGCAATGTTTCAATTTTTTATGCAATTCTTTATGTTGGTGTTTTCTTTTTCATCATAGGGGAAGAAAAGGTTCTCTAAACAGTGGGTTTTTTCTTTGGAGAAACATGAAGATCTTATGTTTCTGTGTTTCTAAACGTGTTTAAATTTGGTATTTACAACTTAGGAATACCTGCTGTTTTTTCCAGATAAGATGTTTTCAAGAGGGTTAAAAAAAAACAAGATTGGTTTAGATTTCATGAGGAACAGAGAAAACAAATGTGTTATTTTTTTAGTTTTGCAGCATTTGCTAGTCATTTTCTGAAATACATTTCATTATGTTAATGCTGCTATTTTTTTCCTTTTCTATTTTGTTTTTAATAATCGATCAGTATACTCAGTCCCTTTCTATAGTAATTTTATTTAAACCACAGCTGTTTCTTGTGCTCACTCATCTTTCCAAAACTTATTTCTGGTGGAAGCAGACTGCTGTGTTTGAAATTTTGAGTATAATTCTTTGACTGTGTTACTCTGTTTCACAACTACCATCAGTTTAGAAGGAGTGCATAGTGTCAATATAAAACATAATTGTTAATTTTGCAGGCAAAAACCTTTTAAAGTAGTTAATAAAAGGACACAAAATGTCCTTCTATGTTTTTTAAGTCTTCTTCACTCCCTGCCACAGGAGTTGCAGCCTGCCATTTTATGATCTTCAAAAGTCTGACCACAGACTGCTGTTTAGTTCTTCTGATAACTGTATGTCAGAGCAATGAACTTACACTGCTTCTCCTTTATATTGAGTTCTAGAGAGAGAGAACACTGTAATTTTTTGTGCCAATTGTAAAGCTGTTGGTAAACTACAGGATTGATGCAATCAGGCACTGTTCAGTTATTTCCATATAAACAAAATACCATTGACATTCCCTTACTGCACTTCTGATTGTGTTCTTTAAAAGTATCAGAATTGCTACACTGCTTACCATAAAAGAAAATGAATGTTCAAGGAAGTGTGTAAATGTTGCAACATATGAAGGCCAGACTTTCACTTCTGCTTTGTTCTGTGTCTGAAAATGGTTTAGACTTGTACCAAGCTTGAGTTTATTTCAAGTTTTGAAGAATTTTCTCCTCACATCCCAGTTTGTCTTTCTTACTGAAGAAACCTTTGAGTCCATTGCTTGGGCAAACTTGATTTGTTTATTTATTTTTTTTTTCTTTGAGAAATTACATATTTGTCAAGACTGCTAGTTTTAGTACTTCTGTTTTTTTTACCTGGCCATTGCTCAAACCTCAGTCCTTCAACAGGAGGTGTTATTTCAAGATACCTGGTATCTCTTTAAGGAATTCTAGAACTAAAATAACTTGAACTGTTTTATGATCTTGAAAAAAGGAAGAGCTTCAATTATGTGCACATATCCACAGGCTTTGCTGTTAGTAGGCAATCACCAAATCTACTGTCCATTCTCCAGTGGGAAGGAGTGGAAGATCTGATGGGGACTGGGAAAAGACCATGTGAACTGATTTGAAAGCTCAAGAAAAAAGCTCAAGGAAGGCAGTACTCTGGATTTTAGAAAAAGGTGATAGTGATCTGAAGTGATTTGTGGAAGTGATTTAAGTGATTTTCTAAATGGCTTCACTGTAACTTATATGTTTTTAAAGATCTATTTTATGTATTTTGATCCATAATCTGAAAATGGTGTTTTGGCTTCTCACTTTTACTTTAGTAGATTCCCAGGCATTAAAAGAATTATCTAACACAATATCAAGAGAGTAAACATCCATTAACATCCCCATATTCACACAAACAGTAGTCTGCAAAATGAGTCCGGGAGAGGTGGATCACTGCCTGTTGGGCATTAAATCAGTCTTGCTTTAAAACAAACAGAGGGAGGTGGTTGTGCACATTAGAGACAGATACTGGGACTCCTTGCCAGAGTGTGTTTTGAATGCAAGAAGTGTACACAAGGGGAGACTGGGCTGCAGTTCAAAGAGAGATCCATTGGGTGTTGCTACGTTTTAGAAAGGCTCAGGCAATCCTTTGGGCTGACAAGTAGGCGGGGATTGTGACACTCTTGGTGGAAATTCTCAGATATACTTGCTTTGTTCTTACTCTTCCCTGGGTATCCACTTATGGCTCCTGCTGGAGAACAGCAGCCAGGTGAGCCCTGTGGTTTGAACAGAACTGTTGTCCTCAGATATACCATCTTCTCAGAAAAACTTCCATGTGTCTTACAGAGCTATGAGAGGGGAAAATGCATGTAGCATCTATGTGGCTGTATTGGTTAGCACCACGTTTCTAGTTCCATTGCGTATCCTGATACCTTACTGCTTTTTCCCTTATAGCTTTGGTCATTCATTTCTTTCTGTATGTTTGTTTTATCTGTAGCTGTTACAAGATTCCATATTGGTGTACACAATTCCTGTTCATTTCTCAAAGGACAGGATTTCAGACAGCTCTTTATTACATACCAAAACCCCGAACCCTGAACCATTTGCTTCTCTGTGCTCAGAATCTGCCTCTTACAGATTCATTTACAGATGAGCTGTCATGTTCTTCTGAATATTCTTTTTCTCTGATTAATTTTTTCTCATGTTTAGAAATTTGCACATAATGTCAAGCTCAGATTCTTGATGAGATAAATATATGTGTAATATTACTTTAATAGTTAATAGAAATTCAGTGTGTTTTTAAAAAGTGATTGCACTGATTCACAGAGGAGCTCGTTAAAATACATCAAGAACAAGGATAAAGATATTACACTGTATATTATGAGTTTCTTAATGTTGCCTTTTCTTACACATTAGAGACTTTTATAACTTTATTGTAATTATCTCCGCACTCTTCTTTCATGGTGATGTAATCTTTGTTTAAAAGATTGAAAATATTGAAATTTAATGTGTCTTGAAATTCATATTTTAAAATGTAATACTTAAATATTTTATAATATTGCCACTGTTAAAGCACGTAACAGTACAACAGTCCTGGATTAAATAATCCTGGCTCTTTGTACTTCCACAACATACACACACACGTTTCTGAAATACTGAAAACCACATGATGGTTTCAGTAGACATCACTACTTCTATCTTAGTCCCTTTCTCTCACTCTACAAATTTTTTCTTATAAGCATTGTCACTTTTATATTTTAAAATTTAGGAAAGAAATGACATGTTCTCAAAGGTTTTATTTAGCACATAGGCAGGATTTACATGTTTATAAAAAAGAGTCTGGCTAGTCTATGTTATCTGTGCTCCATCCTTTTGCTTGTTCAACGATCACATGAACCTAGTTTAAAAGTTGAGAAACTCAATTGTGAAGTGTTTCCCTATTTTATAAGGAAGCATAAGAAGAAAATGCCGTGGTATTATTTGGGAGAAGAGGGAAGGACAAGAAAAGAAAAGGAAAGAGGAGAGGAGAAGCAAAATAAAGGAGGGAAAATAAAATACTGTGAACTGACAGCGAGATTAATGAGAAGAAATGAAACCTAAGCCTTGTGTGGCACAGATAGTTTAATCTTTCCTGGCACAAACATGCATGAAAACTTTACATGCTTTTACTTATAGTTACTTTGTGTGGTTTAAAATGCTTGAACAAAATACAAATTGGGTGTTAATTTTGTGAGGGAAGTGTCCTTTAATTGTAGCTTGGTTGCTTTTTTTTATCTCAAGTCATCATGTAAAAATCATCTAGTGTTATCAGACTGGGTCCATACGAAGCTAGGCTACCTACTGTGCACCTGTCAGTCCTAATCCTGATGCATTTGCCTTAGTTGATCTCTCTGAAGCCAACCCACTTCAGTGTCCTTAGATGCTTGCATACTTCAATGTCAAAAAAAAACCCAAACCAATGAAGTTCTGTTGCCCTTGCTGCTCTGTTTTCAATAAACCCGAGGTATGAGAAAAGGCAAGACATATAAAATTTTTGCAACCAAGTAAGTTAATGACAATTCAGAGATTGCTAAGATGTTCTCCTACTGCTACTATTTTGATTAGCTGCACGGTGAAATATTGTGTAGAGAAAATTTTCTGAGAGACTCTCCTCTGAGCGGTTTCGGAATGTAAAATAACTTTTTGTCATGAGAGGAAGTGTCTTTGTAACTGTAAAAACAGCAATCCTCTGACATCCTAGAACTGCTGATTTACCTTTTGCCTTGCAACTAAGCGACAGCCTGTTGCTGAGGGTGAAAAATAAATGTTTACACTCCCCAAAAGAGTGTGAGCAATGTAATCAGCCTCTGAGGAGCAAGGACTGATTGCCTGTGTGGTCATAGCAGCTTTCATCACCAATGGATCTAGCCGTCAGCCAGAGCTACTGTGGTATAAAGCACTAATAGTAATAACAGGAATGCAAATGCCAGCCTTGAGTGTAACAGGGAAGATCCCAAGCTAGGAAAAATAGAGTAATTCTCAGGGCACAGCAGGGGGAATTTAATGCAGTGCCTCTAAGGTTGTTGTGAGTACAGAGAACAGGCAGTCTTTCAGTGTGTTTTGTGGTCCTATGCTGTCACTCAGATTCTGTCACGATTTGTATACAGCTCGTTGCAGCAGGAAACACTATCCTCCCTCCTGGCTGGCTGGCTACCATCTCCAGTCTTTCTGGAAGAAACAACTTATGACTCTCTTCAGTTGTACTGAAAAAAGGAGAGGTTTTTTGTATCCCTTCCTTGACTACTGTTGGTGGATACTAGTAGAGAAGTAGGAAAAAACCCATAGAACTGAGATGAAAACAAATGAATTGTCCCATTGTTTTTATAGTTCTTTATATACTGACATTCAGATAACACTGCATATCTGAGAACAGGTCTACCTTCACAATCACCCATTAGGAGTCTTTGTCTGGGCCCATAATAAAAAAATTTGGAGGGATTCTCCTTGCCTGTGCTTATAGTTTAGCTCAGTGAGCAGTTCATTTGCTAAAACTTTTTCTGCTTCTATAAAACAAACCTTTAAAGAGCCTCTGAGGAAGTCTTTTGACTTGTTGACTGCTCAAATGCCAGTTATTGCTACGATGTGCTTTATGAAATTCTCGATGATTCCTTTACTTATGTTGACAAGAAGAGCTCTAGGCCCTGCTTATTAGTCCCTCTTTACTCTGAAATATGGCCTGTGTTTTCAGTCATGGTTCATCCCAGTAGGCTGTACTGCTTCCTGCCTTAATTATAGCCATTTTAGCAGTAGCTGGAGGGAGAGAGAGGTGCTTCTCTTACAAGTAGGGAGCTCAGACAAAATTACATTATCATCCTTTATCAAAGATTTTGGTTTGACAAGACCAAGAGTAGATGTAGGAGATTTCAACTGTGTTCTTTGTTGGGGGGAGAAAAAAAAGAAAAAAAAGCCTTTGAGAAATCCAGGCAAGATATGTTAGAAAAAATGGAGTTGAATAAATTTAACATAAAAAGGTGAATGGTAATTTAAGACATATCTGCTGTGCCATAGTGTAGAAAGTACAAGAAAAGGAGACAAAATATGAGACCCCTCAGTGGTAGTTCCTTACAACTTAATCCTTGTCTAGAAAAATTTGAATGTGAAATGTCCCTGGTGACTGAAGAGAATTTGTGAAATAAAGTGCAAACTTGTTAAATTAAATAAACTGTAGCTAACATGAGAGTCAGAATAGTGAGACAAATTTCAGAGGGAACTGAAAGGAAAAGAGAGGGTGCTGGGTTAGCCTTTGTGAACTCTGCCTGGGCAAATTCCAAATGATGGAAGAGGTAATAGAATCAGTTTCTTCTCATAGTTTAAATGTGTCTAGAATCATATTTTAAAATCTCACAGATGCTTTGCAAACACAGAAATTGGAAAATATGTTTTAATTTTTTTTTTTTAAGTTATGAAGGGGTTTAGAGTTCTTTGTTAAAGTTAAAAATCTGTAAGCCCTGTGCGACACCCTGTCTGAATCCTTGGGAAACAAGTTTCACCATTGTAGTGAATGTATGGTTTTTGATTAAAATGAAAGGTAAAACAAGTCCTTATAGGCTAAAAGACAGCAAAGATGACCTTTAATATCAAAGATAAATTTAGGTGAAAAAGTATAGAAATTTTTGCCTAATGAAATTGAACAGCCTGGATTATGAATTACTGATCTCAAGGACTAATAGCAAGACCTGAGTAACTGAGGATATAACTGACTTTTTTAAATGAAGTCAAGAATTGTGTGGTGTCAGTGGTCTGCTCAAGAAACCAACAAAGCAAGGATCTATTTATGAGTGAATTATAGAAATGTCTGTATTTTTAACACATATATTGCACATGCTTGACTTTTGCATTTATGTAAAGATGCAATATTATCCATGAAGGGAGATAACTGACATGTGAAGGAAGACAAGGGAGAGTAGCTTTGTACTGAACCAGGTACATTGTCTGAGATTATACAAAGTATAGAGGAAGGGTGGGTTATAGTGCACAGTTCCTCTTCGTGCATGAAGAGTGAAGTGGGTAAGTTCAGATCTTACAGAGGAGTTCTGTGCAGCTCCCAGTGAGCCTTGTCAGAACAATCCAGTCTCTTCCTCTGGGCTTAAATTTATGAAGTCAAGAGAATATAAAAGTGTTTGATTTATTAAAAAAAAAATCATATTCTGTTCTTTTTTTTTTTAATTGCCTAGTGTTCTCTGGGTTACTTTCACTATTCTATTTTAAACCTGATTATCCTCCTACAAGTGATATTCTCTTGTCGTATTACCTGCATTTAGAGTTAGTTTTTAATTTTACCAAGAAAATCAAGTCTGAACTAGAGTAGATCTATAAAGCCAGAAGTAAGTAAGTAGGGGCAAATTCTGTAGGTAACTTACCTGCCCTGTGCATTGATTCCATGATGCTAGGTAGTTTCTCACACAAATTCATGTTACTGATGTCCAGCTGAATACAGTGAGTAGAAGGAATGAACTTGTAACTGCAAATATCAGGTGAGCTTGTATTCCTAGCAGAAAAAAAGGTATGCATTAACATTTAAAATTAAATAACATCTTGAGAAAAGCTATAATGCTATCAGGGACTAACATAAGATAACAGTATTTAATACTAACTATAATTAAGTTTCCTGAATGTGTCCTTGATTGGAAATGTTCCACTTAATGGAAGTCTTAGGACAAAACTTTCAGAAACAGCAATATTATGATAGATCTGGAGACTGAAATCCAAAGTTATCTTGAATCATTTTTACCTAGAAATTACTGACTTAGTATGCACTTATTTACTAATATGTTACTTTACTGAGTGAAATGTATGTAAAATTAACTCTTAGGTTGATTAAAACAGCAGAATCTTGCTATGATTAAAACCAGTATCAGTCATCAAATGTTTGGAATTTGCTATTTTCTATATGCAAGTTAGACAGCTATTTTGTATTTGAATTTTGCTACATATAATATAAATTCTTTAAATATGGAATGTGATCTGTGATGTATCATTTCTACAGCGTTTAGTTTTGCTCCCAAGAAAGAGAAAGTGGGCTATATTTAGTTTTACAAATTTATCAACTAGTGGTATCTCCCATTTCTTCTATACCAAGGAATAAATAAATTATGACCACTTAGATCAAATCATGCAGCTTTAGTATTGTTCATTATCTACACCAGACCCAAGTGTCCATGCTCCTGTGATAAAATTAGCATCTCTGATACTCTGCTGTAACGACAAGTAGAGAAAGGCAGTAGGTAGCAAAAGCGGAACTGCTAAGCATGCCCACATAAGAATGTCACACTTAGGTAACAGAGTGTCCCTCAGGTCAGCCTACGATAAGAGCAAAGTCAAACAAGGCTGAATCCTTGATGTTTTGTGTTTTAAGTATCTGAAAATTGTTCACGACCAGCCTCGACCTACAAGACCTCAAATGATCATATGAGCAAGGCAATAAATCGGTGGTAACTTGCCCAGGGGCCCATGTTGTAGTTGTGATGTTGTGAAAGTTGCATCTAGTGTTAGCCTGTCCACGTAGATCTGCCTACTTGTTCAGGCTTCTCAGACGGAAAAATTTATATTTACTTGTACCGAAGGGGAACAATGGTGGCTGAATGGGCATGGCTGAAAGGTTCTGCATCGTATCAGTGCAGTCCAGTGGAGATGCACGGGAATACCACAGCATCAGGAGAGCTGGGGAACCACTTGCTTTCCAAAACTCCACACCTGAGCAAGATTTTGGCAAAGCCAACACTTTGTAGCCCTGCAGTATTTGCCAAACATCCAGGACGTGGCCTCCTGTTGTGGGACAGACTGATTCACCTTCCTGACAGAAATCAAAAATGGAATTTAGTGGGCATAGCAGAAAACCGTTTCTGTAGGAAAAGACACTTCAAAAATTATGATATCCAGAGGAATGGACAGCAGCTTTCGCAATGTCTTCATGCTTCAACCTGGACTAGCACAATTTTACAACCAGGCCATACAAAAGCAAACTTTCAAGTCATGTCAAGTGCCCAGGAATACCAAAAAGAAGAAAAAAAGTGTAAAGGTAACTGGCATTATCATGCAGAGCACAGCAAATGCTGTATTAAAAAAATCCAAAAACCTCAAGCAAAACCAAGTTGTTATGTCATTGTTTATTATCAGGGATTTGGCCATTGGTAAAAGCATTATTATGGAGGGGGGTGTTTTCTTGTTACCAACTTTTTTTTTTTCATCAGGATAATTGTGATTTTTAGTTTTCCTTTCTATTTAATTTAGTAGCTTAGTGACAAGCCCTGATGACAATGTGATGAGTACTTACTGGGGGTTTCTGTGTGATACCTAATACAAAATAATACCTGTTCTTTTAGAGCTTTTAAAAAGTATTCATCTTTCTCTTTATGGTCTTGGTAAGCTGATCAAAAATCTTTTCTGAACCTGGCCTTTTTTAATGGAGCATATCTTTGATACATGAAAAATGCAAAGGCAAAAGAAAGCATTCTTTTACTACTTTCAGTGTATTCATCTCTCACCTGTGTCTGTGTTGTTTGCCGTCTTTCTTATTATTAACCATCCCCAAAGCCTCAATAAGTGCATGTACAGAACTTAAATGGAACTTGTTGTTAGGATTATTCTTTGCCTCACTAGTCAGGAGAATAAACCATTTTCTTTCACGTAGGTTGTTTTGTTCACATCAGCACAGCATTGAAGGAATTCCTTTTCAGAATCACAGTTGCTTAGGTATTAGCACAAATTTAGTGCTTAAGTTATTTTTATTCCTTTTTAAACTTGGATAAATAGTTCTTCATTGTTCTTTGCCTAAAAAATAATTACTGCATATTGGGAGGGGGGGATTACAAGTTGTTTTCTTTTACTTAAGTCTTGCGTCACTCCAGGAAGAAAGATTACAGTGTCAGGCAGGATATCACCTCATGAAAAAGTTAAACTGGTCTAAGTACCTGATTTCTTTAGATTTAGTTGTGCTTTACCTCAGAATGCCTCTTTGCTAACAGATGTCAGGTGTTGATCGCTTTAACGTCTTACTAAGGGCTGTCAGGAGGCTTCCAAACCCAGACAGTCCCATCCAGGAGTCTGTTAATTATGTTGTGTCAAGCTAAATTAGCCTGCTTTCTGCTTAGTTTTATTTTTGAACAAATAAAACTTTTCACCTTGAAGTTTTCACGAGGAGTTGGGATAGGGAATGACTCAGAAAAGGTACATGTTATAAGTATTGGTGGTTACTTTCTCAAGAGATAAGCTCTGTAATTAACTGATGTCTGCTAACAGGGTCTTCCAATTATGATATATGGGGAGGCTTAACAAATTGGGTTGTCTGGGTCACAGGTCTATAATTACTCTTAGTAATATTTGCTCAGAGACCATCTCAAAAGTTGTCAAACACTATTCAAGAATTTCGTTAGCCCGCGTGTTGACAGACCTCTCAAGGAGCAAACAATTTCTGAAAGACCATGTGCTACCTACACGTTGTGAATACTGCAAGAAAAAGCAAGCACAAACCCTCGAGGAGTCCTGATAAGGAAAGAGCAATCTCCTTTCTCTTTTAACCAAATTTATTCAAGATGTCGAAAATATTTTGAGGGATAACTGGAATTGTAGTGAATCTGAACATTTAAATATAAACTATGACATTCTTTGTTATCCAAACAGACTATTGAAGTGTTTCATTAAAAGGTGCATCACACTGGCACATTATGAGTCACATACAAATTTATTGGCATGTCATAACCGAAGTACAGTGAGTTTTGTGAGAGGAGCAGTTTTAGAGAAATAAGTAACTTAGTACATGTGGAGAAGAGAGGTGTGCTGCTGTCTAAGTGAGGTTTTCCTTGGTTTATACCAGGGGCAGCTAGTTTGAAGCTTGCCGCATCTGTTGCAAACCCAAAGAAATTATTTTATGCTCGAAGGATTTGGCTCTTTTTCCTTCAATTGTATCACTTGCTATAATAAATGTAGCATAGACAAAACGGCGATTTATAATATCTTCAATTCCACTGAGACGTACTTCAGGAACTGTCAATTGCTGTTGTAACTTTTCAACGCTGGAATTCCATAATTCTACCTGCTTTATGATTTAGTCACAAATAGCGTTTTCAAACTAAGATAAACACTATAAAGACTTAATTTTCTGGTTTTGTAAATGCTTGTTATTACTTTTGATTCTGATGTTTGAAGTTTTCTTAGTTTAATGTCTAACAATAAGTTTGCATAGTCACACTTTTGAGGGACCATTTTGAGTCTTTGATCATAGTATGTAAAGTGAATGAATATGGTGATGCAAATACATATGTTAAAAAGAGATGGTAACTCGTGTGGGCATGGAGATAGCTGTATGTGACAAATTATGTGTGTTGCAAAGGCTACATTAGGATTTCTGCTCAAAAGCTGTTACGGTTTTCAATATATTTTCCTTACAATGTGAAAAGACCTGTCTGGGATGTGGCCCATGTTATGAAAGCACAGATTTGTGTTCTCTGGGAAAAGCAGTGGTCTAATTTTTTTTTCCCAAAACCGTCATCAGAGGTGGCTGAGAGAATACAGGCAACAAGAAAATCTATAAATAGGAAATATAACAGTTATTTTGTAATGTGTAAAAATTTGTATTACAAAACCAGGAGCTGATAATACAAGTGTACAAAACTGTGAAGAGTTCAGAAAGGTATGTTTAATCCTTGCAACTACATGTTCAAATGTGCAAAATTTTTTTACCAAATACTGGATTTTTATTTATCTCTATTCACACGTGAAGTGTGAACACAGCCAACATAAGAGCCTTCCTTTTGGTCCTTTAGTAGTGGCACTCTGCCCTGACTAATTTGAATGCTCTGCAATGCTTCCCACGTACTGACATTGCCAAATCTTTTAGAAGTAGCTTGTAGGAGCCCTAAGTGCTGCACTGAGATACTCAGGACTCTGGCCCAGGGATGCACAGTTTGGAAAAGGTCAGGAGAATAGGACTCCTGTGGGTAATATGCCACCTGCGCATCACACAGGTAGCTGAGGTGCACAGCGGAGTGGATTTCACTGAACAGTTCTTCTTTTCTGTGTCAGGCAGTTGGTTGGGCTGTAGCGTCCAGAGGATCGTCCACAGGATTGCTGGCTTTCCTTAACATATCTATGGGTTCATTTTGGTGGGTTTTGTAACCAAGTTAAGAAGAGAACTGCAGCTTAGTGGGGTGTTTAATTGTTTGTAATTAAAAGTCTTAGTCATAACTGTAAAACAGGAGCTGATGAAGAGCTGAATGGTCTAGTGTAAAGTAGCCTCTTCTGCAGACACCTCTTTTCAGGCATTCTCAGCCTGATTTCTGCCCACCCAGTGTAACATCCCTGACTGCGCTGCACTTACTTCTGATTTACACCAGGGTGAGTATATAAAAACCTTTGGGGCATTCAAGGCCCATGTTTAACAAGTAATTTCTGCCTTTTTTAGTACAATGAACTGACATCTCAGACTGTGAGAAGTTTGAGCTCTGGATCCTTTGCTGTCACAGTATCAAAGTTTCTGTTTTATCACTGGCCTGTTTGCTTGAATTGAAGATTTTATTCTGATGGTGATTAATTTCCATGTGTTCACATAATCAGACACTTGTGAACTAATAAAATTCCAAGTGCAATACTATATTGCTGAAGGCAATGAAAGCTCAACATGACACAAAGACTCTAATATTCAAACTGTAATACAAGACAAAGAAAAACTGTTAATATTATTCTAGTCCATTTTCAGACTTTTGATAAAGACCCTGTCTGACTCTCTTTTATCAGACAATTCAAAGGAATACATGACAGGGACCTGCAGGATTGGACCCTAAGAAATTAAAATATTTTAGGATTATTTCAGTTTTAATAAGGATGTTAAGACTTTGCAAAGTTCTTGCAAGGATGATCAATGAACTGACTCGTTTCCAAGAGAACAACAATCTGCAGTGCTATAAACCTCTATAATGTTAGCACTTTACAGGTAAGGAACCCACATTCCCTGGCAGTGTTTATCATTCTTTTTTTTTGTTGTTGGAAAAGGCTTCCATCCATTTTTCTTTTTCTCCTTGTCCTTCACAGTTTCATATAATTTAATTTCCTTGCAGTATTACAGTAACTCTTGACAAAAATAGAACATATAACACATTTCTAAACATTATTGACATAGCAATAGAAAATAAGAAATGTTTGAGGGATTTATTTTGGAACAGAGAGTAAGTCACAGGCTGTGCCATGTTGATGTACTATTTCCTCAGGTGCCATCCTGGCTGGAACAGCTCTGCCAACACACAGTCTCAGTTCTGTTTAGTTTTTCAGTAACAAACCTAAATCAAATCAGGGGTAAAAAACCAAGAGAAGAGAAAATTTGTGGGAATTTTGATTCTGCTGGCAAAGCAAGTCTACATGGGGGAAAAATTCCCAATAAAAATTTAAAGCCTAGTTCCCCAAGGCTTTTCTGGGTGGTGTAGAAGTATTCAGGTATTCTGCTCTGCTAACCTGTGAAACACAACCTCACCTCTGTGCAAGCTCTAACATAAATTCCTGTTAGCTGCACAGGAGATAGTTTTGTGGTAAAGGAACAACCCATGTACTTGCGCTTGCAGAATGTTTTCTCTCTGAGGAGTGTGGAGAAGTAAGGTCAGCAAGCTGTGTGCATTACATTTGTATGTGCTACACTATTACCACCGAACGCCTAAATGGGCATCGTTTGGGGGGTTCTGTGCAAACAACTATTGCAGAATTTCTTACGAAACACAGGCATTTTTTATGAAGTGTTGAACATCCATTCGTGAAAAATCACATCCCGCCTGAGACATGCTTTTTATCACAAAGTCACTGTTTGTAAAATCTAGATGATGGACCTGAGCTAAAATGAAAAATTAACTTTTTCATTGCTTTTTCACATTGTATTTCACGGTGGTATTTGTTGAGTTAGATAATGGTAAGTGAATGAGGGTTCATTTGGGTTTTACTTCTGGAATTTCAGTAACTATTAGTGCTCTTAATGAAGTAAGATGTTACTTTAAATTGTTAGAGTCTTAGAAGAATAAGTTCGTTTGGAAGCAACTTTATTGACTTCAGTAAGATTGATCTTGGTAGAGTTCATTTTGACTTAACAAATATATTATTATTTTCTGAGCAAGTTAATAAGAAATGTGTTAAAGATGCTTCTTTTATAGTTAGAGGGGGAAAAAAATCCAATCATCAATTTAAACTTCTCTGATCTTCGAAAGCACTTGTCCTGAATTTGGTAATAATTAGGCACTGATTGGCAACCTTCTTATTCAGATAGGTTAATTACAGTCGTACGTTGGAAGGGAAAATGTTTCTGTGTTGGCTCTTTGCATTAGTCTCAAATATTCACGATATCAGATAGGGAGAAGTATGTACATGTCATGCCCAGTTCTTACCTATTGCTCTGAACTTTTTAGGACCATTTAGGTGTATGTTCATCAAAGTTGTTTGATGTACACTTAAGATCGTAGAAGAAAAAGGGCCAAGTTACGTGGTAATTTTGGCAGTCCTTTAGTTTAAAATGAGTGAAATAAGAAAACTAAGATCTCATTATGAAATCAGTAATAATTCTGCTTCCCAGTAACAAGAACAGATATTAGAAAGGGTTACTGTCTTGTTACTGACTTCAGAAGTTTTACCGTATTTTAGCTGTGCTGTAAAGAAAAAGCACATTTTGCCTGGGAAAAAAAATAGCAGTTAATATAAGTTAAAAATAAAATAATTTATTTTAGATCAAAAAAGAATGGCTTATTAAAGAAGGTATATTGACATATTGAGGTTTAGGGTGCATTAAGCAATTAAAAGATCATACAGTTTTTGTTGTAGTGGCATTGACATGTTCATAGGTGAGCCAAATTGAGCAGAAACCCTCCTTCTTCTGCTGCGTCTGTTGTCAAAAAAGATACTCTTCTAAAAGTACTCTGTTACTGAAACAGAAAAGATAACAAAGCAAAATAGCAAAGCAATTAGCTTATTGATAATATATAAGCAGTGTTCTTTTTACTGATTATATTATTTTGAATTTTCCCACCTGTTGAACTCAATAGAAATTACTTCTTGAAATGACTGAAGTTCAGCAAAGCTTCTTTCTCATAAATGCATTACCAGGCAGTGGGGTGGATTGTGTACGTGTGGAAGGCTGGGGAGATTCATGCGTGTAATTCTGTAAAACAAAATCAATAAAGCTGATGACAGATTAAGTTGCTAAATTTTGTAAAACTAGACTACTGTTCGGGTCATCAGCACAGCACTATTGGATTTTCTATGGTTTAATGCTGAAAAACAGGATTATTGATTTTAGGATTTTCAGCGTATCCCCTCTGGGAGTTCTTAAGCAGTCTTTATAATTCTTCACACTTAAGTTGACAACTACAGTGACATAACTGTGTCCTCGCCTTAGTAATCATTTTCTAATCATATCGGAAAGGACTGGAAATGGTTTATAAAATGATTATTCCGGACAAACAGGGGAACAGGAGGGTTGTCGGGATGTCGCTTCTTTGTCTGGTGGTCATTGCTACCTGCCTGCCATCTTCCCTTGGAATTAACTTACAGTCACAGATTAAGACCTTTGACTGTCATAAATCTGCTTCCCAATATGTTTGACTGGCAGGGGAGTTCACAAGCCGTCCCAATATAAATAGGATTTTAGCACATCAGGTGCCGCTCCGAAGTAAAACGGGCTGTTTTGCAGTCGACTTTGTTGGTGTATATTCATCGCTCCTCTCCCGACCCATGTGTATGCATGCCTGCGTGTGTATGCATGTGTGTGTGTACGTAAAGTAGAAGCTGAGATAGGCTAACAAAATGAACTACTGTATGCAAGAAATATATGAAGTGCACCCAGCTGCTGGTAGCAATTGCTACATGCAGTCCACTGATTATTGCACATATATTGAAGATAATCAGGGTTACAGCAGTTGTGATGCTCAGGTCCTGCACAGTAACAACATATATATGGAACAGGCCTGGGCGGTGAATCAGCCTTATACCTGTAGTTACCCTGGAAACGTGTTTAAAAGCGAGTACTCTGACATGGACATGGCCCTGAATCAGTACAACCAACCTGAATATTTCACAGAAGAAAAACCTACTTTTTCTCAAGTGCAGTCGCCATCGTACTCTCAGAAGAAAGGTAGGGGCATTTTATTTAAATAACAAAAAAAAATAATCTCTGTTTTTGTTTTTGTTTTGCTTTAAACTTACAGTTGCATCAGTTGGCTCAGATGCATCTTTGAATGTGAAGGCTGCCTGTTCAAAATTGAAAGCAGCAGTAATGTAGGTTGCTAGGTGATTGTAAGGTTTTCGGTGAGCGATGAGGATTTCCAAGCACTTTTTCTTAATCTATAAGAGACATTTGCAAATACGTTGCTTATTTTCTTCTTTCGGGGGCTATTAAGTTTGTTTGCTATTCACCAGTGAGCTAGATAAGAAAGTTTCTCTTCTGAAATGTCGTCATTATATATTCTATGTCTTAAAGCTGTGTTTCTGATTACATACAAACAGTATAAGTCCTCGTTTTCAGTAAATGTGAACTCTGTTTACTCAACAACTCAGGCAAAAGATTTTGAAAATAGAACTGTAAATATGTAGGGGGAAATGAGTTACTGTCTTCTAAGTGAAAACCATGTAGTTTCTGATTATGCAAAGCAAAAAAGACTGAGAATTCAAGAATATACCTGTGTAAGAAAGACTACTCTGCATCCAGAAAGTTGATATAATCAATATGTTTGTGAAGGGCAATTAGAGTGCAATGTCTGCTCCCTCTCAGGGTTAAATCATTGCCTTGTTTTAGAATTTACTCTTTTGCCTTCAAGAAAGTAAAGGAGATTTAAAAAGAGCCCCAAAATACCAACAAACACTTAGAAATGTTTTCGGTGTGTTTTTTTCTGAACTCAGCCAAACTGACGCATACAGAGTATATGTCCTCCGTGTTTCTTTAAAATCACATTATTAAAGAATAAAAATAAACAGTCTATTGTACCACAATAATCTTTTTTTTCTGTTAAGACCAGATTTTCTGTGTGCAGTTATCCAAAAACCAGATGAATCTGATATAATTAGGTGGATAGGGAAAACACCATTTACTACTTTTAAGGTAGCTTTGTAGTGAAAAGTAGACTGTGTAATTTTATTAACTACATGGAAAACTGAAATATTTTCCTTTGGGCAGACAATATTCATTAGTACTTGGTGCAATAAATCTGTATGGTCGGTAGAAAAATGTCTTAATTTTATACTTCAAACAGCATCATATTTCATAATAAAGGAAATGGGTTTTTAAATCGTTTTCTGGGAAGCTGTAAAAACATCATCAAATTGTAGACTAAATGTAGTTGTGGATAATGCATGTTTTTATGTTTTGCAACATTTTAGGTGCTTTTTAAGTCTATCTGCTGTTGTGTTTTGTATAAATGAATTCACGGCTCTTTGTAGACTTTTCCCATGTCTTATTTTCAGTTAAAGAAAAAGTTTATCTCAGGATTAACTTAGAAAAAATAAAGATTTGTTAATGCAAAGTCAGTGAAGGAATATATTTTTTGTAAGTTTAAAGGTTATAAATAATAATCTATAGACCTAGGTCAGAGCTTTAAGTTTTTTCGGTACTCAGACATCTGACATCTGCTCTGTTTAAAGTTTTCGTACTTGTTTGGTTGAAAGAGTACAGAGTTGTTCTTAAAAACTGTGTGTCTGCCTTTGTTTCCTACCACCTCCGTTTCACTAAGAAATGGTGGTGAATTTTGGAGGAAGCTGAATCTCAAGCAGGCTTTTAATTGATCATTCACAGAGGCAGAGCAATGTGCTTTGGGATTTTTTAGATCCTTATTACTGTGATAATCAATAAAAAGTTGCCTCCCTTCTGTCAAACCTTTGCAAATGCTGAGTTTGTTAAGCAGAAGAGATCTAAACTGCGTGGAACATGTGCATTTTTTTTTTTTTTTAATTTCCATCTTTTAACCAAGCTATCGTAAAACTAACGAATCTTTTAATCCTGTCCTAAGAACAGAAGGCTTTTCACAGGGCATGTGTGTCTGTATTGATCCAGAATTGATTGGGGGGGCAAGGCAGTTTGTTAGAGAAGCCTTGGTAATAGCCCATTAAAACAAAATTAAGTCCCAAAGCAGGTGTTCATGAGGAGTCTTGATTGTTGCAGTTGGTATTTTTGTTAGTCCCTTGAAATTTGTCGTAATCTCAATAATATGCTGTTCAAATCAGATTGTACTTTACAGCAGCACATGGACTCCTCTCCTATCAAAACTTTTGCAAGTTACTAAATGGTTGAAGTCTTGTTTCCCCTCTGAGAAGAAAAAAAAAAATCAACATTTTATATGCTGAAAAGCTTTTAATTTATGAAGGAGTATTTAATTACTTCTCTATCTTTATGTCACTTCAAAAGAATCCAGAAAATAACTTGAAAAACAAGAAACCAAGACCCCCACAATGTGTCACTAAAGGAAAAAAAAAGTATTTAGAAAGTAAACCTAGTTATTGTAAAATATAAGAAAGCTACTTCAGTTATTACAGTACATTAAAAACTATTATTTCCTGACTGTCTGTCAGAAATTCTGATGAAATAATTGACATTGAAAGAAAAGAATTGTAGTCCAGAAAATCAAGAGGTGGAGGTGTAGTTTTAGCTTTGCATCTGCTTGTTGCTCCATTACCTTTTGTGCTCTAATGCATGCTGTTAAAAGGTGGTAGCACAACATTTGTGCAAGAGCTTACTGTTTTATTGAGGAAACTCTTTTGGACCTGATCCTACCCTAGGAAACAGGCAGCCAGAAACACTTTGTTTTCTGCTGTTTTCTGCGTAATGCTGTGAAATCTGATAAGCAGAACAGGGCTCATCATTGTGAGAACGAGATGCTATTCTCAGTTTTGTCCCAGAGAGCTTAAACTGGAATATTTTTCGTCTCTTACGGTACTTCCAGCCACGGTGAGCTTGCAGTGCTGCATGCTGGGTGGGTGTTGCTCTGGGTGAGCCTGTGCCACCCCACCCTTGTGCAGAGGCTGAGCAGATAGGCAAAAATGTCCCTGGATCTCCTCACACCACCCGTACGGTGAGGAGAAGTGCCCAGTGACAGAGTAGAGATAATGCAGTTAGGAAAGTGCAAAAGAAATATGTACAGGAGTCCGGAAACCTCAGTCTCGCCACATTTGGTGTGCGCACAGTGTTTTGGACATTTGGACAACGTGGGAAACAGGTCTGCAAAGTTAAAACGGGATGAGAGTCGGCTTTCACTTTCCTTTGAATGGTCATTTCCCGGACAAAGTTAATGAACGATGCCTGCAGGTGTCTATGAAGTCAGGTTTTAACTTCGGGTTCTGTGGGAGTGGACAGCAGTAAGCAAAGGCTGCTCCCCACACCGAGGGTTTGCAGGTGGGAATTCTCGAGTCGGGCTGTAGCAGCGCCGGCTCCTCAGCCCTGCGTCTCACTTTGCTTCCCAGATACCAGGTGGGGTTAATGCCGTCTTTTGTAGGGCTGTTGGTATGGTGGGAGAAAGGGTCTTTTAAGGTTATTTTTGTTGTTGTTGTTGTTATAATTGTAATTGTCGTAATTATTTCTCCTTATATTTTTTCAGGCAATTTATGTGCAGCTGAGAATACGTACTGTGTGAGTGCTAGAGTATGTGCCTGAATTTAGTCCAAACTGCGTTCTCAGCGGTGTGAAAATATTAGGGTACTTTCTGAATAGCTAAGAAAATGGAACATGGAGGTTATGTCAAAATGTCACTTCATCAGTGCAGGGAGTATGTGTACGTGTAATCAACTTACAGAAACACTGAGCATTTGTCGTCTTGGCCTTTGTGGCAGAGCAGCTCCAAGAATGTTGACAATTATTTGAAGCTTAAAAATGTTAATTTTGCTCTTGACCACCACTCTAAGGAGATAGCACTGGTAAGAAAAATTGAATAATTCAGCAAATCATTATGCGTTTAGAATTATATGTTTCTTTTGTAATACAGTCGATGGGAACATGTTTTCTTCTACTTTACAGTACCTTTCCATAAACAGATGAAGGATGGGAAAGTGAACTAAGTCATACTTCTCTTTGTTCAGTGAGACTTAGATTTCTAAATAAATCACTTTCTTGCAATACAAAGCTTTGTTGATAAAACATTTAAATTTGGGTGGGGCAGGGGGAAATGGCATGGTCTGACTTACAGTGGTGTATTTTTTACCTGTAGTTGGTTAAGGCTGCAAGTACAGTACTGATTGCAGCAGTTAAGTGATAACACAGTTTGAGCTAGAATGTTTTCATCACATCTATGCAAAAAGCACTGTTGCTGATAAGGTTTCTGAATCAGCCCAAAGAACACGGTTAGTACATTGAAAAGTCATTAAGGGAAAAGGGGCTATAAAAATGTTTCAGATTCGATCTTTGCAGAATCTCTTGCCAAATTTTAGTCATTCCATAAATCAAAGAATGCCAACAAAGATCAAAATTGAGGAAAAGCAAACCAGCTAGCTAACAAGACATATATGAACCTGTTCAACAATATTCTCAGAGAAATAAGCCATTTTTCTCAGTGGGAGTAATTTAAAGGAAGTGGGAAACAAGGATCAGTGTATCAGCCCAGCCTTTCAGATCAATATTGATAACAGCACAAACAAGAATGGAGTATGCTTTTTCTCTCTCAGCTCTATGCTTTCACCATCAGTCTACTTAAGCTTTTTGTACACAAGTGTGTCAAGGATGATATCTGGATGGTCCTTGTAATTTTTTATAATTCGCAAAGAGTTCAAGGTGACTATGGAAGCAGTAAAACAGCAATATGAATTTTCATTTCAGTTTTAGTACAACTGGGGATTCTCAAGGTAGTAATTACTTTCATCTTTTTAATTTTTGTACTGCAGTGTCTAGTAAGTGAATACCAGCTTACTGATAAGTCTTAAACTCCTCATTTTAGTGTGTGGTCTGTAGGCATGCAAACCATAACAGATGGGGGAAAGAAAGATTTCAGGGAATATATTTTAATTAATAACTCTAGTAGTATACGGGGGAAATTAAAATACTGAATAATGGTCTTAAAACACAAATGTCTTTGTGCAATAGCTGCAAATGGCGTTTTCTGCCTACAGTGTATAAGTCTGTGGTGGATCAGGAACAAGCTAGTAAGGAACATC
This sequence comes from Pseudopipra pipra, assembly GCF_036250125.1. Classification (NCBI taxonomy): domain Eukaryota; kingdom Metazoa; phylum Chordata; class Aves; order Passeriformes; family Pipridae; genus Pseudopipra; species Pseudopipra pipra. Next base: position 116,742,755 of record NC_087549.1, read on the forward strand.
TGGTATACAGGCATAATTTGTTTGCATTAGTGTTACTCACATCCCTGTTTAACAGTCAAGTATGGTTTGGTTCTAATATTTTTTTAAGGTGTGAGTTAATTCCCTAACCCAATATCACGTTATCTGTACAGACAGAGACCTGGCAATATAAAGTCTGTGCAATGATGCTTTAACAAAACTGAAATTGGTTCTTTACTTTTCTCAAAACATGCTGCCTTTTTTTTTTTTTTTTCTGCTAATGTGTGCCAGGTACAGAGGAAAAAGAAAACCAACCACTATAATTTTTCATGGTTTGTTTTAGTTTAAATAGATTTCTTTGCCCTGTTACATGGATGAATAGCCACCAAGTGTCTCATTTGTGTCTCTCTAACCTCTTATGCTGCGCAGGGTCACATATGCTGCTTTAAGGTGTCATTCCTGCAAATGGTGATTCAAGAGTCTATCCATACAGTATTAATGAAAGAGTACCTCAGATGACTGCGTAGGTTAGCAGATCTCCTTCTGTCCTTATGTCTGCTTGGGGCAAACTCATTGCGTGTTTTCCTATCGAAGGGAATTGTTCCTTGCTGTACCTCTAGAAAGCTACAGTTACAATTTTAAAAGGTATTGTAAATTACCATCATGATTGACTATAATGGATTATATGACATACTCATCTAGATAGGTTCAGTTGGTCCTGCTGAGTACTTAGCTTTGCCAAGACAGTAAGATTAGGCAGAGTGGCAGGTGGGAGTCTGGGGAGCAAAGATGTTGCTTTAGGCTACAGGGGAAACACCAGGCACGGCAGATCAAGATCATTCATTGTTATTCTCCACTCAAAGCAAAGATCCAAGATGGGCATTGGGATAAACATTGTCAGGTATGACTTGACAGATAGTTAACTTTCAGGATCATACAGGATGCACCAAATGATAGTCCATGAGGATGCTGAAATGCAGCAGACAGAGGCTTGAAAGAGCAAGGAATGATGTTGGTTGTTATTGTACAGTTCAATAAGGTTGATGTTGCTCTTGAATGGTTCTTCATAGCTATTTACTTAGCAGGTTTTGACAAAGAAATAAAGGATGAAATATGAACACCAGAAGTAGGAACCTACCCAATGTTCCCATGAGATTTCTTATCAGACATTCTTCTTTCGCAAGAGAGCACCTGAGTTACTCTGTCCAGCATCTGCTTTCCCATGTAGGGTTTTTTATTTTTGGTTCAGAGTTATGCACACATGAAGCAAAAGTACTTGCCAATGTGAGAGACAAGTTCCTGTTAGTGGTGCAAGGAGTGAGACAAGCCTGTTGCCCTGCTTCTTCCTCAAACCATTTAACAGATAACTCTGCTGCCATCCACAGCTTCCTCAAGAATCTCCATTTGCACTATTCATTTCTTTCATGCTGGTACCATGTTTAGAAAAACAGTGTTGAATTTGTTCCTGCTGATACTGTTTCTAACTCTGAGAAACAGCAAAAATGCACTGAGGCTGCTTATCGACACATCTTTCAAATGAAATTGCATTGAATTTATACAGAGGTTATACAGAATATTTGCCACTACTAGAAATTATTTGCAGTGGACATTCCAGTTTGTAAGAACTGAATATAAATCCCCTTATTCCTTTTAGAGTGCTATCTGTTTGTCTGAATTATATCTTTTAAAAATTGAACCTACTGAAGGTTCAATTTTCCTGCTTTCTAGCTGTTTCTGACCCCATTAGCTGTTGGAAAGAGTGTTAAAAATATACAAAAGTGTAGATCTGTAATAGAAAGAAAAGATATGTGTATTGCACACTTTTATTGTCAGTGATTTCTTGGGATAAGGTTTTTCTATTCATGTTTCCTGTTGAATTGGTAGAAGAGTTCCAAATGTGTGCTTCCCTTGTGACAGGGGCGCAGTCCTGCGAAAGTACTGAACATAATATTTAAGTAGCTTAAGTAGGTGGCACTTAGCACTTCTGATGCAGGAAAACAGGGAGTGGTTTCATGTGAGGATACCATTTTTAATCTCTGACTAGGAGTGCTTATAGGAGATTGTCTTTTCTGCCAGACTGGAAGCTGTTTCCTGGGTTGGATAAAGTCCTGAAACTCCAAGAAGGAGGTGGACAGCAGTGGTCATGTGCATGAGCTACTGTATATATTTAAGGAAGTGGTTTAGACAAGTGGTCTTCTGCTCCTCCAGCAGAACAAAGTTGCCGTTACGTGAGCAGTACTAACCAGATTATACACTTAATGGAATATCAAGACATTTAATTCAGAAGCAATTCTTAAGAAAGCAAACCAGGGATACTGAATTTTGGATGACATAGTTTATGCTACATAAAGTCTGCATTTCATGAATAGCAGTAGCCAGCAATAACAAGAAGCCATTGATCTTTGTGAGAAATTTAGGGGAAAATTTTGCATCCCTTTGCTGCCTCTTCTGCCTCCTCTATCAGCTCTATGATGTGTATGTGTTGCATGTGCAGAGGCAGGTGTGAGCAAAGTGGGGGCAGGATGAAGATAATAGCCTCTGCTAATCCCCCACTGGCATAATGTCCATTAGGAGTCAGTGATGTAAATTGGAGTCGAAACCCTGCTGTCTCTCAACCCTCAAGGTCACAGAACCAGCTCCACATGGCCACCAGTCTATCCAGGCATAACCTGTTCATCCTGGAGAAATGCAACCTGAATGTAAATCTGATCTCTTGCTGTATTGTAGACTGGTATGGTACATCAGTAAGATCTAAGCTCATTCTCCCTCTCCCCTTTCAGATGCCAGTATCGGCAGATCTGAGAAACCCATACCTAGGCATGGCTTCAGAGTGCTGCTGCTTCCTGGCTTTACAAAAGAGGGATATATGTTCCTCTATAATTTGAGGTTCTCATAATTATGCTCAAACTAGGCCATACAAATATTTTCTGCCTTCTTTACTTTCACCTAATCTACTCACCAGCCTCCATAACGTTTAAGTGTTTTAAACTCAGTTAATTTCAACTGTTTTCTCTCTGATTTGGGCTTTCCTTTCTGGAGAACCTCTGGAAGTATAGTCTTAGGAAGGCACTTTAATTTAAGCTGTCTGTTACTGATCTGATGCTCTGGCATGTTAGTTGCAGGAAGATGATGGCCACCCCTCTTGCAGCATCCTCCAAAAGCCTTCTGCTGCCCTGAGTCTTGTTGCTGGTTGGCTTCCTTGTGACCGGTGTCGCAAGGCCCCAAGCTGTATGGAACTGTCCTGGTGTGGGGGCTGCATAAAGACAGCAAGCTTGAAGTCTGGCCTAACATGTGGTGCTACAGATGGGTTCAGCAAACCAGTGGCAATGGATAGTGTTACAAGCAGCCACATCCAAAGGAGTCTCCCTCATTGCACTCATAAATTGCACTCAGACAGTTGGCAGGTGATGCAAAACTGGGAGGAGTGACTGGGACACCAGATGGATGTGCTGCCATTCAGAGCAACCTAGGCGGGCTAGAGAAATGGAATGAGACGAATCTTTTGAAGTTCCATCAAAGGGAAATGCCAAATTCTGCGCTGGGGGAGGAATAATAAGCGCAGCAGTACAGGCTGGGTCCTGACTGGCAGGAAAGTGCTTTTGGTTGAAGTACTTGGCAGCTCTGGGTGGGCAGCAAGTTAAACATGGGCCAGCAGTGTACCCTGGAGGCAAGGAGTGTCAATGGCATCCTGGTCCATTAGGAAAATCATCACCAGCAGGTTGAGGGATGTGATTCTTCCCTTCTGTTCAGCTCTAGTGGAATACATTGCAGTGCTGGGTCCAGTTCTGGGCTCCCCCAGTTCAAGACAAACATGGACATATTGGAACAAGTCCAACAAAGGGCTGCAGAGATGGTGAACTGGAGCATCTGTTCTAGGAGGAGAGACTAAGAGAGCTGGGACTGTTCAGCCTGGAGCAGAGAAGGCTCGGCAGGGGATATCAATTTGTGTAAATACCTGATCTCCCATACAGTAGAAGACAGAGACAGACTCTTCTCAGTGGTACCCAGTGACAGGACAAGGGGCAATGAGCACAAATAGAAATACAAGGAATTCCTTCTGAGAACAATAAAATAATATTTTCTTTTCACTGTGAGGGTGACAGAGCACTGCACAGATTACCCAGAAAGTTTGTGGAGTCTCCATCCTTAGAGGTACTCAAAAGCCATCTGGGCATGGCTCTGGACAGCTGGCTCTAGGTGACCCTGGTTGAGCAGGGGTGTCCAACTAGATGACCTCTAGAGGTGACTTCCAACCTCAGCCATTCTGGGAATCTGTGAAAAGTTTACAACACTTCAGTGATCTTATGCAGTTCCATAAATAGCTGCACTTTCCTCTCTCCCCTCAAAGGGAATCTGAGATCTCTGTGTTACATCTTCACAGGGAGATTTTTCAGAAGAAAAAGTTATGTACCGTAACTCCATTAGTTATGAGTCATATGAACACTGATTTTGAAAGGTTTGTATTTTTCCCTGTTTAAAAGTTGTGTTTAGTTTAAAATTACTTTTTGGTTGCCATCAGAATTGCTTTGGTTTTTTGCTCAAGTTGAAAATATGTTTATGTTATCAAAGCAAATGCCATTGTGGGAAAAGAACCAAGCATTGCCAATGTTTTTCACAGTAGTAATATTTGATTTCACTTGTTGGATCTGGTAAACCACTTCAGAAGAGAAGATTTCATTCTAACACATGCATATACACACATACATATATTTGAATGCCCACATATTTTGCCCTAAATTCAGACTGTATTAAATGTTCCTGTGGAACACGTCCAGGTCAGGCATGATCAATACAGCTTGGGCTATCTGTTGCTAGTACTCCTCTGTTTTAAAACAAACAATCTGTCAGTAAATATTTCTTGCTACCAAGTCCCTGAGTCATGCTGAAACCTGGGATCTCTTCTGCAGTGTAAAAGTATATCAGTTTTTTTCTGAAATATAGAAGAGAAATATGTTCTATGTCTCCCTGCTACCTTAATATCTCACACCAAACCTTTTGAGGTAACAATAAATATTTTTTTGAGGTAGTATTTCACTCAGGAGAGAGCAATCATGTTCTGACTTCTCCCTCTTGACCAGTCAATGCTGAAACAGTCCGAAGAGTAGAAGATACTAAAGACTGTGTTTAAATAAGTCTGTAACATAGTATGAACTTTTATTCAGGAGATTCAGTGAGTTCAGAAGTATGGGACCGATAGACAAGATCTACAGTGGATTTTAATATAAGCTTTTTATATCAAATGTATCATATCGAGTTTACATGCCACATCCTCTTTTTCTTTACAGGGTATATACCCAGTTACTTAGACAAGGATGAGCTATGTGTAGTATGTGGGGACAAAGCCACCGGATATCATTATCGCTGCATCACTTGCGAAGGTTGCAAGGTAAATGGCACAGTGGGAAAGTGGGAATCAGAAATAGCTCTCCAGCTCCTCCATTATACAGGCTTCCTGGACTGTGCTGTCAAATAAAAGACAGATTAGAAGCGAATAAGAACATCCAGTACCGTATCCGATAAGCCATATCTGGCTATGCTGCTGCTCTTCATATGCATGAGGAATATAGTTGATTTTTGCCGTGTTTGCTTCTGAAAAGAAAACAAGAAATTTAGATTGTTGCTGTTGCTGTTTTAACAGTTAGCTTTTGAATTTCCATTTTTTAATGTTCCTTTAGCCATGTTCTCAGCCAGAGTACATCAGCATGCTCCCAGCAACTCCACTGAAGCTGTTTATGCAATAGCTGAGGTTCTGCCTATGGCCATGAAGAGTCTGTAGCAATTAACAGTGTTCCAATGCCTCTCACCATCACTGTGAAAAGGCAAAAATCAAAATCCCTTCCACATGCTCGTACAACAGTAACATCCATCAAAGCATTGACACCCAATTAAAATAGTTTCAAAAAGATTTTGACTTCTTTAACATAAGCATACTGAAATGTGCTTTCAGCCCTAAATTGCATCTCCAAAACTACATGCAAAATTAAATTAAAAAAGAGATTGCTTTGGGCAAGTAAATAAAAAAAAATGAGTAACAGAATCAGGCACATCTCACATGATTTCACTGCCATCAATATGCATGAATAGCTTGAGATCCTGTAAGAAAGCTATTCTTTCCTGCAGAAAATAAAAAATTATTGTTTTTCTGAACAAATAGGACCACACATGCCTTGGACTAGTGTAATGAGACTAAGCCACAAAAGTCTCATTCTGTTCATCTCCAACGTCTGGAACATTTTGATCCGAGATTTTGGGCTTGGATTGATTTTAGAGCCCCTCATTGCAGTAACTCTTGTGGTGAAGTAGTTGCTCTGCTTGTATAGCATTGCCCTAAGTTACATTTATGAAATGCACAGAGACCTAAATATCCTGTGTATAGCAGATAGTTGGTAATATTCATAATGGTTTTATACATACATACTAGGTATGAAAAAATATTTATATCTGAAAAGAACTGTGGAGCTTAACAAGTGATTCCTACATATTTGCATTCCATATAACAGATGATAACATGGATATGATTTAATTCAGATATAATGGGAAGTAAACAGCACTGTGGCTTTATGACATATCTTTTGCTCCCAGCTGAACAGCTGTATCTCTTGCCAGCTTTCCTACTAAGGTTTTTGTTACTCCAACTGAAGTACTTCTTTTTATGCCTACCAACTACTTTAGAGACATACCATACAACTCTACTTTTATCTTCAGATACAGTACTTCTGTCTGATGCATAATTTAAAATACTGCTTGTGTGCACAAGGAACTGAGCTAACAATTTGCAAAAAGTACTTAAATTCTGTGAGGAGCTGCATACGCATTTCAAGTTGTGTGATTTATCAGCCAAGTTATATATATCAATATACTATATATATAATCAACTTCCAATTAATTTTACATTTACTACTTGCTTCCACTCAAAGTCACCTTAGTTTTGTAACAAGATTAATCAGGGCTGACAGCCAAAGATTTGCTTTGGCAAGTGCTTTCATGAAAAAAACATCCTCACCCGTGATTTCTGAAGAGTAAAGTGTAAGGAATTTAAACCCAAATAAACAAACAGCAAGTTCTGACATCACTGAAATGTTTTTTCAGATTTTACCCATTGCATCTACTGCTATATAGGTGCATAGTAAAGAAATTTAGAAAGAGTTGTTGCCTACCAATAAAATGTGATTTCTTTTATTGATGAAAATAACACTCCTGTGATGAACTGTTTGGGCAAATGTAGAGAGCAGCTTCTTTAATACATTGTTTCTAAGGGTGGACAAAGAAGTTTTTTCGCAAAAGTTTCTGATAAATGCAATGAAACGAGAATATGAAATGAGCTGGTCCCAACAGAGCTGATGAAGAGCCTTGCCATTGTGAAGCTAGAGCTACATTAAGTCTCATGCAAGGTTTGGAAAACAGAAGTTCAGTACCACTTGCTGAGATTCATCAGAGGCTTTTCTGTCTCTTGCTGTAACCAGAGATAGCCCTGGGACTCTGGTTGTCCACAGCCATCTTTGGACTTCAGGGAGGAGAGTGGCAGATCCTAGGAATTCATCACAGGGTTGAGAATGGAACTAAACCAGTTGTCGTGTAGATGAGAGTTTGAGACTTGTTCCAAACCCCACATAAGGATATCTTGCCTGTGATTTCCTGGATTTTGTCTCAACACATCTGGTCCCGGTCTTTCAAAGGCTCACACACAAGCTTTATGCCGTTCAGTTTAATTAACATTTCAAATCTTAACATAATAATGGAATAAAGAGTTGTACTCTTAGCTCAACCTGAATCTTGTAAGATAAAACTCTAATGAGGACAAGGTTCTTTATTGTCTTCACGGGAGTTAGGAGCTCAAGCTGAAATACAGACTTACCTGTACATATTAATTCAACATTCTGTGTTAAAAGATATTGCATACTGCTGTAAGATTTTACTGGGTGTTATTTAACATGATTAAAAACAGACCTTTCACCTACTGAAGTGAAGAGACTATTCATTAGATAAAATCCCAGCTGAAGAGACTATTCATTAGGTAAAATCTCACTTGAATTTCGCCATTGTTTTGACTGAAACTAAAGCCATTCTCAGCAGCCTCAGTCAAACAGGACCAGGGTGTCCGTGTGTTCTATATGTCAAGGTCATCCCAAGCTGCATTGCTGAATGAGAGAGTCTCAAATAATGATGAAACTTGAAATTAAAGTGAAGTCTGAATTTCTTGCTTTACAGGCTATCTTGTCAATGTCTCGCAGTCTTGGGGAGTTTATCCAGCTTTTTTGGAAGTCAGTGAGAAAAGTCATGTTTAAATTAACACCAGGATTATATACATAATGTTCAGAGATAAATTTTATCTGATTTCTTTACCTAGGGCCAGGCTTTATGGAATGTATAAATCAGTGAATTCAGCAGAACTGCATTAGTTCACACGAACTTAGGATCTATTGCAATTGGCGGTATAGGTCTATATTATGATAGATAGATAGATAGATAGATAGATAGATAGATAGATAGATAGATAGATAGATAGATAGATAGATAGATAGATAGATAATAGAATGGATTTATATAGAGAGGAATCTTTAGTGGTGATGGGGATTTTATTTTAATTGTGTGGTAAATACAAATTAAATTTATAAATTATGGATCCACTATTTAGAGCCAAACACAGAGATTGTGTAGTTTGTATTTGCAAAATTCTTAGTCTTGCCCAGATTTGGTTGGTTGGTTGGTTATTTGGCTTTTGTGGAAAGAGGAGTAGAACTCTTTGTTCTTCATCCTTTGTTAGCACATACACACCACCATTCTTATCATTTGCAGAAGCTTCTCTTCAATTAAAACTATGTATATGCCTCCTAATATCCTTCAAAACGATTACAGAATTTGGAAAGGGAATCAAAAATAAACCTCCTACTTTATATACAAAAAAATTTAAAACATTAAAACATAAGACTACAAGAAGAAGGTAGACAGTATTTGTGCCTCAAGACAGCATTATTTACACCTTTATTTACCTAAGATGTCTATATGTTTTTAATTTTTAAGGAAACTCAAAGAAATGCCATACGCTATAAAACTGATTTGTTCTTTTCCCCTCTGAGAGCTTCATGGAATGAAATATGTTATCTTGCATACTTAGGTACATTCCTAACAAAGCAAAATGGCTCCCAGTTTGATAAAATTGCTCAATGCTAATACTTTCTAATATATTAATTTTTTGCACTTAGGGTTTTTTTAGAAGAACCATTCAGAAGAACCTCCATCCAACCTATTCCTGTAAATATGAAGGAAAATGTGTGATAGACAAAGTAACAAGAAATCAGTGCCAGGAATGTCGCTTCAAAAAATGTATCTTTGTTGGCATGGCAACAGATTGTAAGTATATTTTTCTGGTTTTCTTTCTTGTACCTTTTTTTTCAATGTCCGTGTTTGCTTAAAGTATGTTGATTGATGAAGGTCGTTAAAGTAGAACAGAACTGCCAGCACTTTTCTGTTTTTAATAACTTGTAGCAGTGAATTGCACTCATTGCATCAAGCCAGTTTCATAAGGCTGTAATTTTTTGTTTATCCTTCATCAGGCTCCACCTTCTCCTGGCCTTACCAAGCTGAGTAACAGTAGGAATGTTCACTCTTTGGAGGAGAGGAGGGAGAAATGCATCTGGATGGACACTTTGCTTGAGATAAAAACATCTTGTTTAGAAAATTCTGGAGGATGTGAAATTGAATGTCATTGTATGAGTCATCCTGCAGTTGTTTGTTTTATTTTTAGCCCTGAAGAAGTTATCTGCTGCAAAGAATTCGAATCTCATTCTAAAGAACTAGAAAATATGGCTGTAAGATTAACCCTTAGGGGTCTTCTTTTCCTGCCATTGCACAGGAATTTACACCAATAACTTCAATTAGTGCAAATGGGAAGAAGTTATGTAAAACCCCCAGAAGTCACATAAATTCCCCCGTGCCTTCATGGTTGTCACCAGTGTAATCCTTTGCAGAAGAACTGACAGGAAAACAGGCCCAGTAAACAACAGAAAAATAGTCTAACTTAGTATTTTCATTGTTAATGTAGTGTATAACAGTGCCTTCTGTCTAAAGGGAAATAGAATAAAAGAGACAATTTCATTGTAGCCAGGTAGACCTTCAGGAGAGGGGCTGGATCTCCCTGGGTCACGAGGGAGATGGTGATCAGAGATGTGCAGCCTCAGGGCCTGCCTATCTGGCATCACTGGAAGTCATGAGACTCTACAGGAACATTGCATAACAACACCATTTCTAGGGATTAAAGAAAGACAAAACAATAGGCACGTTTTTTTCTGCTTGTGTCATGCAACAGGCAGTTGAGCCTCCTGTGAATAAATACTCCCACTTTCTTCAACCCTTGTTACCTTCTGCTGTAGAACACATTCTACACTTCAGAGCAGTGAGCATGCTGATACTACTTCAAAGAAAACAGAAGTGCATATTTCCCAACATTGATTACTCCAAGTCCATTATAGGAGCACTTTGACACCTCACAAAGCTTTTACATGTTAATTTTGTTGGTGGAATAACCCCCTGAAGGCAATGGCAGTATACAGAACATTGCCAGGAGGGGAAGTCATTCTTTGCCATCTAGTCTTCTGAGAAAATGAAGTTGGAAGGGAGAAATAAGAGAACTGTCTCAACTGTGGGTCTTCCCAGGGTACTTCTTTACTGATTAGTTACAGTGTTTGTAATCAATTAGTACCTCAGGCAGAGAAAAGACCAAAGTTCAAACAACCTTAAGAGCTTCCTACCATTTCTGTATGTTTTTTCCCCTGCTAGTGGTGTTGGATGACAGCAAGCGGTTGGCAAAGAGGAAGCTGATAGAAGAAAATCGAGAGAAGAGACGTCGGGAAGAGCTGCAGAAAACCATTGGGCACAAACCAGAGCCAACGGATGAGGAATGGGAGCTGATCAAAATTGTTACTGAAGCACATGTGGCCACCAATGCACAAGGAAGCCACTGGAAGCAGAAAAGGAAATTTCTGGTAAGGGCTGTAGCATTGTACACTGTTCTTGGAACCAGGTTCCATTCTTTCTTCTGAAGTGCCTTCCCAGCATTGCAACCCCAGAGAGATTTTATCTGCCAGTGTGTTCATGTTTATGATAAAGGGATGATTTTGTGTAGTTACTACTTGCTTTTTCTTGCCTGAACCTCAGGTTTGATCAGATCACGTATTTCAAAAGATTAACAGCATGTTGCTGAGTTAACGCTAACTCAACTGGATACTTTTATTGTGCAATGATAAGAAAAGGTAGAAAAATTGTTTCACTCCTGATTAAGAACAGTAGCAGTCTATAATGCATACCGTATTTTATTTAATATATTATATCTAGGAATAGTTGTCTTTATTAGGGACTAGCATACAACGTATTGTAAGTGTTAAAACAATGTAAAGTTTTAGGTGAAAGCTGGTAATTTTTGTTAATGACTTGTGGGCTTTCCTTCTTTTTGTTAATGGTGAACACATTATTAAAATAAATTAGGCAAAGAAAAATTAATGAGAACAGGATGATACATATACTATAGCATTGGGATTGCAGGCTACAGAACAGCTTTCATTTTCATCCTGTAACTAAGGATTAGAAAATAAAGGGTGATTTGTGATGCTCAACCTTAAAAAAGGATTTATTTGATTTTTCTAAATGGATTTTTAAGGGAAAAATGCAGAATGCAGAATGCTTATACAACACAAAAGAGAGATTATCGACTGCATTTCAGGAATACACAGGGGTCTTTAACAGTCTGTGTATAGCAAATCAGATAGAGAATACTCATCTTTTTGCAAGCCTGGCTCCTGCTGCATAATTCACCATGGGAATTTCAACTCATGGTTGAATTGATAAGAGAAATTATGTATTCAAAGCAGCTGATCTCTTTTATAATGACTTTTTTTAAAGATTCCAGTGACACCATCTAAATTTCTATATGAATGGCTTGTGTTCATACTGGCGTGTAGTCAGAAAAACCACAGCCAGTGGTCACTGGCAAGAAGCAAGAGGGTACTTTCTAGGGGTGCTGCAGAGCAAAGTTTGAGGTACTGGTTTTAGCAGACCAAGAAGCAGCTGCAATGGTGCTTTTTGTTGCTTAGACAGGAGTGCTGTTCTTTGGGTATCACCAAGTTTTGGATAGAGAGCTTGAGGTTGGGGCTGGGAATGAACAGGCTGGACCATGTAAAATGTGGTCATTGCAGGACTTCAGGCTCTGGAAACTGTCTCCGTGGAGGGGGAACCTCCAGCAAAAGGTGCCCTGAGAGTGATGTAATGGTCATTGCAGGACTTCAGGCTCTGGAAACTGTCTCCGTGGAGGGGGAACCTCCAGCAAAAGGTGCATGAGGTGATGTAATGACAGGGCTACTGGGAGAGGGGAGGGATGGGGCAGAGATAGGGGTGGCAACTGTAAGGTGCAGTTCATGAACCAGCTGTGACTTTCACTCCTGATGCTGAAGTCTAGTGGTTTCAAGGCAAGCATAGGAAGCTCACCGACACTTTGCAGTGAGCACAGAAGGGAAGGTCTGGGATGGCATGCCAACCCCAGGTGGAGGACTTTGAAAGCCCCTGCCACAAGCTATTGAAGAGCAAGAGAAGCTGATTGCGTGCCCCAGTAGCTGTGGGTCTGTCCTTATGTAGCTAAGGCTGGTTCTTTGACAACAGGAGCTCCTTTGAGGTCTGGACCTCTTCTCCTGTTGCATTAGGTGGCAAGGGCTCTCCAGTGTGTTAGCTTTAGCTAGTGATCCTGGCTTCTTTTGCCTTTCCCGAGAAAATGCTGTGTTCTTTCTTTTTCTCCCTGACAGAGTTATGTGTGGTTTTAAGTATCTGGTCTTCTTGTTTGGAAGTGATGAAGGTTGTTTATCATGAGTACACAGACAATGTGGTTTAGTTACCCAAGATTCAGGGAGGGAGGGAGCCTAGAACTGGGTTTGAGTTTTTTAGTAGAAACCATCAGATAATTGAGTCCAGTCCTCTTCATTGTTTCTTGACAATTGGTGCTTGCTTTATTAACACATTGCTGAGATTTTTCTTGTAAGAAGTTAGATTTGGATTCAGATTGGTGACAGAGCTGTGGAAGGATCTTTTATTATGAGTTACTTTAAAAAAATGGCTGAGCACAAGTTTTTATTAGAGACAGCACTTTCAGCACCTCTCCTGTTTGTGTCTTATGTAAATGTCATGGAGTCTGTCAGTCTTAAAAGTTTTCTTCACTGAGTTTTATTTAGTTTTTGACTCTAATATGAACAAAATGAAACCTTGACACGTCTTTTACCATTGCAAAGCCACACTTAGCAACCAAAAAAGCTTTGATATGCCTGTTTTTAAAATACATGGTGATGTTGACCAGCTGTCATAAAAATCAGGTAAACAAGTTCAAGTGCTGTTGGAATGAAAAAACACTCATTGCAGATTTTGCTTGAAACTATTTCATTGCATATTCCTATTGAAATGCTCAAAATGTGATTTTTTTTTTTTTTCTCATTTGGAGAAGCCTTGGGCTGAAGCCATGCAACAGGTGATTTTCAACCAAAATTTTACCCAGATGAGTTCAAATTCTGGTCACATTATCCAGACCAGCTTTGTGTTATCCCATTCCTGCTCATCAGTTATTTTAGCCCAGTTTTGGAAACTGGCCTTGGCAGTTGCCTGGGGCTCTGTGATACCTGGCCACCTGTTCTGTGGAGACTTTGAATAGGTGAAAGTGCCCAATTCTGCAAAGCCCGCAGGATCTTCTGAGGGGTAACATGTCATCTCAACTCTTTGCTTTTAGAGAAACTTTGAGAATTTTCAGCAGCTGTAAGAAACAACACACCTATGTTTTTAAGAAAAAGTAACATGTGCTGCACCCATAAAATACTCAGATACAAGCACAAGGAAGAAACTGCATGTGCACAACAATGCAGCTGCCCACAAAGGATGGGTAGCAGCATACCAGTCACCCATTTCTCTGTGCAGTCACATATTTCACAAATGCCTTACAAATAAATTATGTTTTGTGATATAATGGACATTACTTATAAATCCAATAGTGTTACTCTTTATTTTAGCATATCTTCCACCACCAAGCAGGACTTTAATTTTAGAGTATAAAGTAATTGCTCTAAGATAGATTGTTCTTTTAAATATCTTTATTTATATTCTTAGCCAGAAGATATTGGGCAGGCACCAATAGTTAATGCCCCAGAAGGTGGGAAAGTGGATTTAGAAGCCTTCAGCCAGTTTACAAAAATTATCACACCAGCGATTACAAGAGTGGTGGATTTTGCCAAAAAGTTGCCTATGTTTTGTGAGGTAAGAAGACTTCCTTGCACTCCTCATTTATACACCTGTTGTTAAAAACTATTCAAAATACTCTGGCATGAAATTGAAAAATTCAGTATGTTTAAAATTAAAGAGACTCAAAATAGATGGGACTAGAATCATTTGGAATTTTATGAATTTTCTTTTTCTTATGATTACTGAAACCCTGATTTCATTAGGGTTTTTTCTAGAGGTTATTGTGGTTCATTAGGGACTCAGATGTGTCTTTAGAGGTGGCCTTGAACAAAGCAAGTGAACAAAAAATGACTGTCTAGAAGCGTTGTTGATATGTGTAATAAAATCTTACAGCACACAGTTCCTTATGTCCTTCTGGCTCCTTGGCAGGTACAGTATTGTAGAGTTGGGTCTACACAGTAAAAAATTCTTCAAATTCAGGAAAGCACCCCTATCCAGGAGTGACACTTGCCTCATTGGGTTCCTTAGACATGCTTTTCCTGAACAGGGAGGTTGTGCATAAAAGAGTCTACAAAAGTAATGGATTGTCATTTTAGGTAGATACTCACATGCAAAAATATACAGTAAATAGACTTGGTTGCACATTAGGAATGCAGAGGTCCTAAGCTGATCTAATTTACACTGAGGTATCATTTTTATTGAAGGACTAGTTGCAATGCCTAATTATATTTTTTTTCCTAATTTAAAAAATGCTATCAGAGCTGCATCCTGAAATAATATTTCAGTCTTAATCTAAATAATTTTCATAGAATCATAGAATGGTTTGGGTTGAAAGGGACTTTAAAGATCATCTGGTTCCAACCCTCCTGCCATTAGCAGGGACACCTTCCACTACATGGACTTTGCTCAGAGCCCCATCCAGGCTGGCCTTGAACACTTCCAGGGATGGGGCATCCACAAATTCTCTGGGCAACCTATTCCAGTGCCTTACCACCCTCACAGGAAATAATTTCTTCCTAATATCTAATCTAAACTTACTGTCTTTCAGATTGAAGCCATCACCTCTTGTCCTGTCACCACATACCCTTTTAAATAGTCCCTCTCTCCATCTTTCTTGTAGGCTCGCTTGAGGTACTGAAAGGCCTCAATTAGGTCATCCTGAAGCCTTCTCTTTTCCAGAGTGAACAATCCCATTTGTCTCAGCCTTTCCCGATAGGAGAGGTGTTCCATCTCTTTAATCATCTTGGTGGTCCTCCTCTGGACTCACTCCAACAGATCCGTGTCTTTCCTGTGCTGGGGACCCCAGAACTGGGTTCAGCACTCCAGATGGATGTCACCAGAGTGGAGGGGCAGAATCACGTCCCTCGACCTGCTGGCCACGCTGCTTTGAATGCAGCCCAGGATAAGGTTGGCTTTCTGGGCTGCAAGCCCACGTTGCCAGCTCGTGTCCAGCCTCTCATCCACCAGCACCCTCAAGTCCTTCTCAGTAGGGCTGCTCTCGATCTTCATCCCCCAGCCTGTATTGATACTGGGGGTTGCCCTGACCCAGGTGCAGCACTTTTGCACTTGGTCTTCTTAAACTTCATGAGATTCCCACACACCCACTTCTAAAAGTTGTCCAGATCCATCTGGGTGGCATCCTGTTGTTCAGGTGGGTCAACCACACCACTCAAATTGGTGTCATCTGCAAATTTGCTGAGAGTACACTCAATCCCTTCATCTTTGCCATTAATGTATATATTAAATAGCACTGGTCCTGCACAGACCCCTGAGGGACACCACTTGTCACTGGTGTCCATGGAGCTGTTGACCACTTCCATCTGGACCTAACAGTCCACCCATCAAATCCATCTCTCTCCAATTTAAAGAAAGGGATGTTGTGGGGAATTGTGTCAAAGGCTTTACAGAAGTCCAGATAGATGACATCTGTAGCCCTTCCCTCATCTACTGATGTAGTCACTCCATCATAGAGGGCCACTAAGTTGGTGAGGCAGGACTTGCCCTTGGTGAAGCTGTGCTGGCTGTCTGAAACCACAGTCCCTGGCCTCCATCTGCCTTAGCATAGCTTCTAGGAGGATCTGTTCCGTGATCTTCCCAGGCACAGAAGTGAGGCTGACAGGCCAGTAGTTCCCAGAGTCCTCCCTTCTACCCTTTTTAAAGGTGGGTGCAATGTTTTCCTTCTTCTGGTCACGTGGTACTTTGCCATGACTTTTCAAATATCATGGAGAGTGGCTTGGACTCTGACAGTCCCATAGGCTTATGTGTGTCCAGGTTCCTCAGGTGGTCTTTACTTACAGTGGGAGGACTTTGGTCCCTCAGTCCCCATCCTGCTGTCCATTCAAGAGAGGTTGCCATTGAAGACAGGCAAAAAAGTTGTTGAGCACCTCAGCCTTCTCCTCATTCGTTGTTATGAGTTTACCAGTATTGTTTATGAGGGGGGTACACCTTCTTTGACCTTCCTTTTTTGCCTTTTCTGGTTAACAGACCTGTAGAAGCCCTTCTTGTTATTCTTTGCATGTCTTGCCAGGTTCAGTTCCAGCTTCACCTTGGCCTTCCTCACTCCATCCCTACACAACTGAACTTCCTCTCTATATTCTTCCCAGGTTACCTGTCCTTGTTTCCAGTACCTTTCCCTTTAGTTTTACCACCAGTTCCCTACTCTGCCATGTTGTCCACTTGCCTTCCTTGTCCAATTTCTTGCTCCTGGAGATTTGCTAGCTCTTATGCTCTGTGGAACACTTTCTTAAAGATCTGCCAGCTCTGTTCCACTCCCTTGTCCCTAAGGGAAGTCTCCCAGGGGATCCTATTGACCATCTCCTTGGAGAGCTGGAATTTCACTTTCCTGAAGTTCAGTGGCCTAGCTTTACTGACCCATATACCTCAGGACTCCAAATTCCACCAATGCATGACCACTGCAGCCCAGGCTGCCTCCAATTTTGACATCCCCAATTAGGTCGCTACGTTGGTGACCACCAGATCCAGTATCACATCCGCTCTGGTAGGGCTGTCTATTAGCTGGCTCAAGAATTTATCCTCCATTCCAGGAGTTTTCTGGATTGCCTACAGTTTGCTGTGCTATTTTTCCAGCAGATATCAGGATGATTGAAGTACCCCAGCAGTACAAGAGCCTGCCAGCATGATGCCTCCTGTAGCTGGAGAAAGAAGGCTTTGTCGGTGGGCTCCCCTTGATCAGGTGGCCTGTAGTAGACACCAGCCATGAGGTTCCCTTTGTTGCCTTGGTCTCTGATTCCTACCCAGAAGGCTTTCGACCAGCTCATGGATGTTCTTCAGAGACAACACTTCACACTCAGTCCACCTCTTGATGTATAAGCAATCACTCTGCTTCTGCTTCCTCCCTTGCCACTTCTGAAGAGCCTGTAGCCATCAGTAGTCACACTCCAATCTGAGATTCATCCCCCCAAGTTTCTGTAATGGCAATAAGGTCATAGTTTTCTAGCAGCATGGTGATCACATCTGACGCAGATGCTGTCTCTGCTACAATCCAGTGAAAGGCTTAGGCACTCCCTACAGCCTGAAACCTGACCAGCCATGTGATTTTTTTGGGGGAGCTCTGTCTAGGTCGCTACGTTCTTTTTGGCGAGGTAGGCAACTTGGCTCCTTGCTGAGTAGGTACCATACCTGAGCTCCTCCCAAGAGGGCAATGATGCCAGTTGAGCTCTGGAGCTGGTAATGTATCCTCACCCTGCCTGCACAACGTGCCATGCCACGCCCCAGCTGACGTGCCACGCGCTGTTCACCCACACTGATCACTGCACTCCTGGTCGCTTGCACTCACTGGAGGTGGCTTTTCTGCAGGTGGGGGTTGGCATGGCCCTGCAGGGATGATAATAATATAATATAATGTAATAATAAATAATAATATAAAGTAATGTATAATTAATTAGAATATGGTTAAGAGTAATATATTGTTATTTGAATAATTTTGAGTCTTGTGAGCCCCTTAGGATTCCCAGTCATGGGAGTTTTAACATGGGAATATCCCCAATCCAGCCATGGAAGGATGCCTGCCTGTTCACCCACACTTCAAAGCAACACTTTACTCTGCTGCTGAAATGCCAAGTGAATGGCATTCAAAATGGGAGTGACTATGGTCAGTGAGTTCATGGGGCTCCCTGACTCAGGAACAGTGTTTTGTCCTAATAGCATCAGTCAGGAAGGAAATGCAAGGCAGCCACAGCATTTTACTCTTCTGAGGCTGGCAACTTTTCCTTAAGGTCAGTCAGGGATAGCTATGTATGTTCTCTAGCACCTACAGAACAAGAAGAGGTAAATATCAATAGTTGTCATTGTGTAAATAGGTTATCCTGGCTAGCCTCATCATTGGCTCCATCAGTCAAGAAAGAATGAAATGATGGCCAAGCGTGAAGATCCTAAAATATGAGGAATGTGTCCATAGATCAAGAGGCCCCTGCAGCATTTAGTGTCTGAGGAAATCTGTCTCCTCTGATTTGGCATTTGTTGGTGGGAAGTTGCAGTGACATACCAAGGTAGTCTTTTTAATTTAGAAAGCTTTGCCAGTCACACACAGACGTCAGTGCCCATCTGACATCTCCTACCCCTCCTGGCTACCATGGGCCCACTTGTGTCAGAGCTAAGCAGGAAGCATGGATGAAGAAGTCAAGGCATCATTGGCAATGACCTTTGTACATTACATGGCTCAGCTGGACAAGCTTTGTTTACAGCTGAGCCCCTGTGTAAACCTAACACCCATAGATGGCAAGGTCTGATGGCAGATTGAGGGACAACTCCTCATGAACACAAAGGAACAGGACAGCTGTCCTCTGAGTTGTTGTATAGCTCTTTCTGCAGCATGAAGAAAATGACAAATATTTGCTTCTTTTTGAAGGAGCACCATCATGTTAACTTTATTTCAGTTATGGTTTTTAACCCATATCTTTTTCATAGAAGAAACACTGTGTGGGCTATGGATTTGTTTATGAGAAAAAAAACATCCTTTCTCCCATAGGAGACCATTTATACATTATGTCAATTCTTAATTCTACAGAGGCTAAAGCTGAGAATGTAGTAAATCTCTATGAAAGAGGGACATGACAGGGAACATCCATAGCCACTTATATATTCATGGCTGCTTTTCCTTCTTTATTTCATCTTTGGACACATGCAGAAGCACTGTGAGTGCCCAGCTTAGTTTGTGTACATCCATTGGCCCCTGCCTCAAAACAAGCATCCCATCCCAGAGTAATTGAAGTATAAGGAAAACTTCATTTACTTTTCAGCATTTCTGCTGTTGTTTCCTTCTTGTATTTCCTTCTGCTTAGAAGATGAAGATTGAGGAGAATTTAGTGATGTGAGTTTTAAGTGTCTCAGGCATCACTGTTTCCACAGTGGGTGAAGCTATGTCAATACCCTTCAAGGTAGCTCAGCTCAGTTCCATGGTGCTGCATTGCACATCCTGCCTCTAGAGGTGAGCACCTCAGGTTCCTGCCTTTTGTTTTTTCTCCCTGCCTGTCTCTGCAGAGAGAGGAGGAAAGGTCAACATGTGACAGAGATTCAGTCATATTTGTTGACCCCACTTCTGAAAGATGCTCTGGTAGCAACACTCAAGTGATGAGTGTAGGTAGAGTTAAAATCTGCACAGTTGAGAGTAGAGCTGACGTTCCAGCTTCCTGTCTTTGGTAACTCCTGCTACTGGCAGATAAGACCTGAGGCTTGGCGTCTGTGAAATGGATGTCCCATGTATCCTTCAGAATTAGGAAGCAAGTGAAGGGCAGGCATAGTCAGATCACATCTACCAAAAAAAAGTTTTTATTTAAAAAGTTCAAGTAGGAAGAGAACTTCTCATTAGTTTAATGGCTCATAATAAAACAGGCAAAACATCACACAATATCTCCTCTACTGTTATCTCTTTCTTTTCCACTATTCTTCCTTCTCCTTAGAGGCTTGTTTTTTTTTAATTTCTCTTTTTCTTCTCTTCTCTCTTCCTTTATTTCATGTCCCTTTTTTCACTGTAGTTGTTTATTCTGATATCTCTGCACGATTCCTCTCACAGATCTATTCTTTTAATTTTTTTTTACTCTGTTTCTTTCCCTTCTTCAATCTCGGCAGCCAAACAGTGGCATTGTCATTGGGTAGGGAGACTGCCACTGTGCCTGTGCAGTCTTCCCCACACTGCTGCTGAGCTGAGGGTGCCGCTGAGCCGAGCAGGGAAAGTGATTTGCCCGGAACAGGATGAGTCAATTTTCTTCTGTATCAAACACTTCACACCTGAAGCTGATATTGCTGGGAAAGTGATTACATGATTCAACTTATTTTCCTGACCATGGCTGGCTTGTGCTTAAAACTCTAACAGGGAACTGCTTTCCACTTGCATTAGGTAACTGTCTGGCATCCACTCTGCATCATTTTACACCAAATCAATGTACTTTGCAAGTACACAGTTGCCATGTAGACCTGTAGTTCATGGCGGTTTCATTTTGAATTGCAAAACAGGTAAATGTAGTAATTTTATATGAATCAGATACGGGTAGCTTTTTACCTCCTTTAAAGCCAAGTAGAAGTGAGTTGCTTTTTATGCATGACCCTTGCTGCTCACATATGTGAACAGTCTCAAAATAGTCCCGGTGGTTTTTGCTATCATTGAATTACCTATGAAAACATAAAGACATGATTTACAGAAACACATTCTGCTCATGTGTCAGCGTTCTGGTTATACTCTGTAAATACAGAACCTGCCTCCAACAATCTGGACAACTTGCCTTTGTTAATGTCATGGAAAAGACATGTTTAGCCCCATACCTTGAAGATCACAGCTTAGACACCAGTGTAAAAGCTGTATCTATACCATAGATAATATAGGGAGTCTAGGGAGAACAGCCTTACTAGGCTAAGTACAGATTCGTAAGTTCTCTGTTGTTTAAATGGGCAGTGAGAATTACTGTCCCACCTATTCAGGTATCTCCTCTACATATAAACATTTATTTCATTCCTTTTACTTAAAACACAGTCCACTCTCACAGACCCTCCCAAATGTCTTTCTTGATCTCTGGTCAGGTAAGAAATAAGCATGGCTGGCATGAACTTAACGGGATGGCCAAGGTCTGCACCAGCCCCAATTACAGTTTATTCTGTTATAAGTTGTAAGCTGAGGGAGCTCAAGAGGGGATGTTAACCTGCTGGCAGTTCCTGAAGGCAGGAGGAATGCAAATCTCCGGGGGTTTTGTGGTGCAGTCAGTCAGCAGTGTGTTTGGAGCGTAGCTGCACCATGAGAGGTAGTGTCCTGGGGTGTGAATTGCAACTTCATGCTCATGGATTTATTGTAGTTGTAAAAGCAACTCCGTCTGACAAACATATATTTTTCTTTACCATTTATAATTTCTGCAGCTGCCATGTGAAGACCAGATCATCCTTCTGAAAGGCTGCTGTATGGAGATAATGTCCCTCCGAGCAGCAGTTCGCTATGACCCCGAGAGTGAGACTTTAACACTAAATGGGGAGATGGCAGTGACAAGGGGCCAGCTGAAAAATGGGGGTCTTGGCGTAGTGTCTGATGCCATTTTTGACCTGGGCATGTCTCTTTCTTCATTTAACTTGGATGACACCGAGGTTGCCCTTCTTCAGGCTGTTCTGCTCATGTCATCAGGTGAGAATAGAAATATATTGGGATCCTAATTATTTTTAAACTCTTTGGTCTTTGTCATAAGCCTCTTTTTAAAAGAAATAAGATATGTTAGATCTTGTAGTGCTGCCTGAAGTGGGAGAAATTTTCTCTCAGAATCCCAATGCAGCTTAGACTTAGTTTGGTAAGCACTAGGAAAAAAATTCAGGGTATTCAAAAACGTGGACATAAAGTGGCTTTGGTAACACACCTTGCTCGATTTGGTACTTACAGATGAGGCAGGGATGATCATCAGAAAGAACTCAGTTCTGGTTCAGAACCAGTGTGTCTTGAATGAAAAACAGATGATTTAGCAACATTGGTCCTTACAATAAGTTAGTTCCCTTTTCCCCTGGATACTGTCATGCACTGGGCAGTTACACATATTTCCATCAGTCTCATATGTTTAGTTTGACCTGTCCTAGTTTCCCTAATTAGCAGCACCACTGTTCCCTAATGGGCATTTGAGAGTTGTGCTGTTTTCCTACACTGGGACCATTTACAAATGGTCACTTGCTGGCATAATACAGAAGCAGCATCATATGATTTTCAAAGAGTTTCTAACCTTCTCAATTTGAGTATATTTTCAAATATGCTTCCACTGATTGTGCCAGCCCAAAGAGGAAATTCCATTCTTGGGCAGTGGCAGATTTGGCAAGATTTTAAAACCACTTTGAAGATTGGGCACTGAAAACAATATACAGTCAGTGATTTGCAAGCATAACTGCATCCGAGACAGAAAAGGTTTCCACATAAATTACAACACAGCACTTGATCTTGCCAATCAAAACATTTTGATTTCTTTTTAGTTCCATATACAGTGATACATGAGTAGTGGTTTCAGAAGGCAGTTCAAAGGACCTGTTTTTCCAGAACTGTCTCCTGAGAAGTGACTTGTGAAGGGGCTGGGTGCCAGCTGAGATAGTTAGGCAAATATTTGGCCTTTGTTTTACCTTGGTGCTCCATAACAGTTTCCTTTGCAGCTCACCTGGGATCAAAGCATGATCAAAGCATTGGTCAGACTGTAGAGAAACAGATAGAAGGGAACTGTAGTTTACGTAACTGATAAGTAATTTTTTTGTTTCTTTATCAGTTGTTTTACTGAAATATATAGGTAGAAGCCTTAGCTGAAATCAGGGATCTGTTGCTCTAGTCACTGTTAAGGAGACACATCCCAAACATCTATACTCTAAAAGGGCAAAACAGGCAAAGGATGAAGAAAAGAAGGATTATCTCCTTGTTTTAATGGGGACAGTACTGATAAGTGAGATGTCCAGGGTGAAAGAAGTTGTTTGTGGCAGAGCCAAATGTCCATGGTCTCTCTTCTTTCTTTCCTAGCAATGGAATCATCCTATTTTTCCTGATTTTTAATCAGGACCTTGTTAAAGCAGATAAGTAGTAACGATAATTCTGCTGCTTTGTATCCACAGATCGCCCAGGCCTTGTTTGCGTCGAGAGAATAGAAAAGTGTCAAGAGGGATTCCTCCTGGCATTCGAACACTACATCAATTACAGAAAACACCATGTTGCACACTTTTGGCCAAAACTGCTGATGAAAGTGACAGACCTGCGAATGATTGGAGCCTGCCATGCCAGCCGCTTCCTGCACATGAAGGTGGAGTGCCCCACAGAACTGTTCCCTCCGTTGTTCCTGGAAGTGTTTGAGGATTAGAGAGACTGGAGCGGTTCTCCGCACCCCCGTCGCACTACTGGCTGTCATTTCATCCCGTTGCCCAGCTCTTCTCACCCCTGTTCTTCTTTCATGCTCTTCTGTTTCTTGAGACGGGGTTGGGTTTTTGTTTGGGTTTTCTTTTGGGGTTGCTAGGGGGCAGTTGTATACACATGGATGAAAACATCCCTTTAATGCGGGTACTTGTGACTATTGCAATTTGTTCTTCAGTCCTTTGGTGTGAGTGCTTTGACAGCTTAACAGTGAAAATACGAACAGACCAATCTCATTCACCAGCACTTGTGTGGTCACCAGCTCACACACATCATTGCTTGAAAAATATGGGAGAGAAATTGAAGTGGCAGAAAATAAATTGGCCTTCAAGTTAAAATAGCTATTCTTAATTCGACCCTGGCAATTCTGTCTAGTATTACCTCCTTTTGCAGGGTACAGGTGACCAATTCGTAATATGAAATTTCTAGTTTTCATGATTATTGCTATTGTAACAATTAACATTATGATCTAGGGTCTTCATCATCATCATGATCCCATAATTCTTTGAGGATTGTTCCAGCAGATACAGTTTAACTGTGCCCCAAGTACTTAAAATAATGCAGAGTGTTTAGAAGGGACTGACTATTTTTTTTCCATGTGTATAAGATATTAAGATCTTCAATTACTAAAGTTGAACTCCAGGTAACTTCTCTGGAAGGTCTGTTGGAGTAAGAAGGGGAATTTGATCCTCTGAGGTGCTTTTTCTGAGAGTGAAGAGGTCTGCTTTTTCTGAGATGCATGGAAAATCCGTCACTCTGAGGGAGAAGACTCTCTGTCAGGATAGCAGGCAGTTCCTCAGAGTTATTCAGGGATATGAGGGCTCACGAGATGAGGAAAAGGAGAATGAAACATATGGGGTGACGTTCAGATGGGACAGAAGCCAACTGTGTTATTAACGACACTCAAGACTGTACAGCTTTATCCCAGTAATCCAAATAGTGTTGCTCAGCAGTAATGCTTTGTTTTATATATATATATAAAGTTTATATGCACATATATATATAATTTTATATATATATAATTACAAATCTTCAGCAGGTGTCTTAAACATATTTCCATGTTTTTATCTTCTCTCTCCCCTTCTCTCACTCTCTACGTGCGTGTGCGTGTGCGTGTGGATGCGTGTGGATCAGCTAGGTTCTTCCTTCTTGGTGTCTGTTCATGTTTTGTTTGGCTAGATGCTCTCTTGATTCTTTTAATTTATTTCCACTAACTGCACTAGCAGGAACCAAACTGAGCAATGACAAAATGTCCTGCTGCCGAAATTCGCAAGCCAGTACTCACAGTCCTGGAATGTTTGGAGGCCAGTGGTGAGGACATTATAGGTAGAGGTTCCTCTCTGTTATCCATCTCCATTCAGGGTTGTTATCCCTGTGTTTTATAAACTTGATATTAAACCATTCTCTGAATTTGTATGATACATCAAAACCCTCCTTCTGTTCTTCCTGGGAACCAGAGACTTAGCTCACGTATTTTGCACTTCCTCATACCCTACGTTCTTTCATGTTGTGCATTCATCTGTACCAGTTTCTTTCTCTGCTATTTATTGACCTATTTGCCTGGCAAGTCAGTGGGCATTGTCAGGGTGGATGTGTTGACTTTCAAAGCTCACGGCCCAAATCTCAACCCATATGTTTTGTGTTTATCCCCTCACAAAAACATGATACTCAGGAAAACTTATAGGCGGAACACAGTATATGTGTGTCAGGGGTTAAATTCTTTCCACCCCCCTTTCCCTACATCATTGAGAAGGCATTGGAGTGCTATTGGCCATGTTTGCAGGGATGCCGAATCTCGTTCTCCCTGTTCTTTGATACTATATGCACCTGTGATGAGCTGTGAGCACTGATGTTATCACTTAGGGGTTTTTTGTCAGAACATAAAACACAATGGGGTGTTTAGGGTTTTTTTGCAGATAGCGGGGAAGACAGGCCAGTGGGGATTAATTCTTACGTATTTGCTGAGGTTGAAGAACCTCTTGCTCCATTTTGAAGTATGCATCTAAGCAACATCAGTCTCTATCCAAATTCCTTGTAGAGCACTGTCTTGAAGACAGAGTCAGAAACTAGCTTTTTGGATAGCTGATTTGGGGTGATTTGATAGGGAACTGATAGCATATAGGAAATGTAGAAAAGAAGCTGATCCCTTACTTGTGTCTATGCTTGTAAAGGAAAGAGAAATGTGCATGTCTTTTGGAGTTCTCTTCTGCCACGGATCTGAGCTTGTTGTTCCTCCTGGAGCCAGTGCAATTACCTCACCTGTTTGCTCAATGTGAGCTTGATTTAGTGTTCCAACCTTTGACTGTGCCACGGATGAGACCCAGGAGAAAAAAGTCATGTTTCTCTTAGTTCCAAAAAAGCTGATGCGGTTTGGAGCTGTGCTTAATCAGGGTTCAGAAAAATCAGGCCTCCTTCCTTAGGTGAGTGCAGATGGACTGAAGTGCCTAAAAACAGGCAACCAACTTTGACAGGTTCGGCAGTGCTCTTAGCAGAAAGGACATACATCAACATCCTTTTCTAGCTTTTTAGATTAAGTTGGAGTCTGACACTGATTAACAGTGAGATAGTAGTATTCCTTAACTGAAAACTAAGACGAAGCTCTTAGTTGGACAGATTTGATGTACTGACATCTAATGGCCTCTAATCTCCTACCAGTCTTACTTTGTGTGACTTCATTTACTTCCTCAGTACAACTGCTGATTTGTGTGATCATGAGAGCAAAACTAGACCACATGAGGATGCTCTTGCAGACTCTTGCCAGTGGATACTGACCTTAGTTCTGCCAAGACATACACGCTTTTAAATATCAGTGGTCTCAAGCCATCGCGGCATCGAGCCACTGCGACTGACCACCTCAGTGGCAGACATCAGTACTGTAGTCAGCACCCTTTGTAGTAACTGGCCTTCTGAGTGAAATAACAAGCACACACATTCTAGTGCAGTCCAGAGTCTCGTTTCTGATGGTGCCACGTAGCTCTTATGTTTGCTTTGTGGTCTATGTGTGGGTCTTACACAGAAGATTTTTCCTGTCAAACCTGATTGTCACCGTTCATGGTTTCGCCCTGAGTAACATGTGCATTTAGACACTCATTTCATGTGTAATCTCAGTTAAGTTATGATATTTATAATGACATATATAGCGTGTGATAATGATTTTTGTTTACATTCTGCCAAAATGTAGACGTTAGAGTTAGACCTCCAAGGTTGAAAATCATCCTTGAGCAGACTGCTTGCATCTTCAGAGGCAGGCATCAGAAAGAGATAAAAACTATCCAGAAAGACCATTTATATCAGAAATCTGCCAAGAGAGGGCTGTTGATCACAAGCGGAGCATGTCATTGCTAGTGATGTATTTTTATGCTATGGAACTCTAATCTGTATGTGTCATATTGACTTCTTGCTGCATGAATCATAAATTATAAAAATCAATCTTATGGTTTTGAGATGTAGCCAGCATTCCTAAGGCTAAACCTTTTTCATTGACAGAATCAAAATCCACAACCAAGGAACGTTTTCCTCTCACTGTGAGAGCAATTGAAAGTGTTCAACATTTATCTTTTCACAAAGGAAGAGGCATCAGAACCTCTTAATGTGTCTTGTTATTGTGATCATCTGGAAATGATTGCCAGACGTTTCCTTTTGATATAGTAATGAAGTGATCTGTATTTAAATTTTATAGAGAGAATTTTATTCTAGTGCGATAGAGATTTATTTTCCACTTACAAACTCAAAACGGTGTGAGCACGTTTTTGGTTTTGTTTTTTTTTTTTACTATGGTATATTTTTGCTTTAAAATTAAAAACAAAAAAAAAAAAAGGTTTGGCCTTATCACAGAGTTTTAGTATAGATGTTAGCAAATGCAAAGAGTATGCATTATTTGTGTGTATCCACATTGACTGATGTCGCCTTCAAAAAGCAATATTGTGCAGGTAATAAGTTGTTTGTGACTGTCCATTGCACAGTTTACCTTCTTTAAAAGCTAACCTTGTTTATGCACAAGACAATCAAATGTAAATCTACATCAGCACCCGGGTGTGGATTAAATTTATGTAAATTACTGAGCACAGTGTAAAACATTAAAAGACACTTTATTTAATTACACATTTAATGTCGGTAAAGATAGTATCAGGGCATGAACTAGCTGACATACTGTAATTTCTTTTTTCCTACTTCCTTAGCACTCTTCAGTTTTAGTTTGCTCATAAATACATCAAATTAGTAATTCATAATTTTTTTGAAGAGAAGGGTGGTTTGGGTTGTTTATTTGTTTTTATTAAGTTGGTTGGGAGGACTTATTATTTTGTCTATGAGGTTTGTGGGTTTTGCTTATTTGGTTTATTTTTTTAATATCAATTTCATGCCCTGAGGGTAAGGCAAACATTACACCGTACAGTAAAAAAACAAAGTACCTTGGATGATGTATTTTTTTGCAAACAGTGTTAAGAGTTATGCTAGATTGGTAATATTTTTTCAGCCTAAAATATATTAAAAAAAATCTGTGATCACAAATGTTTTAAACTATCTAAAGAGAAAATTTGTATATTTGGGGGAAGAAAATAATTTTTACATAGCTTTTGTATGCAGATATTAAAATGTAATTATGAATATAGTGGGCATAGATAACTGTGTAAGCTTGAATTCTAAAAAAGAAAAAGCTTATAACTGAAAAGTGGTCCTGGTGTCTCTGTCTCTTTGTTGTGGGCTGTTTCATCAACTCTGTCACACACTTCCAAGCCACCAGAATGGGAAAATTAGGACCTAGAGCACGATGTTTTATCAACTCTAACCTGCTCACATTTCTATCCTTCTGCATCCCTTTCATCACCTACCTCGTATCTTATCTCCTCTCCTCCCCTCCCTTGGGCACCCAACCAGAGTTTTTCACTTCCTCACTCTTCACAGCAGCCAAAATTAATTCACTCCAGTGAACTGACTCATGATTTATGTCTCGCTCAATTACATTTTTTAAGGGAACGCCCTTTTTTTCCTTCTCCACTACCAGCCTAAACAGGGATGGTTGACAGGAGCAATAAGCTTCCCATCTTTTCATATGTTGCATGCCTCAGTCTCTTACCTATTGGAGAAGATATTCTCTTCAAATATTTTCTCTAGTCTCCTATTCCACTGAAGTTTTGATTTCTCCTCTAATCTGTTCATTCCCATCAGAAAGAAAAGCAAGACGTAGTGCCTGGATCCCAAGTTGTTCCTTGGCCTGTCTCAGATGGAAACCTATTTCAAGCTGTTGTTTCCTGGTGATTTCCACAGGCGTTTGCTGGCTGACTGCCAGCTCCTGATCCCAGTCCCCTTCCACATGAGGTGCTGGGAGCCTTCAAAAGGATGCTGAGCTCCCTTACTCTGCCTGGCATTGGTGGAACTTCCTGACACCAGGCTTGGTGTCCTTAGGGAGTGCTGTGTTGGCACCTCAAGGATTTGTTCCCACTGGCCCCAGGGAATAGGGGCTGTCTTCAAAGGCAGGATCTCCATCTGAAGAGCTGGAGGGAAAGCATGAAATCCCTGCCCTGCCTTAAATGGAATCCCTTTGAGCACTCCAGGCACCTTAGTGGGGAAGTCTTGCCAAAGCCTCTGCTGGGGTTGAACTGAGTGAGCAGCAATGTGGGCTGCTCAGGCCCTACAGGACCAGCTCTGGAGTGAGGAATTGATTTGGTGCATAACAACTTGTTTACTTGATGTGAAGAAATAATTCTGCTCCACAGATGCCAGCGCTCTGGCTGTCACATTTTCAGGCTTAATTTGTAGTGGTGAAGTCTGTATTTTTGAAAAAGTAGAATGAGGTCTGTTGAGAGGAGCAGTGTTTTGACAGCTGCATGAATTTGCTTCAGTGTCTATTTGTCACTGCAGAGAAGGATGTAAGAGATGGTCAGTTCTCCCCTCAGAGCTCTGCACTGCAGCAGGAGTGTGTTCTCAACCCTCTGTGGGCCACCTCATGCATCATGAGCCTACTGGTGAACAAAGCTGAAGTCTGTTCATCCTCTTGGTGACAGTGGGTGAAGGTTTTCTCTACTTGAAAACTGACCCACATCTTAAGGATTTTCTCTGTGGACTTAGGAATAAACAGACAGATATATGTCTTATAGTCATGTGTGCTGTATGGTATTCCCATAGCATCAATAGTTTCAAAACAAAGCTCCCTTGGTATACGCAAAGATGTGCCTGAAGATTCTTAGAATTATAAAAATGGAGGAAGACCCTTTGAATCATTTAGGAGAGCCTTGGCACCCTAACATCAAGGAATACCGAAAGACTGGTGGGATCCCTGAATCAGAAGTCCCAAAGGGAGAAGTAGGAAGGTTCCTAGGTCATCCTGTCCTTGTGGTGCGTTGGAAACTTGGAAAAACTTGGAAAAGTGGTCCAAGTTTGGTACCCTGCTGTGCAGAACTGGGGTGACCTCCTGCAGGGAAAACAAGACAATTCCTACTGGACTGTATTTGGAAAACACTGTAAAATATTAGAGAAGGACATCAGCAAATCAAAAGCAAAACCCCAAATAAGTCATTTCGCAAATGCCATTGGAATTTGAATTTGCAAGAGACTACCTGAGTTGGTATGGGGGTAGCTTTAAGCAGGATCTCTCTGAACAGAAATGCTCTAGTTACCAGAAATAAAAGTAGTTTTGCAAAATCCAGATGAAAGTAGTATTTAAAGGGAAAAAAAAGATATATTATATTAGCTGCAAGGTCTTTATATCCCTGATCAGAGGTAGGAGCAAAAAGGGGAAGTTGTCTTTGTTGGGATAGCTATAGAGGCAGAAAGCTTCACTGCCTGATGTAATGTTTAAAATGGAAATGAAAGCTTAGCATGCCTTAGTGTGTATATAAAGTTGCAGTAGGAGTTGGCTAAAGCTGGAAAAAAAAGAATAAAAGAAAGAAAAAAAAAAGAAAGAAAAGAAAGAGAGAAAGAGAAAGAAAGAAAGAAGAAAAGAAAAAAGAAAGAGAGAAAAAAAAGAAAGAAAAAGAAAGAAAAAAAGAAAGAAAAATAAATAAAGAAAAAGAAAGCAAAGAAAGAAGGAAAAAAAAAAGAAAAAGAAAGAAAACAAAAAGAAAAAAAAAAAGAAAGAAAAAGAAAACAGCAGTATTGGAGGAAGAGAAAGATCAGGAAAAAATGTGTGCCCATGAGCAATACAATGTGCACAGAGGCTCTCATGGTCCAGATAATCCTAGATTTGTTTTCTCATGGTGAAAAAAATGCATGCTGGCTTTAGATTAGAATTCTTTCTCCAGAATTAGCCTTCTTGGAAAAGGGCAAAGGGTAAGCTAACCTTGCACTTTGGATCAGTGCTTGCTAAAGGTGTAAGACAGCAGCTGTGAGAGCTGCAGGTAATGGGCTTTGCAGCTTTGCCAAAGATCGTGGTTCTGACCACCTACTGCATGCTTAGGCAGCATGCTCTGAGGGGCAGTGCTGTCATATAAGGAAGATAGAGAGACTGAAAGGCCAGGTACCAACTGCTGCTTTTGCACTACTAAATTAGACTCTCAAGCTGGGACCATTACTTGATGAAAAGTGAAGTTGAGTTCTGTGCAGTCATATTTAAAAAACAAAGCTGGAAATAATTAATGGGTCTGAGAGGCCAAATCTTGTGCCCCTTGAAGTCAGAGCTGTAGATAATGGCAAAAGGTGAGATCCAGGCTATGATCTTGGTGAAGTGTAGGAGAGATCACAGGTACTGTCAGTTGCTTTCACAAAAGGCACAAGAAAGTGTTTGGCAATTATGACACAGAAACATAATCCACACTTCAAAAACAGCACATCTTGGTGAAGCAGGTCAGAATCAATGAATGTGAGCAGCGAAGAGCCTGCAAGATGCATAATCATGAACATCTCTCTTTTCCAGTACCCCAGCCCTTGCAGTGCAGGAGGACAAACAGGCCCTCAGCTCCTGTTAATGCTCTGTGAAGGCAGGTCCTGACATTAGTCCTACATTCCCGTGCAGCATGCATGGAGAAGGAATATAATCCAGAAGCCTGAGCCTTCCCTGGAAATTCTGCTGACACCAGAGATGGGACGAAGGGCACCAGAACAGATTTCTACTCACCAGATCAGGAACTACAGAGATGGTATGATGGTCAGAAAGGTCTGCTTGAATGAAATGGGCAGTAGGGACAGGTCTACTGCCTCTGAAGCCTATGTACAAAGCTCAGGAGCAAGGTGTTCTTCGTCAGGAGTCTGTAGTATTCAAATGAGCATCTGATGGTCTTAAAATCACATTCACTTGTCTCCTATCACCAGAGTTTGTAAGCTGTGAATATTGCTGTCAAGACCCATAGAAGAAATGAGAGATTATGGGGGAAGGAAGCTGTTTTGGCCAGAAGTAGAGGGGTTTGAGCTTCCTGCAGACTCTTTGCATATGCACAACTTTGCACTCAACACAGGGCTAAAAAAACAAACTAGGTTGATCCATTTCCAGGCTATATCCTTAAAGCCCTGAAAATGAAGAACTGATTGCCCTTTGAATCAAAGGTCTTCTGGGGCTGACGGTTCATTTTGGGAGCCAAGGACAGCTTCAAGTCCCGGGCTGCCCTGCACTGAGGACATGGGAACACATTGGGCTGGGAGTATCTGTGGTGAAATAACTACATGCTTCAAGCAGCCAGTGGGCATGCAGCTCCATGAGCCTGGAGCTGTTAGAGATGCACTCTGTCTCCAACTCTGTCACCATGGTATTGCTGCAGGTCTGAGCTCAGGGCAGAAAGAACACACGGAGACTATTCAGGGTGTGAGGTGCGGGATTCTTCCTAATTTAATTTTTATTTCAAGTTCTATTAATAAAATCAGTAGTGAAATTAAGTAATCATCTAATGTTAATTACACCTTGTCACATTTCTAGCTGAGCTGATCTGATTTGCCTCTAGCCTTGGCTTCAGACAGTTGAATGCACCTACGCTCCATTATTCCCACACATGTTTTTTCCCGAACTGGGCATGTTGACAGTGTTTCAACTTCAAAATAAACCTCACAATATCCATTTCTTTTTTTATGGTGAAAAATAAGGTGGTAATAAGGATTTTAACAAGGAGATGTCAAGACAACAGAGGTGTCTTGGCCAGGACAAGAGGCTGGACTATAAGCCAGGTTTCAGAATTGCTTTCATGAGCTGTGATGCCGCACTTTTATCCATCCACAGCGCCGGGAGACTGAACCCAGTAATATTTTCATTTTCATAAAGGAAGTAAGTAGGATATTTTTTTCCCTTTTTCTGGGCTTCAGAAGAGTCTTAGGAGATGTTTGCCTTCCTCAGAGTCAAGATGTTTGACTTCTGCAAAGTAAAGTGAGCCCCTCTCAACTGTTGACATTTGTGTCTGTTGCAGATGAAGCTCTCCTCCTTCTTGAAGTATATTTTAAGCAGAGAGTTTGATCAGTAAGACGGAACACTTGTCCGCACTAGCCACTTGATTTTCACTCCCATACATCACCTATATGCACACACTGACTCCTGGGTATTTTCTTTTTCAGATAGTGGTGGTATCTGCTGCCCTTGGATTGGAGATCAGGTGCCAAGGTCTTGTAAGAAGGAGGGTTGTTCTGGGTGGATGCCAGTGCTCTCCATAGACTGGAAACTGCTGTCACTATAAAAGTACTGCAAAAACTTATGTTCTTTGTGAGAGGGTGCAGATTTTTCCTGTTGCATGAGTTAAGGGTCAGTTATGAAAACCTTGGTGTTCTTTGCTTTTGCAAGCTGTGGGATAGCTCAGGACTGCATTATTCTTGGACCAGATTTGAAGTAGTCTATCACTGAACATAAGAGCATGTTCTGAGCTTTGATTCACTTGACACTAACTTTAGAAGTTGATGTAATATTGTTGTATTAGGAAATCTGCTTGTTGTCTTCCCTCTAAGCATCCATCATGTGCCTGAAATGGGTGCTGAGTGATTTGTACTGAATTTCCCTGGTTTTTTGACACTGTCACTTCAGACCCACTTGTGGGAAACCAAACAGGTGGGCAGGCTAGAGAGCCAGAGGCAGCTACCCAGTGAGAGGCCTCAGAGATAAAACTGTGTCAGAATAGACTTTAGGTGTCAGCACCCACTGGGTGAAATAACTTTTGCATAATTCAAACTAACTGATGACTAATAATAAGACCCAAGACTTGAAGCTCTTTCTGTAATTCCACTTCTTGAAAGGAGAGGTTGAAAAAAAAAAATCTCTCTTTCCTTTCTCTGTGTATATCCCCGTGTAAAATGCCTTCTCTAATACAGAAGTCTTTCCTTCTGCTTCTGCATTGGAGCATCAGTATTTTAGTGATTTTTAAGTGCAAATATGGTAACCAATAAATGACAACTACAACCTGCTACAACTAAGCAGAGAGATAAGGTATAGCTTAAGGTTTGTCTAGTTTAAAGAGATGATCTAGCTGATGATGATGTGTTTGGGTTCAGGCCTTAAAGCTGTTCAAAAATCAAGTGGATGTAGAAAAAAGTCTTACTTGCATCAGCCAGCCATCCCCAAAATATATTTCAGTGGAGATCTTTCTGAGTGAAACATCTATTTTTTTTCCTAAAGTGAGATTAACAGCATTGAGAAGTGATATGTTTGTCTAACAAAAAGTGAGAGAACTTTGGCCTTTTTCACCAGTTTTACTCTGCACAGAGCCGGTGTAAGGGGGCAAAACCTTAAAGGAACTGGCTTTTTCCAAACATCCTAATTTTTTTGGAAAGCCAACTTTCTAGCTAACCCAGTTTGAAACATCATGTTCCAACCAGCCCAAATCACAGACACAAATGAAGATACAAAATAAAGTTGTTTTTACTGAGCCCCGATTTTGTGACAGCAGGCTATATTGCATGCCTAGCACACTGGGTACCTGGTCAAACCCTGCCAGCTGTAAAGCAGGGCAGAGTGTTGGCAGCTCTGTTGTTTAAAATGTCAGGACTCTTCCCACATGGAAAAGATGGTGTATTATGCTGTGAATGTTGATTTTGCACCTAGGCAATAAGTGGTAGCTTGTGTGACAGACACACTGATGAATAGATGCAGGGAGCCTTTTGTCATCTAAAATTTCTCTGCTGAGAAATACTGCCTGGCTGTGAATCTGGATGCACCAGGATTGCTTGTAAGGGGCAGGGTGGGTTTAGCCTGGTTCTGCACGGCCTACCTTGAACTGCACTGCCTGGTGAACTGCACCCAGCTGGTGAGGACATGGGTGAGGGAGGTAGGAATTTTTGCTGCCTGAAAATCATATCATATTCACAACACAAGCATCAGTTACAAGCTCTGTAACTGGGCCATGCAGACAGGCTGAGCTTGTCCCTTTGAGGAGTCTGGGCAGAGAAGTGCATTGAGAGCTCAGGTACTTGTTTCCTTTGGCTCTTCATTTGCAAATTCACATTGGGCCATTTGGAAGATTGCATTTCAAACTGGTTTAGAGACAAAGATGGTTTTCCAAATAAATTAGATATTTTGTAAGAACATTCTTACATTCTTCTTTCCAGCAACTTTTCTGATTCTACGACTCAGGCATTATTCCTCAGATATAGTGTTGCAGTTTATCCTGGGACCACAGCACAGGCATGAAAAAGAAACTAACACCTTCAGCTGGAACAAAGTGAAAACTGGTTTTGGAAATACGACCATAGGATCTTATGAAGCTTATCTCCCTAGCAAGGCTGCCTCTCTCCTTCCTTATCACCTGGCCTCTGTGCCAGAAACTGTCAAACAAGCTCCAAACTCCAATGACCCCACCTCTGCAGCAGAATGGGGACACATAGCATTATCTCTGCCATTCCTGATAAAATAACTACAGGAGCTCAACTGAAAGCTTCTCTTTCAACTACTTTCTTTCCCAAAGTACTTTGTCAAAACTGCAGAAGTCACAGAAAGAAGAAAAATCCAGCTAATCTAAACAACAGCAAACCTCAAATCAAGGAGCTTGCCAGACTGATGAACAGACTTTACAAATCACCTACTTATATTTATCCTTCTGCCTCCTCAGTCATTTGCTTTCACAAGTTTTGCTAGGGAGATTGTAGATTAAAGAGAGCAGCTTTGCCCAAACCAGTAGCAAAAAGTACCGGAGAACCTAAAGTGAAAAACAGGAAACTTCTACACCACAGGAATCCTGAATGTTCAGTTTAAAGAGGATTCACTGATTGGAAAATGCAAAATACTGGCTTGAGGGCAATAACAATGATAAACGTTTAGAAAAGAGGGTGTGAGAGCTATCAAAACAAAAAAAAAAAAAAGGGTAGTCCAGCTAAAAATCTCGTTTTGCACTTCTTTGAGAGAGGAAGTCTAAAATTTTGTAACTATGCAAAAACCCTGGGAAAACTGTCTAAGACTTCACAAGCTGAGGAACTCCACTGAATACTAGGTTTAATGTGGACTCTAAATCTTCTGAAAGGATGCTGAAGTCATGCCATAAAGATCATAAAATGTCCATTTACTATCTTCTAAATTCCAGACAGACCCTTTGGACACAAGAATAGACTTCAAATACCTGTCACAGCCCCAGAATTTGCTGCCTCCTCTCTGGTCGTCCCTCAGAGCTAAGATGAGGGTTGATGTTTGTGGTGGGCACCAGTGAGCTCTTCTCTCAGCCCCGGGCCAGTGCCCACCTGGCTGCTCAGTAGGAGGCTGGCCCTGGGTCAGGATGCAGGCTCTGGTTTCCAGGAGCTGAGGCTCCTACTAAGTTCCTGAACAGCCTGGAGGCAAGGATCTGGCAGCACACTGACTAGGAGAAACACCCTTGTGCCCTTCCTGGGGCCAACAAGGTTTGCACTTGGCCTACTTGGTCAAGATGACTGGTATGGGCAGGTGTATCAGGAGAGTTAGGGAAAGGGGTGGCTGCCACATTTCGTTATTTCATGGGTTTTAGAAAACTTCCAAAGTCAGGTTGAAGTCTGGGGCACACAGCCATTCTGAGCTCTCCTGCCCTTTGATCTTAGAATTACTAAGGTTGCAAAATACCTCTAAGATCATTGAGTCCAACTGTTAACCCAGCGCTGCCAAGTCCATCACTAAACTATATCCCAAAGTGCTACATATACATGGTTTTTGCCTCCTCCAGGCATGGTGATTCCACTTCCCTGGGCAGCTTGTTCCAATGCCTGACCACCCTTTCAGTGAAGAAATTTTACCTATTATCCAATCTAATCCCCCCCTAGTGCAACTTGAAGCCATCTCCTGTTGAGCTGTTGTTTGTTACCTGGGAGAAGAGAGTGACACAGAGTCATAGGATCACTGAGGCTGGAAAAGGCCTCTAAGATCGTCAAGTCCAACAGATGAGCCCACCTGAACCCCAAACTCAATACGACCTGACACCACTGACCCCATCCGATTATTGCACCTAAGAGACACAGAGACAGTCTGGAGCTCCTGAACCAGATCCTGATGTGTTCAGCTCCATGGGACCACATGGGAACATAGTTCACCACTCCCCCTTTAACAAACTTAATTCTGAAATTGCCACCAAGACACAAATACCTTCCCCAGAAATGTGGAAGAGCCTAAACTACCTGAACAGCAACTCTATGAGCTTCCTGCCCTCCATGGCCAACTGTGGGGCTGTTCCTTCTGTCCTGGGCAGAGATCCCAACCCTGTTCTCAGCTCCAGCCACACATGACAGGAGAGTAAAGACATCAGCTTGCTAGTTGAAAATACTAATTCCTACCTAGCCTGGGCCATCACAGCTATTTTCAGCTATTCCAGGTATGCAGAAGCAATGATCTGTTTTCATCTTGCCCCAACTCCATCTTCTAGCATTAAGAGAGACAATGCTGTCCTTCAATGCATGGGAAAGTCACTCCTTTTCACATAGTCTCATTTTTCCTGTTTGATATTTGCTGATTTTTATCCATAACTTAATTCTGCTTTTCTATAGAATGTGGTGTGTTGTTTACATATGGATATAATTTTCACTTGTTATATTTACTTTCCTTGACAGGTATAATGCTGTCACTTATAATTCTCCATAAAAGTCCTGTTGCTCCCCACACTAAAAAACTAAATTGGTCATCACATATAATTTGTTTTTATGATCATGTGCTCATCTGCCTTAAAAGAGAGGGATTTATGCAGAAATAATTGGGTAAATTAACTGTCTAGGAAATCAAATGTAGAACTTAATAATGTCCAATATGCTTTTGTACTTAAACTTCATATCTAAAAGCTGTAATACACGTAGTTCCTGTTCTTTCTCACCTTTTTGTACAATAGGGTAGCACCTTTTACAACCAGACTGTGTGCCAGGCTTGCCAATATCTTAAGAACATGAAAATCATGACCATCATCTGATCCAGTGTGTCATGGAAGAGGATGACCTTCCAAGTGGGCACTAAATTGCAGTCCCCTAGTGCTCTGGTGGGGGATTCTGACTTCTCTATCTTGCTTGTAAGATGTACCCATCAACAGACTGCAGACTGAACCAGACAGCCTTTTCTGATATGTGAGGCCACTGACCAAGAGCTCTCTTCTTCCTTTCAATATTCTTTGAAGAAAAATAGTAGGTTGGAGCCAATTGATAGTCCCAATGTGTGAGATCTGACAGGTCTAAAAAAGGTATGGAAAGAACTGGTAAGGCTTTGTTTGTATGCCACTCAGGACACATCCATAGCAGTAGATCTGTCATCTAGCCTTATCTTGTTGGTTTGGAGCAATTCAATACAGAGAAAAAATATGTAATGAGAAGATACAAAAGTGGTAGAGAGGACATATACTTTGGAAGAGGTTGTCAAGAGAAGTTGTGGATGCCTCATCCCTGTAAGTGTTTAAGGCCAGGATGGATGGAGCTCTGAACAACCCAGTCTAGAGGAAGGTGTCCCTGGCCATGTCAGGGGGGTTGGAAATAAATGATCTTTGGGGCCCCTTTTGACTCAGGCCATTCTATGATTCTATGATCCTTCACTGAAGATCAAGATGGCAGAGAGTGATGCAAGTTCCCTGAGCTCTGTTAGACCAATTATAATAAATGTAACACAAAATCAGAAGCCAGAGGAGCTTTTACTAATAACATTTATTTGATTAAATTGTCTCATACACATGGTCAGGAAAAGAAAGAAACATAGGGGAAATTATTGCTAATGTCAGCATAGCATAGAGAAAGTGTTTACAGTTCAGCATCTTCTCATTTTTTCTTCTTAGGATGTTCTGTATTTTAAATGGTAAGTACTTCTGGTCCTTTCTCACTTGTCTTAAGAGAAATTAAGAGAGAGATGGAAAAATGGCAGATATGTTTAAAAATATATAATCAGTAAAAAGATGTCTCAGTTTAGCATCAACAATCTGAACTTCTTTAAATTGTGCAAACCAAAAAGTGACAGCTTTTGGTTGCACCTTACATGTTTCCACATAAATTGCCAGATGCATCTATACCACATTTCTGTCCTATTCCAATGAAAGGTAATGACTGTTCCCTCAGCTGGTAAGGCTATGCCAGAGTAACTAAGAGAAAAATTGTAAAAATTTTGATTTCTCTAAATATTTAAGTACCCTGATTCCCATCTTTCTTTCTTCTATCTGTTATTTAAAAATCCTGACTTGGAGAGCTTTTCGGCAAGCCACTCAGAAGGCATATTCCACTTGCAGAGTAAACTAGCTCCACCAAGTGACAACTGTTGTGATTGCTAGTCTACACCTGCAGTTAAAATAACATAAATCTGGCACGGTACCACAACAAGCCAGTACATCAAATTTTCATTTCCTTTCATTTCAGGAATTTTAAACAGTAGGATTTCCTTTTCTATCGTTATTATTTGTATTTTTGTCATTTTGGATTATGGAGACCATGGCAGAGTTGAAGCAAGTCACCTTTTTTCAGTCTAGAGTTCTCCTTCAGTGAACAACTAGCAAAGAGCCAAACAAAACTGATAGGCAGCACTGATCACAGGCATGTGGGCTACCTGCAAGATGAATTGTTTCATACGCATGCATATAGATCTGCATGGGTGCACAGCAACATGCATTTAACACACTCAAACAACAGCCCTAGGGTTAAAAATCCTTACTATACCAAACTGAAAGCTTTGTGTTGAGGAAATAGTATTCTGATCTAGAAGAAAGGCTGTTTTTCTCATATAATGCCAATGTGCCAATGCGGACACAGAGCACTGTCACTAATATTCTTCTTCTTGGTTGCACTGCACTGTGCCACTAGCATCCAGGTTTCTGTGTGAGTCCGTGATGAATAATTTAAAGATATACACTCCATGGAGGAGTTCAGAAAAAGTGAAGTGCAAATATACATTTTATTGTCTATGTTTCCCTCTTCATGATACATATATATATAGTAACATTATACCTGTTACTATTGTATTACTAACAATATCAATGTTGCTAATTGGTGTATATATTTTGTAACAGTACTATGAGATGAGGATATGAATCCTGAGGATGAATCTGTGACATATTTTTTTTCTGAATTTAGACCAGGATATGTTAAAGTATTAATAATAAATTATGTCTGTAGTAGAAGAAACAACTGCATCTGATCTATATAATAATCACCGTATGTATTTTCTTATTTTGAATTTCTTCCATAAATAGATAAAATGTTAATTCATCTTTTACCTACTTATTTACACTGAATTGGTGAACAACTAAAAACATTTTAGAATAAATCTGGATCTCAAGAAGACCGATACAATTAATGTGGCTATGATAATTTAAAGCACATGCTCTTTACCTTAATGAGACATATGTTTTCTCATGCTAAATTAATTCATGCATTTTTGCTGCTATTTTGTATATGCTGTTTCAGTCATCAATATGCTCAAGTGTGTCACTGAAGAAACATAAAAAGTAAAAAAAAAAAATGTACTGAATAATTTCGGCCATAAGAACTACAATGATATTCTGTAAGTTTAAAGGGTTACTTTCTGACTTAAAAGCACTCTACATAGACCTTTAGCACCTCATGTCAGACAGCAGCATGTAGCATGAGTTTCAAACTGATGAGAAGTGTCTGGAATACTGCCAGGATCACGGGTCTGATTCCTTTAATATGATGCAGCTCTATCCACATGATCAAACCTGAGTTGAGGTTATATATTTTAATGCTCCACCAACTCCAGTCACTGTAACAACTGTTTTGCCATATGAATACACTTACTTACAATAAACTAATCCAGCCACAATATAGCATCATATTCATACAGAAAAACATCAGTTTACAGTAGAGAGTCACTTGAGCTAGAATTATGGACTATTTGGAAGGATTCATTGTGAAAGTACAAAATAATTCAGAGGAGGTGACTTGCAGGTTGGCTAATACAGTATCAAAGAAATACAAATATTTTTAGATATGAGTAATCTCAAAATGAGCACAAGTTGGTGATCATTTGTAAGTACGACTAATATCAGAAGTAAGAAAAAATTATGAGAAAATATTTTTTCTTGATATGGATACTTTGTGAGAAAAAACTAGGACTGCCCATGAATAGCCAAGAAGAAAATAATCAAATACAGTTCATTTAATTGTAATCAGTGTACTTGTGTCAAGCAAAAGAATGACTAATGGCTAGAAGACCTTATCAACATTGCTAGACACCACTAACTGCTAGCTGGCCAAATGCAAAATGTGTTAGCCATAAGTGAGGCAAAGTTTACAAGGAAAAGTATTATTTTGGTTAGACCAGCTGCTGTTTGGCTGGAAAAACGAGAATGATTAGTCTATTTGAATTGTGAATCCACTTGGCAATTTTAGAGGCAGCTGTTTGCAAGGGGATATGTGAAGATATTAGTGCCTGTTGTATGGAGGGATATGCCTAACTCACGGGGTAAAAAGGAGAGGAAGGTTTGTGGAGTGTTAGGATGAAGATAATTGTACAAAATCATAAAACCTTTACTGCGTTGGGCACTTGTTCCTTAACATTCAGTAGAATTCCTTTTTTCTCCAAGCTTGTGGAACCTTGGGGACTTTTTGAGGTGTGTTTGGGAGGAGGTTGGTAGGTGTTTGGAGGAGCTAGGAAGAATGAGCAGGGGTACATAAAGGAGAGTGTGCAAAAGAAGAAAGAAGAAGAAGAAGAGAAATTAAAATGCTGACTTGGCTCTCTGTGACATTATGAACTAAAGCAGAGGCTTTAATTAACTAATTTGCTCATAATTTTTCATATTGAAGCCTAAGAGATTGTGACTGTTTATGGTATCATGTATTCCAAAGAGGGATCTTTACACTAGATTAGTGAAACGTGTTCACACAGCAACTTAATTGACAGAAGGAAAGTGAATCCCAACTTTTTGATGTAAATAAAGAATCAATTAAATAAAATAAATGGATTTACACCATTTTAAAAGCTATGTAGAAAAAGTCAGTGATTTTGAGCTGAAGAAAAACAAAAAAATACAGAGTATTCCAATGTATGCATTTATGTATGCATAAATGGATACATAGCATTCTCAATCTATAAAAGGCTTCTCCAGTTTGAAAGATATCCATGCCCATGGCAGAGTTGGACTTGATGATCTTTAAAGGTCCCTTCCAACTGAAATCATTCTATGATTCCATATTCCTGTGTTCTGTGTAAGTACTTTTTATTAACCTGTATTTATATTTGAAAATTCTATGCAGTACTTACTCTTCTGATTGAAAAAGAGAAGGAGCCTAACATAGTAGGAATTGTTTGCTGCCTAAAAATGATGTTGGTCATTAAATTCTACCTTTTTCCCTTGGAGAAATTCCACAATGTGCTGCTGGAGATGGTGAAATATTTGGAAGTGAAATGGAAGTTGATAGTAACAGAAATGAGCCTTCTCATTTTATTTCAGAAGTCTGCCAACAGTCTGACAATACCATTTCCATAATGAAAATGGCTCCAGACAAAAGTAAACAAATCTAAGTAGAAATTAGGCATTGTTTCTACAACATAATTACTGCTTTTGAAGTAATTGTGAAGCAATTTTCACTTATTATCATAAAAAGAGTACATTAATGTCAGTAAAGGATAAACCTTTTGAATGGAGATGCCTAGTAGAAAAGAAGACTTTGAAGATGGGCTTTCTTATATCTACCTATTTTCATTATCTACCTAGAAGTTCAACAGAGACAACTATTGTTTGGTTGTGCAATTAGTATTTATGTAATCAACAACTGTTATGAAGTGAAAGATTTAAAAAACCTATTTAGAAAAACAGATGTGGCCTGCAGCTAAAATTCCCAAACTGCAGTAGTTTAGAGGAATTCTTAATCAGTACTACATTTATGAGTTGCTTTCTGGAGAATGGCTTAAACAGAGATTATTTGCAGATCAACTTGCAGATGACACCAAGTGTTGATCTGCTGGAAGACAGGAGGGCTCTGCAGAGGGAGCTGGGCAAGCTGGAGAGATGGTCTGACTCCAACAGGATGAGGTTCAACAAGGCCAAGTGCCGGGTCCTGCACTTTGGCCACAACAACCCCCTGCAGCGCTGCAGGCTGGGGACAGAGTGGCTGGAGAGCAGCCAGGCAGAAAGGGACCTGGGAGTGCTGATTGACAGGAAGCTGAACATGAACTGGCAGTGTGCCCAGGTGGCCAAGAAGGTCAATAGCATCCTGGCCTGGATCAGGAACAGTGTGGCAAACAGGTCCAGGGAAGTGATTCTTCCCCTGTACTCAGTGCTGGTGAGGCCACATCTGGAGTACTGTGTCCAGTTCTGGGCCTCTCAGTTCAGGAAGGATATTGAGGTGCTGGAGCAGGTCCAGAGAAGAGCAATGAGGTTGGTGAAGGGACTGAAGCACAATTCCTATGAGGAGAGGCTGAGGGAGCTGTAGTTGTTCAGCCTGGAGAAGAGGAGGCTCAGGGGAGACCTCATCACTCTCTACAACTCCCTGAAAATAGGTTGTAGCCAGGTGGGGGTTGGTCTCATCTCCCAGGCAACCAGCAGTAGCACAAGAGAGCATGATCTTAAGCTCTTCCAGGGGAAGTTTAGGTTGGATATTAGGAAGAAATTCTTTACAGAGTGAGCGATCAGATATTGGAATGGGCTGCCCAGGGAGGTGGTGAATTCACCATCCCTAGAGGTTTTTGAGATGAGATTGGATGTGGCACTAAGTGTCATGGTCTAGTAACCATGGCAGTGTTGGATTAAGGGTTGGACTTGGTGATCTCGGAGGTCTTTTCCAACCCAGTTGATTTTATGATTCTGCAATTCTATGATTTGGTAACTATATACTGGGTCATGCAAGTCTTTCTAGAAAGCTCCTATCAGTCTAGTTGTTTAAAGGTTTCAAATATGATCAGAGCTCCAAATATGTTTGTTTGTTCATTTGTTTTCATTTATAAAGGCATACATCAGATTTTTGTCTGAATAAAATAGTGTCAGAGCTGGAAGGTGCTTTTTTTCGAAGTGAATAGAGGCCATTTTACAGTATGTTACCAAAATTCATGTCTACTGGGCATTACAATTCAAAGGCAGAACTCAGGATGTGCTTTGTATGTGTGACTTGGACTATTAAGAGACAATTCAACAGGAGAGTTTTGTGACTCAGACAAAATTGGATTTGAAAGTCTAAAGAAGTGCACTGTAGAAAATATAATTCCAGTATTTCTCCAAGATATATCCAGGATAAAGCAATCAGAAGGACAAACTGATAGATCTTAAGAGGATCAGTGTAAATGTTTATTTAATCTTACTTGAAAGTTTCCTCTGTGACATGCAGCTGGGAGTTCCTGTCTGGCACCTTCACAGACATAGTCCTTTAAGATCCGCATTGGCCTGAATCATCCTAAATGCATAATGATCCAGCATTCCTTATGTTTTTGAATATAAGAAGAAACTTCTGAGCCATTTTCTGGTGTTGTCAAAAGTGTTTCATCATCACAGCATGGTGAATGCATATAATTGTCCCAGAAAATGAAGATCCAGCACCTCCAAAATGCTTGTGAATTGTGCACTTGCTACCTCTCAAGAAGCAAGTCTTGAAGGAAGCTACTTAGTGAAATTAAGCTGAAAAGTAAGTGCATCAAGGTATCTTTAAATGCAGTCTTGGAGGAAGATATTTAGATATGAAAAATACATCCTTAATTAAAACATTTACAGAAGGATTGGGCAAGGGCAATA
Organism: Pseudopipra pipra; assembly: GCF_036250125.1. Lineage (NCBI taxonomy): Eukaryota > Metazoa > Chordata > Aves > Passeriformes > Pipridae > Pseudopipra > Pseudopipra pipra. Next base: position 116,787,257 of record NC_087549.1, read on the forward strand.
CAAAAGAGTTCAAGTAGAGGTAGACTTCCAATGTTGCCAAATGTGTTTCCTGGTATATTACCTATTGGCGAAGGTCTCCTCATTCAGATGTTATCTCTGTTACCACATTCCTCAAGGGTTTGTTCCCACTGTGGCCCCTGGGAATAGGGGCTGCCTTCAAAAGCAGGAGCTCTGTCTGAGGAGCCGGAGGGAAAGCATGAAATCCCTGATCTGCCTTAAATGGAATCTCTTTGAGCACTCCAGTTCAGATACCTTAGTGGGGAAGCCTTGCCAAAGCTTCTGCTGGGGTTGTACGGAGGACCAGCCCTGGAGTAAGGAATTGATTTGGCTTGTAACAACTTGTTTCCTCATTGTGAAGAAATAATTCTGCTTCCACAGACACCAGTGCTCTGGCTGTGCCATTTTCAGCCTTAATTTGTAGCAGTGAAGTCTGTGTTTTTCAAACAATAGTGTGGAGATGTTTGCAGGGCCTTCCAGAGCATATCAGAGCAGGGCTGCGAGACCAGTGTGCAAAAAAAGGCACTTGAGATGGTTGGTAAAAGTGTGGGGGAAGAACTACAGCCAGCACTTGGATTGTCTATATCAGGTTTTACAGTAGAATTAGTCCTGTCCCAGACTTGATTCTTTTGACCACGAGGGCAATCTGGGACATCAGCAAGTGTTGTGAGGCTTGGGACATTCTGAAGACTGACTTGGTCAGCAGAGCAGAGCACAGCAACTACAGTGCTGCACTTTCACTACTGACTACTTTTGCAATTCCCCTGATTTTACTAAGAAAGTAAAGAATATTTCTTTTTTTCTTTTTGTGGAAGAGACTTCGATGATGTTTGACTTTGAATGGTGAGCCCCTAGCAGCTCTTGGGGTTTGTAATAGTCAGCACTGGGAAGGGAGAGCTCCCTTTCTGTGACGTGCCTGTTGCAAAGGAAACACTCTCCTCTTGCTTCATGTGGATGTTATGCAGAGATTCATCTGTAAGGAAGATACATTTCCTCACTGAACATTTAGCTTTCCTTACACACATCTTATGCACATGCATGACCTGGGCATTTCCTTTCTTAGCAAGGTGTAGTAGCCCCCATATTTGGATTGGAGTTTAGTGCCAAGGCTTCGTAAGAGAGGGAGTTGTTCTGTGTGTATGCCAGTGCTCTCCACAGAACCATCACAAAATAAGAGAATAGCACAGGTTGGAAGGAACCTTAAAGATCATCTATTTCCAACCCCCTGGCATGGACAGGGGCACCTTTCTCTAGACAAGGTTGCTCAGAGCTCCATCCAACCTGCCCTTAAACACTTCCAGGGATGGGGCATCCACAACTGCTCTCAGCAACCTTTTCCAGTGCCTCACCACCCTCACAGCAAAGCATTTTTTCCTAATATCTAATCTAAACCTACTATCTTCAAGTTTGAAGCCATTCCCCCTTGTCCTGTCACTACATGCCCTTGTAAAAAGTCCCTCTCCATCTTCCCATAGGCTCACTTCAGGTACTAGAAGGCTGCAATTAGGTCACCCTGAAGCCTTCTCTTTTCCAGGCTGAACAATCCTAATTCTCTCAGCCTGTCCTGATAGGAGTGGTGCTCCATTCCTCTAATCAACTTAATGGTCCCCCTCTGGACTCATACCAACAGGTCGATGTCCTTCCTGAAAACCATCCTCACTCTAAAAGTACTGCACTAGCAAAAATTTGTGTTCTTTGTCAAGTAAAGTTTGTCTGTCACTTTTACAAAAAAGCCAAAAGAGGAAGAAGTATGGATATTAGGGAAGCCTGACTTTGCCCTTGGCACAATGCTGTGATTTGTGCTTAGAAGGCTGGATGCTTGGTCAGACCATAACAGCAATGGGGCAGAACATTTTCACTTTCACCATTCAAAATATTCTTCTCTGTGAAATAGTTGGCTCATTGTGCTGTGAATATTTTTGTGCAGCTACGTAGCATAAACAATAGCTTTTGTGACAGACATGCCAATATATGGATGCAGGGAACCATTTATCATCTAAAGTGTCCCAGCTGAGAAATACAACCTGGCTTTGAGTCCTAATGCACCTGAGCTTTTGTCAGAGCTTCTGTAAAGTCTAGGGTGATATTAGTCCAATTCTGTCCAGACTTTTTTGTACTGGCCCATAGTTCTTGCAGCATACAGCTGGTGTGGACATTGTAGGTTGCCTGAAAATCATGTAGTATTTTTTACATCTGCCAGCAGATGACTATGCCCTGACCTGCCTTTGAGCTGACTGAACAGGTCATAAGAAACCACAAGGCATGACGTGAGCAATAGCCAGACATGACAGAATACCAGTGTGAGATTCCAACAAAAGCTACATACAGCACCTTGAGGAATGGATGGATTTCACAGATGGTTAGAAGTGTGCAATAGCCAGACTTCACAGATAACTGTAAGAGAGAGTTGGGAACGTTCTGAGGAGTGGAATCTTGCAAGACCTACAGTGCCTGCATAAGAGTACCAGGTAATCATAATATCATAGATTATACTGAATAGGAAGGGACCCATCAGGATCATTGAGTCCAACTCCTTCCCCTGCACAGGACACTCCAAGAGTCACACCATGTGCCTGAGAGCATAGTCCAAACATTTCTTGAACTCTGTCAGGCTTGGTGCTGTGATCACTTCCCTGGGAACACGTTCCAGTGCTCAATCACCCCGAGTGAAAAACTTCTTCCTCATATCCAACCTAAACATCCCCTAACTCAGCTTCATGCTGTTTCCTCAAGTCCTGTCACTGGTCATGAGACTGAAGAGATCAGTACCTGCCCCTTTCTTTCCCCTCATGAGGATGTTGAAGACCACAATGAGGTGTCCCTTCAATCTCCTCTTCTCTGGGTTGAACAGACCAAGTGACCTCAGCCACTCCTCACAAGGCTTCCCCTCCAGACCATTCACCATCCTTATTGCCCTCCTTTGGACTCTCTCTAATATCTTAATGTCTTTTTTATATTGTGGTGCCCAAAACTGCATACAGTACTCAAGGTGAGTCATACAAGGTCAAGAATATCTACATATAGTAATCAGAAGTACAGAATTTGGATTTGGATGTAACCAGACTTTGAGAAGGAAAAAGTAATTAGGGTTGTCTTGTTTATTTGGGAGGAGACTAGGGTGAAGAAAGGAGGATCGAAACATGGGAAAAGAGCTAATATAATTTATATAAATGATGTAAGCACAGTTGTCCGTGGGTACCTGCCCTTTATCACCACAGCCTGGAGCAGGACAATTAGGGAAACCTGTTGTTGTGATCATACCATGCATGTCTAACTTGTTTCCAGAGTCAGGGAGCCCACTGTGCATTCAGTTGCCAGCAAGAGAACACCCAGGATGGACAAATTGAGCATGCCAGCATCACTGTGTTGGTATCTGTTCCAGGCCTGATGGTATCAACATCTCTCTGTCAGCCCAACATCATTATTCGTGACACAAATGTTGACTGCGTACTTCATAACAGATTGACTGCCCTCCTTCAAAATGTTGTGTATGTTTTACTGACTCACCCTGGGAAGTTTCTTGTTTCTCAGCCAAGATGTAATGGGGAGAGCAACAACAGCCTCCAGACAGGGGCTGTGGGATGAAGCCTGCAGTTGTCCCTTTGAGGACCCCAGACAGAAATGCACTGAGAAGCTGAGGTAGTTTTAATGTTGTTTCCTTCAGATCTTCATGACTCCAGCTAATCTAAATTACAGCAAACCCCAGGATAACAAACTTGCCAGACTACATAGTGAACAGGATTCAGAAAGTACCTGTTCACATTTACCCCTCTGCTTTTGATTTCACAAGTTTTGCTAGATTAAATAGCGAATTATTTCCCATGGCATTTTTTATATCTTTCTAGTACTTTTTAGTATGAGAGAGTTATGAAAAATTCAGAGTCCTATACCACAAGGACTTTGAATGTCAGCTGAGCATGTGGGTCTTACAACATATTGTGTTCATTATTGCACCCCATATCATGCATTCTCCTTAAAGCACTCCATTTCAAGAGAGCTGATCTTGTTTATTGCCCTGCTTATCTGCTTGTCACAGAATGGGCACTGGAGGGGGAGGACGGAGCTGTCCCGTCTCAAACATATTGTTTGTAAATGGGAATCTAGGAGTGTAGTTCAGTGGGAGGAGCCTTGAATAGGGCTTTCTTCCTGTGTTTCTCATTCAGTTCCTTTGACTCAAACACTCCAAGTGAATTCTGCTCCCAGACCTCCAGCTTCTGTGCCTGCAGTTCTTGAGGCACACTCAGGGGTGAAGCCTACATCACCTCTTACCCTTGTCTTTACTTGTCCCTTGTCTCCCTTTGAGTTGTGGCTTGGGTTATGCAGTGCACTATGAATGTCATTTGGGTATAGAACGTGTTCACCATTGAGAATGAGATAAGAAAGGCGTTGATGATGATGGGAACTGAAACTCAGGAGGTCCAAAGTATATTCCCACCTTAGTCCAGGATTCTTTGTGTGATCCTGGGCATGGGTCTTTAGCTAAACTGTCTGCAAAATGGAAATAACATAATCCTGCCTTCCTAGAGCACTGATGACATAGAAATAGCACAGTAATGTCATATTTACATCTTTAAGAGCAGAGTAGGAGGGCCTGAGCTCTTCCATGTGTGTCACATTGAATGTCACTCTTTTTATGCAACATTGTTAACAAGTCTCCCTGCAATTGCCTGAGTCAGCTTTGTTTGTTTGAATTAATTTCTCTGGATGGTGGATTAAATGCAGCTTATTTTATCAGGCTTTCCTAGCCTTTCTAGGGTAATTAATAGCAGTACATATGCAGCATTGGTAGGTTTTGCATGGCTCATATTGTGAAACACTTGAAATGATGAAACATTTTCACCTGAAGTCCTGAGGACTGAGTCTATAGGATGTTAATAAAATTAATTGAACAGAGTGAAAAGAATCCCAGGGAGAGCAAGACCTTTCCTTCTGGCAAGCACAGGTACTGTGCAAGTGGATGTGCTGTTCTGACAGAGGAACAGAAGCAATGGAGTAAAAAAGACTGTTGTTTTCCAGACAGAGAATGGCCTGGTCCTCGTTCTCCATTTACTTTTTCATGCTCCAACCTTACTGGCATGTCTCAATGCCACGATTGAGCCATGTGGAACAGAACGTTTGCTCCTGCTCTGCTACACTCAGTGTTTTCTTTCACAGGTCAAGTAACATAAATTCCACCAACATTTTCCCTGTGATTTCTTGGGCTGTTGCATTACTGGGCATGTGTTAACATTGAGGAAGAAATGCTTACGAGCTGTAGGTTCAGAATGTACTTCTCATTATAGTAACTGATGTCTGAGAGTCTGCAAAATAAACTCTACAGTTCACTCTGAAATTATTCTACCATTCAAGAGCTTGGATAAATTCTGATCACAGGTTTATCTCAGGAAGTGATTAGCCTCCTCAAGAGACTGGCACCTTCGTGCTTGATGTGAGACATAACACACGGAGATGGTGGAAAGCAAAAATACTATAGGTTGAGTGTTGATGAGAATTGAGTGTATGTCAGCTCAGAGCCATTCTCTGATCTCTACTAGTGTCTAGCAAAGTACAGCAAAATTATTTCTGCTCTGCAAGTACCAGAAAGATGAGGAAAGCATCATGAATGAATGAAGATGGACAAGGAAACCTACAGAAACTAATTTTTTTAAAAGTGACAGTTTCTGAAAACGTCTGCAATCATGCTCCCTTTCTCTTTCTTTCTCTCTGTTTTTGTGTACCCCTATTGATTTTACCCTTCTCTCTCATCAATAAGGTTTGACTCAGTGTTTTCTAGAGGAACTGAGAACTCAGAAGTGCTGGTCAAGAGGCCTTAAGTAAAAGGGGAGGTTCTGTTCCCCTTACTATGGCAAAAGAGAAGCTTAGTGCTTATTCAACAGAAAGGCTTTCACATGGGAGAGAGAGAAAAAGGGAGAAAGTGGATGAATACCCAGACTGTGGAAGTGCTTCATTTCAAGATTACATGAAGCCACAGCTAATAGTTATTATGCTCAACACTTTTGCATCCCATGTTGTATTCTTACTATCAAACACGAAATATGTTCTTTTGCAGCCATGAATAAGGTCTGAAAAATGTACATAATTTAATTCTAAGGCTGTTGGACTGAGGAGGTAAAGGTATGAACTTCTGGAGAGGGAAGAGAATTAGAAGAGGAAAAGGCGATTAGCAAGCTATTTTAATACTTTAGACCACATATTAAATTTGTTATTTATGTTCCTTCTTGATAAGGATAATAAGGGTTGTTTACATTACTCAGAGGTGCCACACACAAGGGCTGCCAGGAAGGCTGAGAAAAAAGAGGGCTTCATGGATGAACTACAGCTCCAAAGGTTAAAACTATTACCTCTAGGGTATGCCAAGGGGCATGTGATCTCGTGCAGCTGTGTAGTGGTTTTGAGGGATGTATGGCATGCAAGTGGTAGACTTTGGAGTCTGAAGAGGGATTTGGATGCTTTTGAACCATGTTTTAACATTATTCCTGCACAGTTTTATGGTTTCAGAAAGTTCAGAGAAACAGAATAACTTTGAAGAGGCTTAAAACCAAACAGTCAGGTGTGTTGGTTTTGGTTTTTTTTCATAATTTGCCCCAGACCTCAAAGTGTTTTAGATATTCTGCAGAAAAGTAAGAAGGCTGGGGGATGATTCAGCAATTTTTATGCACGTTAGCAGTAAGGCTTACTCTTCTCTGAGGAATTTATGATCTCCCTAGAGAGGGGACAACTAAAAAAAGGAATACAAGAAAATGATGGTGTGGGAAAACTTAGCCATGTCTCCATCAACCAGTGTCTTCTAGCCTGATCTCACTTTGCTGTTAATTTTTATATTTGGCATCTTTCTGAAGTGTTTCTCATCACAATGGAAGCACAAATCACTTTAATTAACAAGAGTAGCAGCCAAAAAAAAAAAAAAAGGAGCTAGCACTTCTTTGCCATAGTCAAGAGCTCTTGAAAATCTTGTTCTTGATCTTGTTTTGGCTGAACAAAAATTAGATGCATAATCAGTATTAGACTTGATTGACTTCATCATTCTTTCTATTACACTGATGAAAAGTACATGGCAGGAATTCTTAGCTTTGTACTATTTTATTGCCACATACACATATTGCTAAATAGATGAGCAACATCTCCTTGACTTGGCCATCTATCACTGAGGGCGTTGAAATGTCTGAGGTAGTCCACAATAGTTTTGGCATGATGGGGAAAAAAATCCTTCCTGTTGATGTAAAGTCTCTCTCAGGCACAGGGTTAGGGAACGATGCTGTGAATCAGCAGAGTGCAGCTGGAGAATCCATAGGCTCAAAACATTTGGTGACTTCTCATACTCATCTGCAGTCATTCAACGAGCATGAATTTAAGTAATCCTCTTTCTAACCTCAAATAACAACTCACATTGCTCACCACGGGATGCTATCCCCCTGGCCACACAGCAGCCACCAGGTTCCAAGAGACCATGAAGGCTTCTGCAGTCACAAGGAGACAACAGTGAAGGATGTAGATCTCATGCCAGCAGAGAACAGTGCAACTAGCAAAGCTCTCAGCAAAGACTGCCTTGTGTGTCATTAAACTCATAACCTACTGGTCATTCAGTGGTTGCTCCCCAACTCTCCCATACCAGCCACACTTCTTCTTGTGGGCTCAGATATTTTGAATCATCTTTATTGTCCCCTGAATGTCCAAGGGTGGGAAGGCTGGAGACCAATCTTCTCGACCTCATGATACACACACCAGAAATTTTTGAGTAGCCAAGAGCTGCAGACCACAGAGAGATAGAAGTAATGGGAAATGGCAGGAGGTCCCTGTATGTGGGGTGAAGGTGGGCAAAAATTATGGCAGGGTCTCAGAGAAATTTGGTTTGAAAGCCTCTCTTGGCTTACTTTATTTTCCAGATGAAGGAAAAGGCTGTGGTTACCCAGAACTAGCAGCACCAGCACTGCCCTGAGACAGGCACATGGTGTCTTGCCATGGAAGTAATTTCTGAACTGCAGATCAGTCCCAGGAGGCAATATTGGAGTCATGGGGTGTCTGAGGGACAGACTTTCCTATCTGCACTTACTGTTCATCTCAAAGCTGTATCAGTATTATATGTAAACAAGGAAATAAACTGGGTTTCCCCACAGCAAAAGATCAATGTAGGCTGAAGATTTTAAATGCAAGACTGGTCCTGAAAATGTGCTTAAACCCTTTCTTTAAAAGCCTGCCATCATTCAGAGGCGCTGTCTTGGCATGAGTTACAGGGAAAGAAACTGGATTCTTGCCCTCCCACCTCAACAGATGATCTCTGAGATCTCTAGTACAGAACCCTGGTGTTGAGTCAATGTATTTTGGTAGAGAAACCAAGATACTTCAAATAGTTGACAACTTGAATAGCCTAAAATCTGCATCTGGGTCTATGGCATTTCAGAGCTGTCAGTCATATATAGTTCAGTGCTTGGCAAACATTTTTTTGGTCTTGTGACAAGTCATCCCTTGATTCTTTTCCCTTCATTGGTCACTTTGTCTTTAATAAAATACTAT